>NC_041735.1:22278663-22581693 GCF_004115215.2 Ornithorhynchus anatinus
TGGGCGAGAGGTCGGTGGCGAGAGAGACGAGATTGAGAAACAGTGAGTGGGTTGGCATTAGAGGAGCGAAGTGTGCGGGTGGGGTTGGAGTAGGAAATCAGGAAAGTAAGGGAGGAGGAGACGAGGTGACTGAATGCCCCTAGCTTCAGAGCAGTGTTCACCTCAGCACAGCTCTGCTACGTGGGCTCTCTGAGGGGAATGAATGTCAGCACGAGACTCAAACAGTTGCCGGTTGGAGGGCTGGAACAAGGAAACCAAAAACAAGGAAGGCGGACGAAACGTTTCCCGGACCCAGTGAAAAAGAGCTTCAGAAAATGCTCCATCCCAGCTGAGAACTGGGAGTCAACTGCTGAGGACAGACCAAAATGGCATACTGCCATCAAGGAAGGAGCGGCTCTCTTGGAGCAAAAGCTCCTTGAGAGATCAAGAGGCGGAAGACGAAACGGCACCAAGCGCAGCAAAAATTCAACGTGAAAAAACAGCACGGGATAGGCTCTGGGGGCACGTAATGTGGACGAGACTTTGGGTCCCACTTGAAATAAAAATAAATGGTTGCGTTTGTTAAGCACTGCGATGATCAGGTCCCACATGGGGTTCACAGTCTAAGTAGGAGGGAAAACAGGAGTTGAATCCCCATTTTGCAGATGAGGGAGTTGAGACAGAAAGAAGTTAAGGGACTTGCCCAAGGTCACACAGCTGGTACATGGCACGGCCAGGATTAGTCCCCACATCCTCTGACTCCCAGGCCTTTGTTCTTTCCTCTAGGCCACGCTGCTTCTCCTCGCTCTTTTCCATCATAGATGCACCCATCAGTGAATATCACTGTGAGAGCTGCTTTCTCTGAATACGAAGGACAACTATATTTAATGTAATTTGCATATAAATATACATATATGTATATATGCAAATATATCTTATAACGCCACCATTCGAAACATACTGTAGCAGTTACAAGAAGCAGCACGGCTTAGTGGATAGAGCATGGGCTTGGGAGTCAGAAAGATAGGGCTTGGCACATAGTAAAGGCTTAACAAATACAATTATTATTACTTTTTCACCAGACCACGCTACTTCTCTAATTCTTAACTCACTCATCAACTCTCTCCCCACTGGTTAGCAGGTCCCAGAATGCACCTTACATTTGTTCCCTATTTGTGATTTTTTTTTTTCAATTTCCTTGTCATCGTTCCAGGTTTTTCTCAGCTCTCGTCTCACATTTTCAAGTCCTGCTCACAGTTTTGTCTTCGGTGACAGAAAGCCTGTCTCCTCATTCTTTAACACCGCTACGTTCTTCAGAGCTGCTCGAATTCGACCCGTAGTTATTTTAATAGAGGTGATGTCAAGGGCCATCTGTTGCAAAGTCAGTCACAGAGAGCTGCGCGCGTCTGGATTCCGTCAGCCCATTCTCTACAGTTTGCTCCCTAGCTTCCAGCAGACGCTCTTCTTTTCTCAGGATTAATTTCTCCCCTTTTCGAGGAAGCCATCTACGAGAATTCCGTCCATCTCACCGCTGGTCTTTCGCCCACATCCTGTCTCTGGCCTTATATAATAATAATAACGTTGGTCTTTGTTAAGCGCTTACTATGTGCCAAGCACTGTTCTAAGCTCTGGGGTAGATACAAGGTAATCAGGTTGTCCCACGAAGGGCTCACAGTCTTCATCCCCATTTTCCAGATGAGGTAAGTGAGGCACAGAGAAGGTGACTTGCCCAAGGTCACAAAGCTGACAAGCGGCGGAGCCTGGATTAGAACTCATGACCTCTGACTCCCAAGCCCGTGCTCTTTCCACTGACCCATGCTGCTTCTCTTATATCAGACAGGCTATCACTCTCCCAACCTTCAAAACCTTATTGAAAGCACATGTCCTCCAAGAGGGCTTCCCAAGTCCTCAATTCCTCAATCAATCAGTCAATCAATGGTATTTCTCGAGGGCTTACTAAGTGCAGAGCACTGTACTAAGCACTTGGGAGAGTCCAGTACAACGGTATTGCTGAAAAGAATCACTCTCTATATCTTGATCTCATCTGTCCAGCAAACAGTTACTCTTCCCAACTTCAAAGCCTTATTGAAAGCACATCTCCTCCAAAAGGTCTTCTCTGACTAAGTCCTCATTTCCTCTTCTCCCGCACCTTTCTGAGTAGCCCTTTCACTTGCATTTGCTCCCTTTATTCACCCCTCCTTCCGACCCACAGCATTTAGGTACAGATCCATAATTTATTTATTTCTACTAATGTCTGTTTCTCCCTCTAGACCGTGAATTCACTGAGGGGAGGGAATGTGTCTACCGACTCTGTTGTATCAAACTTTCCCAAACGTTTACTACGGTGCTCTGCAGCACTCCATAAATGCCAATGAGGGATTGACTGGTAATTAACAGACATGTTCCCTGCCTAAAATGAGTTTACAGCCTAGAGGAGCTTACAGCTTAGAGGAATTTACAGTCTAGAGGATTCTTCTACAGCTCTTTTCCCACTCCCTCTGCATCACTTTTGCCCTGGATTAGCACTCTTTAGTCACCCCTCCCTCAGCCCCACGGCTATTCTCATTTATTGAGCTCTTACTGGGTGCAAAGCACTGTACCAAACACTTGGGAGAATACAATACAACAACAGACTCATTCCCTGCCCACAGTGAGCTCACAATCTAGAGTGGGAGACAGACATTAATATAAATAAATAGCACTTATGACAATATCCATAATTCATTTATTTATATTACTGTCTGTCTTCCCCCCAGCCCGTAAGCTCCCTTCAGGCAGGGAACGTATCTACCAACTCTGTTATATTGTTTTCCCCCAAGAGACGAGTACAACGCTCTGCCCAGAGTAGGCGTTCAATGAATATTATCGTTTGATTGATCGGCATCATGTCTAAGATAAATTACACGGAATGCCTAAAGAACCTCTGGACAAGACCCTCAAGACTCGATCTTTCTAGCAAGTTCCAACCTCCCTTTTAAGCCCTATCAAACAAAAACTCCTCGCCATTGGCTTTAAAGCACTCAATCACCTTGTCCCCCCCATCTCACCTTGCTACTCCAGTACAACCCAGTTCCTCTAAAACTAAACTTCTCACCATACTTCAGTCTCGTCTATCTCACCTCCGACTTCTCGCCCACATCCGGCCTCTGGCCTGGAAAGCCCTCCGTCCTCATATCAGACAGATCATTGCTTTCCTCCACTTCAAAGCCTTATTGAAGGCACATCTCCTCCATGAAGCCTTCCCTGGTTTAACACTCCCCTCTTCTTCTCCCACTCCCTTCTGTGTCGCCCTGATTTGCTCCCTTCATTCATCCTCCCTCCTGTCCTCCCAACACACTTATATATACATATATTTGTAATTTATTTATATATGTATATTAATGTCTGTCTCTCCCTCTAGACAGTGAGCTGGCTGTGGGCAGGGAATGTGTCTGTTTGTTGTTGCACTGTATGCTCCCAAGTGCTTAGTATCAGTGCTTTGCACACAGTAAGCACTCAAATAAATACGATTGAATGACTGAATGAATTGATTAGCTTCCCAGCCTTCCTTTTCTTCTTCTCCCACTCCCTTCTGCGTTACTCTGACTTGCTCCCTTTATTCACCACCCCCCCTTCCAGCCCCACAGCACTTATACACATATCAATAATTTATTTCAATTCATGTCCATCTCCCCCTCTAGCCTGTAGGCTCGTTATGGGAAGGTAACGTGTCTGATTATTGTTATACTGTACTCGCCCAAGAGCTTAGTACAGTGTTTTGCACACGGTAAGTGCTCAATAAATACGGTTGACTGACTGACTGACCCCTATTAATTCCAGCAAAATAATAATAATAATATCATTTGTTAAGCACTTACTATACGCCAGGCACTTATTCTAAGCACTGGGATAGATACAAGCTAATCGGTTTCGACACACTCCGTGTCCCACGTGGGGCTCACGGTCTTAATCCTCATTTTACCGATGAGGTAACTGAGGCACAGAGAAGTCAAATGACTTGTCCAAAGTCACACGGCAGCCAAGTGGAGGAGCCGGGACTAGAAACCCAGGATCTTCTGACACCCAGGCCCGTGCTCTATCCACTAGGCCACGCTGCTTCAAAATCCGGTGGGCGACCTTTCTGGGAAGGAGTCTCCAGAGTTTGGTGATATCCCGAGCGATACCAGTAAGGGTAGGGTGAGGGTGGTTCAGCCACGCAAACGTCCCTCCTTACTCCTTCCCCACCAAAATGTGGCCACTCCCCACGACCACCCGGCAACTGTTTGCTTGGGGTGGTCCAATCCTGGCCAGTGACTACTTCAATTTTCATCGGCCCCGATCCTCTCCTCTGTCCCACTGGAAAATATCTGTGGATCAATGGAGTGTGATGCTGCAGAAGCTGGATGTTCAGTGCTTTTTAGGGACAACCCAGGACACATTTTACTCTTTCAATTTGCCAAAAAATACTGGGCTTGAGTCACCCCTTGCTGATAAAGCCCGTACACAGTCTCAACCCTGAGGCTTGGCTGTATCTTTTTTCATTATGTTATTCTGGTCCTAAGCAAATAAAATCAATTTTCAACCTATAAAAAGCAATTTCAGAATGTCTAATCTTTTAGAGACAAATCTCCACCAGGACAGCCCCGATACTTGGCAAAAATCAATCATGGTTTTCATTCTTCTGTCTGTGTATTAAAATTAAGAATTTATGTTTGACTGTAAGTGAAAATTATTCTAAAAGAAAAACAGTTTCAACATCTTTAGTGTTCAGAAACTCCTGCATATGATTTCCTCCCACACCTACGTTCTGTCATGAATTATAGATATTAATGTGCGATCTGGATTTACATATGGTTTCCATATCAATGGGCATTAAAGTTGTGCACATAATAAACTAGTTCCATGGCCAAGAGTTAAATGAAATCGTTCTTGTGGCTCTATGCAATTAAATGCTATATGCTCTCCCTAATTGCGGGATGAACAACCCCCAACCAGCAAAATAAAAACTCTTTATCCCCAGTCCCTTATCTAATAAACAGAGAGACAGAATCCCTAGTTAGTTTTTGTTTTGTTTTTTAATGGTATTCGTTAAGTGTTTACTATGTGCCAAGCACCGAACTTTAAGTCCTCATCTCGTGACCGGCACTGTACTAAGCGCTGGGGTAGATTCAAGATAATCGGGTTGGATACAGTTCAAGTCCCACAAGGGGCTCACAGCCTTAATCCCCATTTTACGGATGAGGCAAATGAGGCACAGAGAAGTGAGGCGACTTGCCCAAGGTCGCCCAGCAGACAAGCGGCAGGGCCGGAAACGGAACCCAGGTCGTTCTGACTCCCAGGACTGTGCTGTACCCGTCGCTTCTCTGGTCTCTGCTAGTTCTGACTTAAATCCACTTGAAATGAAGTGCGTATTTGTGAAAGTGAAGGGCAGGTTTAACGAAGGCTAGGAGCAACTGCCAGCTGTCAGTGAGTGGCCAAGAAACCATATTGAAAAGCCCAGTCAGTAAATCATATTTATTGAGCGTAGGGATAGTGTATCCGGTTCACTGCCCAAACCCCAGCTTTACTCAGCGCTTAGTACAGTGTCTGGCACATAATAAGCGCTTAACAAATGCTATCATTATTATTGCTGGTACCCTTGGAGTTAACCACCCACCAAGAAATAATAGTCCTGAAAAAGTCTACCCACCATGATCCTATCATGGGCATTTTCCCGGCTTCCTAGGAAATGGAAGTTTGGCTTTGCACCTGGGAAATTATCATGATCCACTTTGGAGGTATTATTGCAATAATAATGTTGGTATTTGTTAAGCGCTTACTATGTGCAGAGCACTGTTCTAAGCTCTGGGTAGATACAGAGTAATCAGGTTGTCCCACGTGAGGCTCACAGTCCTAATCCCCATTTTACGGATGAGGGAACTGAGGCACAGAGAAGTGAAGTGACTCGCCCACAGTCACACAGCTGACAAGCGGCGGAGCTGGGATTTGAACCCATGACCTGTGACTCCAAACCCCGTGCTCTTTCCACCGAGCCACGCTGCAATCAACTGTGGACCTCCATGTTTTGTCCTGCCAACCTAGTGTCTTGAAAAATCTTTGCCCAGGAAAGCTCTTAATTTTTAACATGTGGATTACCTCGGTGGCAGGGAGCTGAGTGTAGAGATTAAATAAGATCGAGTGTAGGCTAGGAATGGCATTGGGAGAATGGAGAGGAAGATTACAAACGAGAAAGAGCATAGAGGAGAGAAAAATTATTATTCTCTGTGCCTCAGTGATCTCATGTGTAAAACGGGGATGAAGATTACAACATCTGTTTTCCCTCACCTTTAGGAGCCTAAAGGTGGAACAGATATTATTTATTTATACTGATGTCTGTCTCCCCAGCCTCTAGACTATAAACTCGTTGTAGGCAGGGAATGTGTCTGTATATTGTTGTATTGCACTCTCCCAAGAGCTCGGTACAGTGCTCTGCACATAGTAATCACTCAATAAATACGATTGAATGAATGACTGGGTTTGTTCTGTATCCAGTGCTTAGTACAGTGCTTTCCACTGTTGAGTGTTCAGCAAATATAATTATTGTCATCATTATTATTATTAGCCCCCTCTTACTCTGTGATAAAGTTCTGGTCCGAGGCAAAAACCTCTCTTGGTTCAAACAACTCCCTCCTTTCATACCCTGCCTCCTTTTTTTTTTAGTGGTATTTGTGGAGCGCTCACTATGTGCCAGGCACTGAACTAAGTGCTGGGGTAATCAAGTTGGATACAGTCCTTGTCCCAATCTTATTCATAGTCTTTATCCTCATTTTACAGATGAGGTAACTGAGACTCAGAGAAGGACAGTGACTCACCCAAGGTCACACAGCAGACAAGAGGTGGAACGGGGATTAGAACCTAGGTCTTCTGATTAGCAGGCCCGTGACTTAAATAGCCTGACAGAAAACTATTTCAACAGCTGTTTTCTGACAAAAGATTAACGATCGATCTTTTATCTGCTAACAAAAGATGTCTTTCTGCCGGAAAGGATGTGAAAAATGAGAAGCAGGGTGGCCTAGTGGAAAGAGCACAGGCCTGCGAGTCAGAAGACCTGGATTCAAAATCCGGCTCTGCCGCTGTGGTGACCTTGGGCAAGCCATTTCACTTCCCTGTGTTTCAATTACCTCATCTGTAAATGATAATTAAGGCCGTTGAGCCCCATATGGTACATGGACTGTAACCAACCGGATTCTCTTGAATCTACCTCAGGGCTTAGTACGGTGCTAGTCCGGTAGTGATGACCTAACGAATACCATAAAAAATGTAAATACCATCTTGAAAGTTAAATATTTATAAATATGCATAAATCATCAAATTAAAAATATGACCTTATTGGTTCATATTTATATTGCTGTCAAATCATATAACTACATTCATTATGCTTTTGATCATAATTTTAATGTATTTATATTTTGCTTATGTCTTTAGATTTGGGGAACAAATTAATGCCCGATGAATTATTTCCCGTGGAAAACTACGACTTAAGGGCTCCTTCACTTAGCCCTCTATTTTCATGGCATTCAAGTACTAATATGTCTACCGATTCTATTACATAATAATAATAACAATAATAATAATAATGGTATTTGTTAAGCACTTACTATGTGCAAAGCACCGTTCTAAGCACTGGAGTAGATACAAGGTAATCGAATTGTCCCACGTGGGGCTCACAGTCCCATTTTTCAGATGAGGTAACTGTAGCACAGAGAAGTATAGTGACTTGCCCAAGATCGCACAGCAGACACAGCAGACAGTGGCGGAGCCAGGATCAGAAGTGAGAAGCAGCGTGGCCCAGTGGAAAGAACATGGGCTTGAGAACCAGAGGCCATGGGTTCTAATCTTGATTTTGCCACTTGTCAGCTGTGCGACTTTGGGCAAGTCACTTAACTTCTCTGTGCCTCTGTGACCTCATCTGTAAAACGGGGATGAAGACAAGTGAGCCCCACGAGGGACAACCTGATCACCTTGTATCTACCCTAGCACTTAGAACAGTGCTTGGCACATTGTAAACGCTTAACAAATACCATTATTAGTGTTTATTTTGAGAAGCAGCGTGGCTCAGTGGAAAGAGCCCGGGCTTCGGAGTCAGAAGTCGTGGGTTCGACTCCCGGCTCTGCCACTTGTCAGCTGTGTGACTGTGGGCAAGTCACTTCACTTCTCTGGGCCTCAGTTACCTCATCTGTAAAATGGGGATTAACTGTGAGCCTCACGTGGGACGACCTGATGACCCTGTATCTCCCCCAGCGCTTAGAACAGTGCTCTGCACATAGTAAGCACTTAACAGATACCAACATTATTATTATTCTCTGTGCCTCAGTGACCTCATCTGTAAAACGGGGGTGAAGACGGCGAGCCCCACGTGGGACAGCCTGATTACCTTGCATCTACCCCAGCGCTTTGGACAGTGCTTGGCCCATAGGAAGCGCTTAACAAATACCCTCATCGTCAGAACCCACGTCGTCTGCCTCCCAAGCCCGTGGTTTTGCCTCTAGGCCGTGCTGCTTCTCTTAATAATGTTGGTATTTGTTAAGTGCTTACTATGTGCCGAGCACTGTTCTCTTGCAGTCTCCCAAGCGCTTAGTGCAGTTCTCTTCATAGCGGAAGCGTCCAATAAATACGACCGATTGACTGATCGATTGATTAATCGAATCCCAACTCTGTCACTTGTCAGCTGTGTGACTGCGGGCAAGTCACTTCACTCCTCTGGGCCTCAGTGACCTCATCTGTAAAATGGGGATTAACTGTGAGCCTCACGTGGGACGACCTGATGACCCTGGATCTCCCCCAGCGCTTAGAACAGTGCTCTGCACATAGTAAGCGCTTAACAAATATCAACGTTATTATTAATCGAGCAGAACCTCAACTGCTTACCCACTTTTTCTCTAAATCAGCGGTCGGGCCTGTCCTGTATCTGCGAGCCAACACTTCCATCTGGTGGCCAGATCCACTTATTAACTTACTTTCCTTCTTATTATGGTATTTGTGAAGCGCTTAGTATAGTAATGTTGGTATTTGTTAAGCGCTTACTATGTGCAGAGCACTGTTCTAGGCGCTGGGGGAGATACAGGGTAATCGGGCTGTCCCACGTGAGGCTCACCGTCTTCATCCCCGTTTTACAGATGAGGTCACTGAGGCCCAGACAATAATGTTGGTATTTGTTAAGCGCTTACTATGCGCAGAGCACTGTTCTGAGCGCTGGAGTAGCTACAGGGTGATCAGGTTGGCCCACGTGCGGCTCACAGTCTTCATCCCCATTTTGAGATGAGGTCACTGAGGCCCAGAGGAGTGAAGCGACTTGCCCACAGTCACCCAGCTGACAAGTGGCAGAGCCTGGATTCGAATCTATGACCTCTGACTCCCAAGCCCAGGCTCTTTCCACTGAGCCACGCTGCTTCTCTCTGTGCCAAGGACTGTTCTAAGCGCCGGAGCGGATACAAGTTAATCAGGTTGGACACGGTCCCTGTCCCACGTGGGGCTCACAGTCGCAATCCCCATTTTCCAGATGAGGTAACTGAGGCCCAGAGAAGTGAAGTGCCCTGCCCAAGGTCACCCAGCAGACAAGTGGTGGAGTCGGAATTAGAACCCAAGACCTTCTGACTCCCAGGCCCGTGCTCTATCCACTAGGCCATGCTGCTTCTCAGGGAAGGGAGAGGGAGGGTTGGAGAGAAGCAGGCGAGAGAGAGGAATAAACCTGCAAACTTCTCCTACACCCCTGAAGGACAACTCTCCTGAAAAAAAGCAACAGAAGATGAAATGCAGCATAGCTTAGGGGAAAGAGCCAGGGCTTGGGAGTCGGAGGACGTGGGTTCTAATCCAGCTCGACCACTTCAGCTGTGTGATTTGGGGCAAATCACTTCACTTCTCTGTGCCTCAGTGACCTCACCTGGAAAATGGGGATTAAGACGGTGAGCCCCACGTGGGACAACCCGATCACCTTGTATCTACCCCAGCGCTTAGAAAAGAGTTGGCACTTAGTAACTGCTTAACACATACCGCCATTATTACTATTAATATTACTATTAATAATAATAAAAACTCCTGACCATTGGTTTCGAAGTCCTCCGGTAGATGTCTCCCCCTTCCCCGTTTGCTTGGGCACCAGACACTGGGAGCAATTTGCAAAGGAGGCGTTTGATTGGATAACGGATGAGTCTGAACTTCCAATCAGATGCATCGATCCCACCTGGACCTGCTAATGAGCTTCGGCCTCTCTGATTGACAGCTGTCAGTCTTAGAAATCGATCAATGGAGCAGTAGATCTCGATCGCTGCCTTCCCTGCCCATGATGAGCTTCCACTCTAGAGGAGAAGAATCAGCTTTCTCCCTGCTGACGTTGGGCAAGTCACTTAACCTCTCTGTGCCTCAGTTCCCTCATCTGTAAAATGGGGATTCAGACTGTGAGCCTCACGTGGGACAACCCGATTACCCTGTATCTACCTCAGCGCTTAGAACAGTGCTCTGCACATAGTAAGCGCTTAACAAATACCAACGTTATTATTATTACCCCAACGTTTAGCGCAGCGCCTGATACATGGTAAGTGTTTAACAAATACCACTAAAACAAAACTAAACAAAAAAAGCCTGCCAATCACCCTCAAGACACTTCCCTCCAAGTAGAACGGCGAAAAGAGTGCCGCTTTGGGAGTCCGAGATCTTGGGTTCTAATCCCAGCTCCGTCATTGGCCTGCTGTGTGACCTTGGGCAAGTCAATTCCCTTCTCTGTGCCTCAGTGTCCTCAACTGGAAAATAGGGATTCGACCGCTGTTCTCCCTCCTGCTTAGACTGTGAGCCCCAAGGAGGACAGGGACTGTGTCTGAACCTCCGGTGCTCACTTGGCATGTTGCAAGAATTTAACAAATAGCGCACGTAATTGTCATTATCATCTGAACTTGACCCTGCCTGTAAGCTCCACCCCTCTCTTGCCATCAAAGTCAAAATGGAAAGCTGGCACCTCTGGTCACTTGTACCCTTCCTTTGGGTTGGCAGGGGGAGAGGAAAACATTTCTTTTCCCAGGTGACCAGAACAGCCACCCACCTGATCCCAGTGTCTCTAAACCTGGGGGCGCATAAGCAAGAGACACTAGGGTTTTGAACAGAGGGTTGAAAGGATTAGCGCTCAGCACAGTGTTCTGCCCATGGTAAGAGCTCAATAAATGCCACTGACATATTGCTTGATTGGTAAGCCTGGGTTTGAGATTTGGGAATTTTTGCCCTAAAATGCATTTCTATTCATCAACCTGAGATTTTCTTTCTTCATTTCTCCCTTTTTGTCGTTTTCGGGACACCGCCTGAAAAAGAGCTACATCCAAAGGCAGGGAACGGAGGGAGGCGAACAGCGTATCGAAGCGTTCTTTTGAAAGAACATGCATTTCACGAATACTGCTAAAGCCTCCCAAAATTTTACAAGGGAAACATTATTGTGCTAACTTTTAGAAAATATTTCAAACTCCAGAAACTACGCTTCAAATCAAATCCCCAGCTACACTGTAAATTAAGAGGTCCCGCTAGTCTTTTAAAGGAAAGACGGGATATAGAATTGATTTTTTTTCTCTCTGTTCACTTTTCCAAAGTGCATTTCTGGGATTTAATGAATTAGCCTTTGGGTCACTTGCCTGTGTCAAGGAGGAATTAACTTGGGGGTGGGAGCAAACAGGGTCTAGTGTGGGATGCTTGGGGGGTTTTTTGTGTGTGTTGGTTTGTTTTTATTTTTTGGTTTTGGTTTGCTTTAAGTGCTTACTATGTGCCTGGCACTCTAACAGGCGCTAGGGTAGGTCCAAGCTAATGGGTTTGGACACAGTGTATATGTGGGCATTGGGCAGGGAATGCATCTGTTATATTGTTGTGTGGTCCTCTCCCAAGCACTCAGTTCAGTTCCTTGCACACAATAAGCGCTCAGTAAATACAAATGATTTATTGACTGATTTGCCCGCTGCTTGATCTTGGGCAAGTCACTTTTGAGCCTCAGTTACCTCATCTGTTGGGGATTAGACACCTGTTCTCCCTCCCCTGCAGAACGAGAGTCCCATGTGAGACAGGGACTGGGTCCAACCTGATTATCTTGCTTTCATTCATTCAATAGTATTTATCGAGCGCTTACTATGTGCAGAGCACTGTACTAAGCACTTGGAATGAACAAGTCGGCAACAGATAGAGACGGTCCCTGCCGTTTGACGGGCTTACGGTCTGATCGGGGGAGACGGACAGACGAGAACGGTGGCGATAAATAGAGTCGAGGGGAAGAACATCTCGTAAAAACAATGGCAACTAAATAGAATCGAGGCGATGTACATTTCATTAACAAAATAAATAGGGTAATAAATATATACAGTTGAGCAGACGAGTACAGTGCTGAGGGGATGGGAAGGGAGAGGGGGAGGGGCAGAGGGAAATGGGGGAAAAGAGGGTTAAGCTGCGGAGAGGTGAAGGGGGGGTGGTAGAGGGAGAAGAGGAGCTCAGTCTGGGAAGGCCTCTTGGAGGAGGTGAGTTTTAAGTAGAGTTTTGAAGAGGGGAAGAGAATCAGTTTGGCGGTATCTACTGCAGCACATAGTCCCGTGCCTGATGCATAGTAAGTGCTTAACAAATGCGATTCTTTTTTCTTTCTCACACTGTCTGAAGGCGGCCCTGCGTTCAATCAATCGGTGGTATTTATCGAGCGCTTACTATGTGCAGAGCACCAGACAGAGGGCTCGGGAGAGTCTAGTACAACAGAATTAGCGGACATATTCCTTGCCCATAAGGAGCTTACAGTCTAGAGGCCTGTGAATGTAAACGAAAGGTTCCTACAGCTACTTACCGACGCTGCTGAATAACTGGCCAAACCCTCTGGTTATCCCAGAAATTGGAAATCGAGAGGAAAGAAGGAGATGACGAGGGGGGAGAAGCCAACAAGGGAGGTGGCCCGGCCTACTCCTTTCTCAGGGACCCTCGTTACTTACGAACCTCGGACCACGGGCTCATTTGCCAGTAGACTGTCCACGTGTGGCCAGAATGTCTTTATTTGTTGGTAAACTCCTCGTTGCGAAGGTGGATTGGGCTGCGACCCAAGAGCGTTCCTGAATGGCCTTGAACCAGGAAACCACCACATCTTGGAAAGTGCCGTGTTTTCCAAAAATCAGATGGGCAGGTTGCCCTGCTCATATATTACAGACATTTCATTCAGTCAGTCATTTCTCCCTCTCTCCCTTCCCTCTGTCCCTCCCAGACACCCTTTCTCTCATTCATTCATTCATTCAATAGTATTTATTGAGCGCTTACTATGTGCAGAGCACTGTACTAAGCGCTTGGAATGTACAAATCGGTAACAGATAGAGACAGTCCCTGCCCTTCGACGGGCTTACAGTCTAACCGGGGGAGACGGACAGACAAGAACGGTGGCAATAAATAGAATAAAGACTTCCGTCTTTACCGGAAGAAGGC
Source organism: Ornithorhynchus anatinus (assembly GCF_004115215.2). NCBI lineage: Eukaryota > Metazoa > Chordata > Mammalia > Monotremata > Ornithorhynchidae > Ornithorhynchus > Ornithorhynchus anatinus. Next base: position 22,292,074 of record NC_041735.1, read on the forward strand.
TCTCTCCTTCTCCCCACCCACCCGTCCATCCATTATTCGTTCCTTCATCCATTCGGTAGGATGGATTGAACTCTCACTGCGTCAGCGTCCAGTTCTAGGTGTTTTCCTAGAAAACAAACACCGTAATGGCCCCCCGAGGAAGGAGATCACAGCAGTCACTTGAAAAAATACCACCGATGGACTGCCAAAGCATTTTTCTCCATCAGGGTGGTACCACAAGAAGGCCCGACGACATCCGCGTACCCTCTCTGTGTTTCGTTTTTCCCTCGGCGAGCGAAGGCTGAGAAAAGTGCTGAGACTCTGTAGCGTGCAGAGCTCCCAAAATAAAGGTGCAATGATAGGATTTTCTCGCGTCTTTTATAAGGTTTCCTGTTTCAGCTGGATAACGCTCTGTTGTTTGGCAAGCCTGCTCTGAACTAAAATAAACCAGGGCAGGCAGACTATGAGGGGGCAGAGAAGGGGCCAGCTCAGTGCTTCTATTGATGATGATGATGGTATTTGTTAAGCGCTTACTACGTGCCAAGCACTGTTCTAAGCGCCGAGGTAGATACAAGGTCAACCGGTTGTCCCACGTGGGTCTCACAGTCTTAATCCCCGTTTTACAGATGAGGTCGCCGAGGCACGGAGAGAAATAAAGCGACTTGCCCAAAGTCACACAGCTGGTAGGTGGCTGAGCCGGGATTAGAATCCAGATCCTCTGACGTCCAAGCCCGTGCCCTTCCCTTGGGGAAGCAGCGTGGCTCAGTGGAAAAGAGCCTGGGCTTGGGAGTCAGAGGTCGTGGGTTCGACTCCCGGCTCTGCCGCTTGTCAGCTGGGTGACTGTGGGCGAGTCACTTAGCTTCTCTGTGCCTCAGCTACCTCATCTGTAAAATGGGGATTAACAGCAGCATGGCTCAGTGGAAAGAGCACGGGCTTGGGAGTCAGAGGTCACGAGTTCAAATCCCGGCTCTGCCACTTGTCAGCTGTGTGACTGTGGGCAAGTCACTTCACTTCTCTGGGCCTCAGTTACCTCATCTGTAAAATGGGGATTAACTGTGAGCCTCACGTGGGACAACCTGATTACCCTGTATCTACCCCAGCGCTTAGAACAGTGCTCGGCACCTGGTAAGCGCTTAACAAATACCAACATTATTATTATTATTACAACCTGATTACCCTGTATCTACCCCAGCGCTTAGTGCTCCGCACATAGTAAGCGCTTAACAAATACCAACATCATTATTATTATTATTATTTCCACCGGGCCACCCTGCTTCTCTGTTCAGAATGTGATAATGTAGTGGCCTAGGATGGACCCAGTGTAACTAAACGTTCCGCAGAGGGAGAAGCCATGGCGTAGTAGATAGGGCACGGGCCCGGAAGTCAGAATTAGCAGACGTGTTCCCTGGCCGTTACAGCCTAGAAGGGGAGACGGACATCAATATAAATAAATAATTATAATATATAATTTAAAGACATGCACCGAAGTGTTGTGGGGGGGAGAGACTATCAAATACCCAGAGGTCAAGGATCCAGATACAGAGGGGCGGAGAGCGAGCGGGGGAAAAGAGGGCTTATCGGGGAAGGCCTCTCGGAGGAGATGTGATCTTACTAATAATAATAATAATAATGGTGTTTCTATGCGCCAGGCACTGTACTAAGCACTTGGGTGGATACAAGCAAATCAAGTTGGACACAGTCCCTGTCCCATGCGGGTCTCACCGTCTCAATCTCCATTTTACAGATGAGGTAACTGAGGCTCGGTGAAGTGATCTGGCCAAGGATTCATAACAATAGTAATAATATTCATTCAGTCGGTCGTATTTATTGAGCGCCTACTGTGTGCAGAGCACTGTACTAAGGGCTTGCTCTGAAGGTGGGGAGCGTGGTGGTCTGGGGTACGTGGAGGAGGAGGGGGGGCCGCCCGAGAAGGGTCTACCAGAGCGTGGTAGGACAATGCTTTTTTCGAGTTCAGCATGGGACGCCTGCAGCCTAAGGAAAGAAAGGAAGCCGCCTGAGATATTTTGGGGCAGGTCCCAGCATGCTGCTTGCCCCCCTGACCTTTGCTGAGGCTCTAACTTGGCCAGAAAAAGCAAATATTCAAGAAACACGGCAGGGGGCAATTTTGCGCTGCTCGCATTCCCTGCTGATTCATTCCCCTCAGTCCTGCGGCGTGGCGTGGTGGACGGAGCCCGGACCTGGGAGGCCGAAGGTCGTGGGTTCTAACCCGTGCTCCGTCACTTGTCTGCTGGGTGACCTTGGGCAAGTCGTTTCCACTTCTCTGGGCCTCAGTGTGCTCTTTCCTAAACCCGTGCTCTATCCACCGTGGTTCAGGGAAAAGAGCAAGGGTTTAATGTTGGTATTTGTTAAGCGCTTACTATGTGCCGAGCACTGTTCTAAGCGCTGGGGTAGACACAGGGGAATCAGGTCGTCCCATGTGAGGCTCACGGTCTCAATCCCCATTTTACAGATGAGGTAACTGAGGCACCGAGAAGTTAAGTGACTTGCCCAAAGTCACACAGCCGACGAGTGGCCGAGCCGGGATTTGAACCCATGACCTCTGACTCCAAAGCCCGTGCTCTTTCCACTGAGCCACGCTGCCACGCTGTTTAGGAGTCGGAGGTCATGGATTCTAACCCTGGCTCCGCCACTTATCGGCTGTGTGACTCCGGGCAAGTCGCTTAACTTCTCGGTGCCTCAGTTACCTCATCTGTAAAATGGGGATTAAGACTGTGAGCCTCACGTGGGACAACCCGATTACCCTGTATCTCCCCCAGCGCTTAGAACAGTGCTCCGCACATAGTAAGCGCTTAACAAGTACCAACATTATTATTATTAGTGACCTCATCTGCAAAATGGGGATCGAGACTGTGAGCCCCACCTGGGACAGAGGTAGATTCTTGATTCTATTTATTGTCTTGATTCTATTTATTGCTATCTTGATTCTATTTATTGCTATCTTGATTCTATTTATTCCTACTGTTCTTGTCTGTCCGTCTCCCCCGATTAAACTGTAAGCCCGTCAAAGGGCAGGGACTGTCTCTATCTGTTACTGATTTGTACATTCCAAGCGCTTAGTACAGTGCTCTGCACATAGTAAGCGCTCAATAACTACTACTGAATGAATGAATGAATGAATGAGTGCTAAGATTGGACCCGATCCCTGCCCCATATGGGACTCGCAGTCAATTCCCATTTTACAGATGAGCAAACGGAGACACGGAGAAGGGAAGTGACTTGCCCAAGCTCACCTGGCAGACAAGTGGCAGGATCAGGATTAGAACCCAGGTCCTTCTGATTCCCAGGCCGGTGCTCTATCCGCTAGGCCACACTGCTTCTCCGGTTGCCAACCATCGGTAAACTCATGAGCGGTCTATAACATCATTCATATGCATAAAGCCCATATCAATCAATCAATCAATCAATCAATCATGTTTATTGACTGCTGGGGTAGGTGGAAGGTGATCGTAGCAGGCTCAGGCCCTGCCGTCCTTCACTGGGTTCACAGACTGAGGAGGGAAAGCAGGTATTTCATCCCCATTTGACAGATGAGGAAACTGAGGTACCTATCCATAATGGATCGATTTATAGTAACATCTGTCGCCCCCTCTAGACTGTAAGCTCGCTGTGGTCAGGGAATGTGTCTACCGACTCAATCCCCAAGTCCCTAATAATAATAATGTTGGTATTTGTTAAGTGCTTACTATGTGCAGAGCACTGTTCTAAGCGCCGGGGTAGATACAGGGTAATCAGGTTGTCCCACGTGAGGCTCACAGTCTTCACCCCCATTTTACAGATGAGGTAACTGAGGCACAGAGAAGTCAAGTGACTCGCCTAAGGTCACGCAGCTGACAAGTGGCGGAGCTAAAATTCGAACCCATGACCTCTGACTCCGAAGCCTGTGCTCTTTCCACTGAACCACGCTGCTTCAATATAGTGCTCTGCCCACTGTAAGTGCTCAATAAATACGATGGATTGATGGATTGAATCTACTCCCTCGTACTTTCCACTGTTTCCCCTATTTATCCATATTTTGATTGCGTCTACCCCGTCATATTGTAGAAGCTGTATGGCGTAGTGGATAGAAAACATAGGCCTGGAAGTCAGAAGGACCTGGGTTCTAATCCCAGCTCTGCCACGTGTCTGCTGTGTGACCTTGGGCCAGTCCCTTCACTTCTCTGGGCCTCGGTTCCCTCGTCTCTAAAATGGGGATTGAGACTGGGAGCCCCCCACGGGTCTAGGATTGTGTCCAACCCAATTTGTTGGTAGCCAGCCCAGCGTTTAGTACAGTGCCTGACCCATGAGAAGCAACGTGGCTCGGTGGAAAGAGCCCGGGCTTGGGAGTCAGAGGTCATGGGTTCAAATCCCCGCTCTGCCACTTGGCAGCTGTGTGACTGTGGGCAAGTCACTTCACTTCTCTGGGCCTCAGTTCCTTCATCTGTAAAATGGGGATTGACTGTGAGCCTCACATGGGACAACCTGATGACCCTGTATCTCCCCCAGCGCTTAGAACAGTGCTCTGCACATAGTAAGCACTTAACAAATACCAACATTATTATTATTATTATTATTATTAAGCACCTAGGAAAGAGGACAAATTATTATTCCTTGCTATTCCTTTTTCCCATCATGCTCTGCTTCCTCTGGTCCCTCTCCCATTCCCCTTCCAATTCCATTTCCTTCCCCCTCTGCCCCCCCCCCCCCCCCAGCGCCACTTCCCTTTCCCCTTCCCGTCCCGTTCCCCCCTCCCCGGCCGGGCCTCTTGGTTCGGTCCGCCGGCCAGAAAGGGGGCGGAGTCAGAGCGCGATCGCACGGGGGGATCGCGCATGCTCCTTGTCGGGACCCCTCCGGGAGCTATCTGGCGCCCCCTCCGGGACCTATTTGGCGCCGCCGGGCGGGAAGGGACGAGGATGAGCGCATGCTCAGAGGCGCGGGCCGGGCCGTGTTTGGCGCCGTGCCGTCGCGGGGGCCGCCGGCCGGGACTTATTTGGCGCCGCCGGGCGGGAAGGAGTGGAGATCCGCGCATGCTCAGAGGCGCGGTCCGGGCCGAGTTTGGCGCCACGCCGTCACGGGGGCCGCCGGCAGGGACCTATTTGGCACCGCCGGGCGGAAAGGGGCGGTGTCAGGAGTGGGGGAGGGGGGTGCGTGCGCATGCTCAGAGGCGCGGGCCGGGCCGAGTTTGGCGCCGCACCGTCGCGGGGGCCGCCGGCCGGGACCTATTTGGCGCCGCCGGGAGGGAAGGGGCGGAGACGCGCGCATGCTCAGAAGCGCGGGCCGGGCCGAGTTTGGCGCCGCGCCGTGGCGGGGGCCGGCGGGCGGGACTTATTTGGCGCCGCCGAGGGGGGCGGAAGTGGTGGGAAGCGGCGGGCCGGGCTGGGCGTCCGTGGCCGTCCGTCCTTCCGTCCCCATTAATCGGCGATGGAGGCGTGAGGCGGAGCGCAGACGGCGGCCCTTCCCGCCCCCGGCGATGCGGGCCGGGGCCCGGGGCGCAGGTACGAGCGGGGGCCCCGGGGGGGGAGGGGCAGGCGGGCCCGGGGCCAGCGCCCCTCCCCCCCCCATGGGTGACCCCCCCCCCCCAATTATAAGCTTGGGCTTAGGGAAGCGCCCACCCTGTGCTGAGCGCTGGGGCTCGTGGGTCAGAGGTGGTGGGCGCCCTCCCCCGGGTGACCTTGGGCGAGCCCCTTCTCGGGGCCTCAGTGACCGCCTCTGGAAAATGGGGTGAAGGCTGGGAGCCCCACGTGGGCATCCTCATCACCTCCTATCCTCCCCCCAGCGCTTAGAACAGTGCTTGGCACGCAGGGCTGAATTAATGTCATCATTATTGGGCAACTTCATCCCCTCCTAGCCCTCCTAGCGCTTAGAACAGGGCTTGGCACGGACTAAGCGCTTACAAATGCCATCATCATCATAATTATCATTCACTGGGCCTCAGTGACCTCCTCTGGAAAATGGGGTGAAGGCTGGGAGCCCCACGTGGGCAACCTCATCACCTTCTATCCCTCCCAGCGCTTAGAACAGTGCTTGGCACATAGTGCTGAATTAATGCCATCATTATTAGGCAACTTCATCCCCTTCTAGCCCTCCTAGCGCTTAGAACAGGGCTTGGCACGGACTAAGCGCTTAATTGCCATCATCATCATGATTATCATTCTCTGGGCCTCAGTGACCTCCTCTGGAAAATGGGGTGAAGACTGGGAGCCGCACGTGGGCAACCTCATCACCTTCTATCCTCCCCCCAGCGCTTAGAACAGTGCTTGGCATGGACTAAGTGCTTAACAAATGCCGTCATCATGATTATCACTCTCTGGGCCTCAGTGACCTCCTCTGGAAAATGGGGGTGAAGACTGGGAGCCCCACGTGGGGCAACCTCATCACCTTCTATTCCTGCCCCCCAGCGCTTAGAACAGTGCTTGGCACATAGTGCTATCATTATCTTTATTCTTCTCTGTGCCTCAGTGACCTCCTCTGTCAAATGGGGATGAAAACTGAGAGCCCTACAAGGGGCAACCTCATCACCTTCTATCCCTCCCGGCGCTTAGAACAGTGCTTGACACAGAGTAAGCGCTTAACAAATTCCATCATTATTATTATCATTCTCTGGGCCTCAGTGACCTCCTCTGTCAAATGGGGATGAAGACGGGGAGCCCCACATGGGGCAACCCCATCACCTTGAATCCCTCCCTGTGCTTAGAACAGTGCTTGGCACATAGTGCTGAACAAATGCCATCATTATCATTATTCTTCTCTGGGCCTCAGTGACCACCTCTGGAAAATGGGAATGAAGACGGGGAGCCCCACATGGGGCAACCTCATCACCTTGAATCCCTCCCTGTGCTTAGAACAGTGCTTGGCACCTAGTAAACGCTTAACAAAGACCATCATTATTATTATTATTATAATACAAGGTAATCAGGTTCTCCCACTTGGGGCTCACAGTCTTCATCCCCATTTTACAGGTGAGGTCACTGAGGCACTACTATGTGACAGGCACTGTACTGAGCGTCCAGGGCGGATGCAAACGGCTCCAGCGCCCCCCCCCCCCCCCACCTCATCCCCATTTTCCAGACGAGGAAACTGAGGCCCAGAGAAACTGTGGCCCACGGTCACGCAGCAGACAGGAGGCAGCAGACAGGAGGAGCCCGGGTTGGGGAGGCAGGAGGTCGTGAGTTCTAATCCCAGCTCCGCCACTTGTCAGCCGGGTGGCTTTGGGCAAGTCGCTTCTCTGGGCCTCAGTGACCTCATCTGTCAAATGGGGATGAAGATTGGGAGCCCCACGTCGGACAACCTGATCACTTTATATCTCCCCTGCCAGTGCTTAGAAGAGTGCTTTGCACAAAGTAAGCGCTTAACAAAGCCTATTATTATTATTATTGGAACCCACGACCTTCTCACTCACCCCTCTCTTCAAAGCCCAATTGAGAGCTCACCTCTTCCAGGAGGCCTTCCCAGACTGAGCCCTCCCTTTCCCCCTCCTCCCCTCCCCATTCCCCCTTCCCCTCCCCACAGCACTTGTGCCTATTGGTATATATTATTTATTACTCGCTTAATAATGTGTAGATATCTATGATTCTATTTATTCTGATGCTATTGATGCCTATTTAGCGCTTAGAACAGTGCCTTGCACATAGTAAGCGCTTAACAAATGCCGTCATTATTATTATTACCTGTTTTATTGTCTGTCTCCCCCTTCTAATAATAATTAACTATGGTATTTGTTCAGCACTTAGGTATGCACCAGGCACTGTACTAAGCGCTGGGGTGGATACAAGCAGGCCGGGTTGGACACAGTCCCTGCCCCACGTGGGGCTCACAGTCTCAATCCCCATTTTATAGATGAGGTAACTGAGGCACAGAGAAGTGAAGTGACTTGCCCGAAGTCACACAGCAGACAAGGGGCAGAGCTGGGATTAGAACCCAAGACTTCTGACTCCCAAGCCCGGGCTCTTTCACTGAGCCACGCTACTTCTCGACACTGTGAGCCCATTGTTGGGTAGGGATTGTCTCTCTCTGTTGCCGAATTGTACTTTCCAAGCGCTTAGTCCAGTGCTCTGCGCACAGGAAGCGCTCAATAAATCCAATTGAATGAATGACTCCCAGAGCCGAACCCGAGCCATTAGGTCATGGGTTCTAATCCCAGCTCCTCCACTCGTCTACCGAGTGATCTTGGGGACGTCACTTCACTTCTCTGGGCCTCAGTGACCTCATCTGGAAAATGGGGATTGGGACGGTGAGCCCCACGTGGGACAGGGATTGGGTCCAACCCGATTTGTTTATATCCATCCCAGCGCTTAGTACAGTGCCTGGCACACAGTAAGCGCTTCACAAATACAATTATTATTATTATTAGGCCATGAATGCCGCCCCAGGGTGGGAACTTCACCCTGGACAGAGGGACGCTGACTCGGATTTCTCCCTGCCTCAGTTTCCTCATCTGCAAAATGGAGACTCAATACCTGCCCTCCCTCCTCATTAAGAATAATGATAACGAGAGTATTCGTGAAGCGCTTACTATATGCCGAGCACCGTTCTAAGCGCCGGGGTGGGGTCAAGCGAGTAAGTTAATCAGGTTGGACACAGCCCATGCCCCATTAGGCGCTCACAGTCTAAGTAGTCAGTGTAATAATAAATTTTGGTATTTGTTAAGCACTTGCTCTGTGCTAAGCGCTGTTCTAAGCGCTGGGGTAGAGCTAATCGGGTTGTCCCGAGTAGGGCTCACAGTCTTCATCCCCATTTCATAGATGAGATAACTGAGGCACAGAGAAGTGAAGTGACTTGCCGAAGGTCACACAGCAGACAGGTGGTGGAGGCAGGATTAGAATCCATGACTTGCTGACTCCCAGGCCCCTGCTCTTTCCACTAGGCCATGGTGCTCCTCATAGGAACACGCCTGCTCATTCTGTGGTGTCGTCTGCTCCCTAGCGCTTAGCACAGTGCTCTGCCCAGAGGGAGCGCTCAGTAAATACCATCGATTGAATCTGCCCACACTCAGGCTTAGTGGGGTGGGTGTCCATCTAAAGCTGTCAATCAGTGAATCAGTGATATACAGTAAGCGCTTCCTGGGTGCACGGCACTGTACTAAGCGCTTGGGAGAGCACGCTACGACAGAGTGGGCAGTAATAATAATAATAATTCTGGTATGAGGCACCTGTTATATACCAGGCACTGTACTGAGCGCTGGGGTGGGAGGGAACACCTGTTCTCCCACCTCCTTAGGTTGCGAGTCCCATGTGGGACCGGGGCTGTGCCTGATCTGATTTCATTATGTCTAGAGCTTAGCACAGGGCTTGGCACATAGAAAACACACCATCCTTGTTAATAAAAATGATGGTATTTGTTAAACACTTAGTATGTGTCGAGCACCGTTCTAAGCGCTGGGGGAGATACAAACTAATCGGGTCGGACACGGTCCCCCGTCCCACGTGGGGCTCACGGTCTCAATCCCCAGAGGAGGGAACTGAGGCACAGAGAAGTGAAGCGACTTGCCCAAGGTCACGCGGCAGACCTTTTTTTTTTTTTTGGTAATTATTAAGTGCTTACTGTGTGCAGAGCACTGTTCTAAGCACTGGGATATACAGGGTAATCAGGAGCGGGATTAGAACCCAGGGCCTTTTGACTCCCGGGCCCGTGTTCTATCCACTACACCCTGCTACTTCTCTCAGATAGACAGGTTCCTTCAGTCAGTTGTATTAGTCGAGTGCTTACGCGGTGCAGAACACTATACTAAGCGCTTGGGAGAGCATGCCACGAGAGGGTGGGTAGACAGCTTCCCTCAGAGTATTTACTGAGAGCTTACTGTCTGCAGAGCACTGTACTAAGCGCCTGGGAGAACACGCTCCAATAGGGCGGATAGCCCGGCGTCCTCAGTCCGTCGTATTTACGGAGAGCTTCCTGTGTGCAGAGCACTGTACTAGGCGCTTGGGAGAGTACGATACGTTGTCTCGTTTTTGTTCTGTTTTGCTCCGCCGTCTGTGTCCCCCGATTAGACCGTGAGCCCGTCACTGAGCAGGGACTGTCTCTATCTGTTGCCGAATTGTCCGTTCCAAGCGCTCCGTACAGTGGTCTGCACGTAGTAAGCGCTCAACAAATACTATCGAATGAATGAATGTAACGGAGACATTCTCCGCCCTCGGTTCCACGTCTGGACCCCTTAAAGACCGCCCCCCAACTCTCTATTAGCCTCTGGGAAAAGCAGTGAGGAGCGTAAACAGGACGGCGAAGGCTGATGGCAATTTTAGGCGGGTCAACAGCCGTGTCATTTCGGGTTTTAGTGGTTTTACTTTCTCGGGGTCAGACCGAGTCTGTGGTTAAGGGATTCGGAGCACGGGGACACTTCAGTAGTACTTAAGGAAGTTTATAGCGACGGCTCAGACTGACCTACGTCATCAGTCGGATCAGCTGTACAGTGCGGGGTGGGAATTTTGGAGCGCTGACGGTGTGAAAAGGCGGTTTTTATTATTCTTTTATGGCATTCAAGCGCTCGCTGCGTCCCGGGTACTCTTCGAAGCGCCGGGGTAGATGGAAGGTAATCGGTCGGACAGAGACCGCGTCCCACGGGAGGCTCACGGTTTCAAACCCCGTTTTCCAACCGAGGCACAGGGGAATGAAGTGACTCGCCCAAGGTCACGCAGCGGACAAGCGGCGGAGCTGTCAGAACCCGGTTCCGTCCGACTCCCAGGTGCGAACCCTGCCCGCTGGGCTACACCGCTTCGCCAGTTGTCTCTGTAGAGCTCCCCTTTATGGGGTGCGTTCCGAGGATGGTCGAAAGTCAAAGAGTATTGTGTCTACGTTGTATTTCCACCTTTTCAGGATCCAGAGCTTCGCCTAAGGTGTGAAAGTTTTTCGTTGCCGGAAAAAACCGGCAGTGGGCGAAATTCATTCTTCATCCTTCATCCTTCATTTCCTCCGCCTTTCCGACTGGGGAAGAATAGCTTAGCCCGTCTGATGTGGCAGAAGGCAAGATCGCTTCTGAATCTCCTTGGGGGTTGCCGATTATACGAACTTAAATGTAGAAGTAGAAGTATCGGCGTGAGTTTTGGGATTTAAAGCGTCTTTTCACATTTATCACGCTTGCGGATTGTAGTCTCATGCATTCCGCCAAGCAGATTTTGCACGACGGACGGATTCGGTGACTGTTTAGACATTGCTGTCTTTAATAATAATAATAATAATGTTGGTATTTGTTAAGCGCTTACTATACGCAGAGCACCATTCTAAGCGCTGGGGTAGGTACAGGAGAATCAGTTTGTCCCACGTGAGTCTCACAGTCTTCATCCCCGTTTTTACAGATGAGGTAACTGAGGCACAGAGAAGTTAAGTGACTTGCCCACAGTCACACAGCTGACGAGTGGCAGAGCTTTAACAGAGGGATAGCCAAGTGTAACTGATTTAAAGGCTTAAATCTCTCTCAAATGCTCCCCCCCACCAGCTGATCAACGTCGGTTAATCAGCGGGAAACATATATTGGGCTCCCACTCCGTAGAGAGAAATCAGTGAGTGGCGTTTATTAAACAGAGCACTGTACTCAGCACATCCAGTAGAGCTGGTAGACATGATCCCTGTCCTCAGAAAGTTCCCAGTCTAGTGGGAAGATATGGTTCTTAACTCTCAACGAGTCACAGGGCAGGCACGTTACCCCCTAGAAGGTAAAACACGAACCTAGGAGTCAGAAGAGCTGGATTCTGCTCTTCTGTGTGACCTTGGTTGAGTCACTTCACTTCCTCTGGGCCTCAGTTACCTCATCTGCAAAAATGGGGATGAAGACCGCGAGCCCCGTATGGGACGTGGGCTGCGTCCAACCTGATTAGCTCGTATCTACCCCAGCACATAGTACAGTGCCTGGCACATAGTAAGCTTTTAACAGATTCCACTAAAAAAACCCAAAAAACAAACTATCCTCAGTGCCCTGGCTCTCTGACTCCCCAGGACAGTGACTCGGTGTCCAGCCATGCGCTTTGTAAACACGTATAAATGTTAATTGACGATGATGATAGCCGTTTGTGAAGGGTGTCCCGTAATGGTGCCTCTCCACTTCCCTTTTGCCTCCTCCACACGCATTCCTTTTTCCCTCGTAAAGTTGAGCATCCCTCTTCGGGAAACACCCCCAAAGCCGAAGGGGCAGTTCCCTGGGCGTGTGAAGCCGCGCCAGGTGATTCCTAGACGAAGTAGCGCTGTCAGGCCGAGTTTTAATAGTTGAAGACGGAACTTTACCATCGGTCCACCCGATTAGAACCGGACAACCTAGGTTGTGATTAGACGCAAAGTCTAAAATGAGAAAGATCATCGCTTAGGTGATTTGGGGTAATCGAAGGTCCAGCTGAAAGTTCTGAAAACTAGAAAAACGAAGCCACGCGGCCAAGAGGCTGAGCCTAGGGGTCAGAGGACCCGAGTTCTGATCCTGGCTTCACCACGTGCCTGCTGCGTGACCTTGGGACAGTCATTTCACTTCTTTCTGCCTCAGTTCCCTCATCTGCAAACTGGGGATTCAATCCCTGTTTTCCCTCCTACCTAGACCGTCAGCCTCGTGTGGGACCCATTGATCTCGTATTTACCCCAGCGCTTAGTACAGTACATGGCACATAGCGCTTAACAAATGCCACGATTATTGTTATTTTTATTTTTAGATCTTGTTTGGTGTTGACTCACTGTCCAGGCTTTTTCTGTAAACTGGGATAAGAGAAACATCAGAAGCACCGTGGGATAGTAAATCCTAAATTCAGGACTCTAGATGTAATTTATAGTTTTTCTCCTTTCTCCGGTCATATTTTGAGATGGCTCACTGCCTGCAAACCTCCACAAAACTTAGAGTGTTCCCGGAGGGTGTTGGCCAAGAGTCATGTTTTGGTATATTCTCAGGAATTTCCAATTTCTACCCAGCAAGTTTTATTAAAGTGCCGTCATTTCTGCATCTGGTCACTGAGGTCTAATGTTTGTTTCCTGTGTGAACCAGGTTCCTCTTATGCGTATGGGATAGGTCCGAGAGGTTGAATCAGATGGAGGCGTTTCTACCGACTCCGCTACGTTGTACTCTCCCCAGGCCTTAGTACAGTGCTCTGCGCACGGTAAACACTCCGTACGTTGGAAAAATGGGGATTAACACGGTGAGCCCCATGTGGGACATGGACTGTGTCCGATCTGATTTGCTCGATCTACCCCAGGGCTCAGTACAGTGCCTGGCCCACAGTAAGCGCTTAACAGATACCATAAAAAATAAAATAAGGTTAATATGTTTGAGGTAAATTGTTCATATGTGGAATGCTTCTTAGTTCCATTCTCGCCCTCTTGCTCAGCATTTAGCTGGGACTTTTATGGAAGCGAGTAAGATGCTTCGCATTAAACTACCATTTTTAATCTCACTGACCCTGTGTTTTTGATACTGGGCAGCGTGAGGAACTAGTGAATGAAGTGTATATTCGGGGAAGGCAGCAGTTTCCAGTCTCAGCTCAAGGGCTGCCATTTATTCAACCCCTCCCGAATTCTGGGGGTTTTGGGCACAACTCACAGTGCTCTCTGGGGTCTCTTGGACTTCGGAAGGGTCCCTGACACCTAAGCCGAGATAACATCAGAAGAGGGAGAAAGACGGGGTTTCCCGAATGGCGGCGAGGACCCAATTACGCAGTAACGTGGAATCTTGGGGGTGATGGAGTTTGTCAGGGCCTGAATGCTAAGGTAGAGTGGGGTGGCACCCTCTGGCAGGTGTGTTGTTTGTCACCTTTATCGGGAAATTGAACGCAGGAGACTCTACTCTGGTTTTCTCTCGTCCGGTTTGGACCGTGTCGTGTTGAGTGTCTAATTCTGGTGTACGCGCACGGGAGAAAGGAAACTTGCTGAAATCTTACCCGAGGAAGGCGGATAAATTGTCATTTAGTGGCAGCTGAAAGAAGAGGTGGAAAGAATGATACCGTCCCTCCCTCTGTTGAAGGGACTTTGAATCAGCAGGGAAGAGAATCGACCGGTGGCCCGAAGAACACCTGACCCTCAAAACGCCCCGAGATTCCACAAGTGCTTTTCTATTTCGTTGGAAAGTCGACTCCCTCATCAGATTTCCAGAGAATCCAAATTCACCTCCATCGGGATCAGCAGTGGCTCTTGAATGCGACCGGGTGTGTGCTTGGCATTTAGCGGCTTTGGGTTTGTCTACCGGTTTGCACTCTTAGGAGCTTTGTGATCTAGAGCTCTGAATCAGGCTTGTGGGGCTCTCTTGGATTCATCCAAAAGTATTTACTGAGCGCTGACTCTGTGCAGAGCACTGTACTAAGCGCTTGGAATGGTGGATCCATTCGACGTCTCTATCACTTCCCGTTCGGGGCATTTCTGGCCAGAAGGAAGTCTCGGTATAACCAACGGGTCTCGGTTTCACCTTTAGGTTAGGGTTGTTGTATTTTTGGGGCGCTTACTGGGTGCAGAACATTGTACTAAACTCTTAGGAGAGTGCAGTAGCACAATAAGCAGACACACTCTCTGACCACAATGAGCTTACACACTAGTCCTGTGGCTTCACACACTGGTGTACTTCCCAAGCGCCTAGTACAGTGCTTCGCACACAGTAAGCACTCAGTCAATATGATTGAATGAATGGGGCACGTCTGGTTCGGCTCAAGCATACTGCTGTCCTGTCAGAGCTGTCCTCCTAAGCATGGTGGGTTCTTTTGTTATATTTTTTTCCATCGATATTTGCTAAGCGCTTCCAAGGTATCAAGCATTGTTCCAAGCACTGGTGTTGGTACAACTTAAGTTGGACACAGTCCCTGTCCCTTATGGGACTCAGAGTCAAAGTAGGAGGGAGAACAAGGCATTTAATCCCCATTTTACAATTGGCAGAACTGAGGCCCAGTGAAGTGACTTGCCCGAGGTCACACAACTTGCAATTGGCAGAGCCGGAATTAGAGCCCAGGTCCTCTGACTCCCAGGCCCGTGCTCTTTCCACTAGGCCACACTGCTACGCATTTTCAGGGTGGGCCCTCCTGCCTCCCAAATCGGTTCCCTGTGAGAGCCGCTCTGGTCCACACCTCACCTGGCTCTGCCGAGTAGGGGCTGGGTCATTTTATTTTAATATTTTTTCCGGTCATTCATGCCACCGACCCACCACGGGCACCTGTCCACTCCGCCTCCTTCAACGTCTGTGCGTTCCACGAGGGAGAAGGCTGGCAAACCCTCGTGCCCGTCCGCAAGGTTTCCCTAAAAGCCGGGCCGGTAGCCAGGCGCGGACCCCGGCAGGCCAGTTGAAAGGAGGCCGGTTGGCCCGGGACGTGTTTGAGGATGGGGAGGGCGCAGCGAGAGGAGTCCGGGGCAACTCTCGGGCCGGAGACTGAAACCAACCCCGGTGGGAGTCCGGTCTCAAATTCGTGTTCCCTCCGACCGGGGTTTCGTTTCAAAGCTCGTTCGGGAGCGTGACCCGTCGTAAGATGAATCAGCATAGCGAACGAATTCTTCAGTGTGAATCTGTAAAAGTGCCCTCTGTCATCTGTGGCTTCAAGGTGTTTATGATGAATCTATAGGAGGCCCTTCTCGCTCGTTAGGTATTTTCACCGCGGAAATGCCTCATTGACCTCAACGGCTTTGAATGAACCGTTGCCTTAGCGGCCGATTGTTTTCAAGAGGCTGCCGTTGATGGAATTGTTCCCTCTGTGAGGACCGAAGTTGGAAAGACGACGATGCCCACCCTGGGATTTCATTCCACTCGACTGCACCCGAGGGAAGATCGAAGTATCGGGAGGAAGTTTAAATTTATGCTAGTGGAGAGGTCTTTTTTCAAGTAGATCACCGCTTGAAAAATCGGGAAAGGAATTGTCAGCGTTCTGCGTGGTTCCAAAATCAGGAGCATAAGGGGTATAAACAGCAGAAGCAATTAAAGTAGAACAAGAATGTATGTGAATTCCAAGATCCCTAAATTGGGGGTGAATGAAGGACACTAATTCAGTATGCTTTTAAAAAAAAGCAAGCAGAGAAGTGTGCGGATAAAGCGAGGAAAGAGACAAGTTAAGGACAAAAGACCGATTCTAAATGAACTCCTCAAATTAAGATGTTGATAGTATTTGCCTTATCGACCTAACCTAAAATGCCAAGTAGAGTGGAGTCCTGCTGGGGTTCCAGCAACTCCATCACTAAAATACCCACTAAAGATTAAAACATTAAGCTTCTCAGATCCAGGTATGTGTCGAACGGCCCCTTTGTTTTACAGAGACTCCAGGCACCAGGCTGTATTAATGGTTTTATTTACTCACTAGGCCCAGTTGGCTCCAGCCAAGGTTCCTCAAAGGTCATGTTTTTCATTTTTTATTTGTATGTTAGAGGTCCTTTCCATTATAAAATGTCGTCTGAAATTACGACAATGGTTCCCATCGTGTATACTATTCTGTAGCCCATTTCTTTCACGAAACTCGAAGGCTGATTGTACGCTGTCCTCTTCAGCCTCAGTCTGTCTCGGTGAAGGCAGCAGGGGGAGGTCTAGGAGATGATAGGCCCGATAGAATGAGGGGAGGGGAAAACTCTCAGACCCTTGTAACGTCTCTTAGATTGTGAGCCCAAAATGGGACAGAGACTGTGACTGATCGGATTATCTTGTGTCTGCCCAAAGTTTAACACACAGCACATAATACCAAAAATAAGGTGATATATTTCAATATATCTATAATTCTGTTTATCTATTTTGATGCTGTTCATGTCTCTCTACTTTTGTTTCGTTGTCTGTCCCCCGCCTTCTAGGCTTTGAGTCCGTTGTTGGGTAGGAATCGTCTCTGTTGCCGAATTGTACTTTCCAAGTGCTTAGTACAGTGTTCTGCACTCAATAAGCGCTCAATAAATACGATTGAATGAGTTGAATGAAGGAAGGTGACAGATCATATTGGGTCAGTTTTCCGTTGGGCATCAAAGTAGTGAACTTTACAGGAACTCCACTTTAAAGTAGTCCTGGTAGTCGTAGGCATCTGTTTGAGGTTGAAAGCAGGGCTGCCAGAGTGGTGTCACCTCCGTTTTATAGGCAGACATCGAGAAGTGGCCAGCCAGTTGGTTCTCGGCTCTACCGATTGCTTTGCTTTGTGGCCTAGGGCAAGTCACTTTACTTCTCTGTGCCTCAGTTTCCTCAACTGTAAAATGTGGATACCTGTTCCCCCTCCTACCTTGGTCTGTGAGCCCCATACGGGACAGGGACTGTGTCTGACCTAATTACCTTGTACCTACCCCAGTGCTTAGAACAGCGTTTGACACATAGTAAGCACTTAAAGCCATAAAAAAAAAAAGCAATGGAAATCCTATCAATCGGAGGCCAAGGGGGAGGCATAGATTGCAAGGATTCTGACTCCCAACCCAGGGTTTTTTCCACTAGACGCCACTGCTTTTGTTTTCTCTCTTCTTCACCGGGTGCGTGGATGAACAACAAACAAACTTTCTTCACCCGCCCAGCCACTTCCCCATGGAGGCTTTATCTCCGTAGATCAGGCAACAGAATTTACCTTGCCCAAAACTACAGTAACATGTCCCAAGCAAGTTCAGATTTGGAGCAAAAGTGTTGTGATTAAATCACCATGCCCTAGTCCTGTCCTAGTGCCTTGCAGTCATTAGCTAAAGAAGTTAATGAACCTTACTGTAGTGTCCTTGGAGAAAGAAGACTAAGCTCGTGATGAGCGGGTAAAGTGTCTACCAACTCTGTTATATTGTACTTTCCCAAGCGTTTAATAATAATAATAATAATAATGTTGGTATTTGTTAAGCGCTTACTACGTGCAGAGCACTGTTCTAAGCGCTGGGGTAGATACAGGGGAATGAGGTTGTTCATTCATTCATTCAATAGTATTTATTGAGCGCTTACTATGTGCAGAGCACTGTACTAAGCGCTTGGGATGAACAAGTCGGCAACAGATAGAGACAATCCCTGCCGTTTGACGGGCTTACGGTCTAATCGGGGGAGACGGACAGACGAGAACGATGGCGATAAATAGAGTCGAGGGGAAGAATATCTCGTAAAAACAATGGCGACTAAATAGAATCGAGGCGATGTACAATTCATTAACAAAATAAATAGGGTAACGAAAATAAATACAGTTGAGCGGACGGGTACAGTGCTGTGAGGATGGGGAGGGAGAGGTGGAGGAGCAGAGGGAAAAGGGGAAAAAGAGGGTTTAGCTGCGGAGAGGTAAAGGGGGGATGGCAGAGGGAGTAGAGGGAGAAGAGGAGCTCAGTCTGGGAAGGCCTCTTGGAGGAGGTGAGTTTTAAGTAGGGTTTTGAAGAGGGGAAGAGAATCAGTTTGGCGGAGGTGAGGAGGGAGGGCGTTCCGGGACCGCGGGAGGACGCGACCCGGGGGTCGACGGCGGGACGGGCGAGACCGAGGGACGGCGAGGAGGTGGGCGGCGGAGGAGCGGAGCGTGCGGGGTGGGCGGTAGAAAGAGAGAAGGGAGGAGAGGTAGGAAGGGGCAAGGTGACGGAGAGCCTCGAAGCCTAGAGTGAGGAGTTTCTGTTTGGAGCGGAGGTTGATAGGCAACCACTGGAGTTGTTTAAGAAGGGGAGTGACATGCCCAGATCGTTTCTGCAGGAAGATGAGCCGGGCAGCCCCACGTGAGGCTCACAGTCTTCATCCCCATTTTACAGATGAGGGAACTGAGGCACAGAGAAGTGAAGTGACTTGCCCACAGTCACACAGCTGACAAGGGGCAATGCTCTGCACACAGTAAACGCTCAGTAAATCCAACTGAGAGACAGGCCTGCTGAGATTGTACCCTTGGATATGATTGTCACGCCGAGACTCACTTGCACACTCCCTCCCTGTGCCCATGAAAAGACTATCCTGGTCCCTCGCCATTCTGGGTGAGCCCTGTGAGGAACCAGTGGTTAAGAAGGGCAAAGTATTTGCCTACTTGCCAGCAGGGAATGCACCTGAGGTGTTTCTATAGTAGTCGTAGTGAGGGCTTGCACTGACCCATCCACTCTCCTCTGATCCCTCTACATTAGGAGGTGGCTGGTAAAGAGAACAGGTGAAATCTTTGATCACAAAACCGCCTGGATCTGAGACTCAGCGGCCGCTAACGTCACCGTGCTCTCACCCCATCATTGAGAGGCTTAATCAGGGTCGGGGGAGTCTTCTTCATATTGAGTTGTATTAATAATTGCCAGGCGGGTTAATGCTGTGTCACATGAGAGCTGTTCTGGGGAAAATTCTGTAAGATTTCACTCCCAGAGTTCACAGTGAGTTACCGGCCACCCCAATAATGTCACATTTCACAGCCTATTTAAAGCAGCTTGAGGAAATGGGTGCAAGATAATAACGTCAGGTCTTAGGGCCGCGATCCTTTTTGGCTCTGTTTGAGACTGACTGGGGATGTTCGTTCAGTCGTATTTATCGAGCACTTAACTGTGTGCAAAACGCTGTACTAAGCGCTTGGGCGATTACAGTATGATAACAAACAGACGTGTTCTCTGCAACCCTAAGTTGGGCATCGAGAGAGAAGACGTCCTGTTAAATCTACTCCTTGTTATTGAGGCAGTATTTGGTAGGCCACTCCCCAGAGCGACCTCTACAAAGATAAAGTGATCCGGAGAGCTGGATACCGTCTCGTTACATCGAAAGTGACCCAAAGCTGGTTGGTTTGGGCACAGCGTAGATGGACGGGAGCTGCTGGCAGGACCGAGTGCCTTCAACTGTTGGTGTGGATCAGCCTTGTTTCTGATATTATTCATTAAGTTGGTAGTTGAATTAAATCGGGTTAGGTAGCTAACACCTCGCAAGGCAGGAATACATTTGAAAATGATACCGATAAATTACGGAGACGTTCATTTGATCCAGATTACACTTAATAGGGACAGGTTAATACATTTACATTCAAACCCACATGGATCCAAGCTGAGGAAAACTCCCCCCCTTACAGTCTAGACTCCCTCTGCACTGCAAATTCTTTGTGGTTAGGGACTCGGTTATATTGTCCTCCCTTAAGTACTTAGTGCAGTGCTCTAAGCTAAGAGCACAGAAAGCGCTCAATAAATACGATTGAATGAAGAAATTCTGGCGGACGTAGTGGGCCGCAGACTGACTATGCATTAGCAGTGCAATATTTTTTTTTTCAAAGAAGCCAATAGGCCACTGGGGTGTGTTGCTTTTGGACCCCACAGTTTAATACTTTTGGTTAGAAATAAATAGGCTAAAGAGGAGCTGAGGGATCTCCGACCATGGAGAGCTTTCAGTAAAATCAGCCATTTGTCCTGGGTGGTTTAATCATTCAATTAGTTAGTGTTTTCATATACACACTAGTTTGTGTATTTGCATATATATACATACATGCATACACATACTTATACCTATATATAAGAATACTAGACTTTATATATAGACGCTGCTTATATGTAGACTTTCTATATATACTTTTTTGTAAGTCTACATTTGCTAACTTAGTATGTGATGATTACCCGTGGCTACAGTCTTTGGTTTCTTGGGCCCTCTGGCAGCCCCCATTCTTCTGCAACTCTCGATCTTTTGCTGGACACTCTCTGAGGCCAAAATGACGTTCCGGGCCCAGTAAATAACATTGGTACATTTAAGGAGAATGGCGGCTTTGGGAGAAGCGGACTGACTGAATTCTCAGCCCAGCTAACCGGTTAGTACTCAGAGGAGCCAGAGTGGGCTGGGACGGAGGGCAGAAATTAGCTCTGCAGATGGAGGTTACCAGAGTATGACCATATGGTTAGAGTCACCTGTATCTGGTCTCTGAGCGCGATTCTCCTCTAGAGTATAAACTCACTGTGAGCAAGGAATGTGTCTCATACTGTTTTCTCCCAAGCTCTTAGGACGGTGCCGACGGTTGATTGCCACCGCTCTTCATCTCGGCCGATTGGGAGCCCAAATCAGAGGTGCAGCAGGACCACATCTGTGGGGAGAAAGCGGGGATCCCCGCAGGGGAGCTTGAGGAAAGGGTCAGCCCTGCCCTATCACGCCCACCAAGTCTGACAGTCCTAATCTTGGAATTCCCGCTCTTGATCCCTAATAAATGTGGCGTATTTCTTGAGAGAACTAAGATAGCAATCGGACTGAAAACGTGGCCAGCGAGATACTTTGTACTGAGGTACTGCTCTCTTCTTTGTACGTTACCACTTGATTCTAACTAGTACATTTCCTTCTCCGCCTTTAACCCCTCCAAACATAGGGACGAGAAAAAAAGTGCCGGCGTCTCAGCCTGACTCCTCTGATGGATATGGGCAACCCCTACCGTCTAAGCTAGGGCAAGTCACTTCACTTCTCTGTGCCTCAGTTCCCTCATCTGTAAAATGGGAACTAAGCCAGAGCCGCAGGTGGAACAGGGACTATGTCCAACTCGATTTGCCTGTATCTAACCCAACTTTTAGTACAGTGCCTGCCACATAGTAAGCGCTAAACATATAATCATTATTATTATTACTCTGGTAGAGGGTGGCATTCCAGACCATCCAGCCTGGCCTGCCGGTTTCTGGTCACGCCTCTGCAGCTGTGATCTGGAATTCAGTGCTTCTGGCCCACATTTCTTTCTGGCCCCTCTTGTTGCTTTTAATAATAATAATAATAATAATTGTATTTAAGTGCTTACTATGTGCCAGGTACAGTCCTAAGCACCGGAGTGGATACAAGCAAATCAGATTGGACACAGTCCCTAGTCCCACATGGGGCTCCCACTCTCAACCCCCATTTTACAGATGAGGTCACTGAGGCACAGAGAAGTAAAGCAACTTGCCCAAGGTCACACAGCAGACAAGTGGCGGAGCTGAGATTCGAACCCATGACCTTCTGACTCCCAGGCCCGTGCGCTCTCCACTACGCCATGCTGCCCCGTCTCTGAAGTGTGGGAGACCCCGGAGCAGTAGAACCGGCCCGCACCCTAGAACGGGGGTCACTTGCCACCAGAGATCCTGAATATGCCACCCCCTTCGTTTCTGCCTTGCCTCCCTCCCCACCCCCTTCCCTCTCTCCTGCTGGTACGACAGGAAAACGTTGCCAGTGTAAGTTTCCAGAAGAGCTATCTGTGGGTCTTATTGCTTCACACCCTGTGTGCGTGCGGAATTAATTCAATCAGAGAAGAGCATTTCATCCCAGAGAAGTTGACAGGCCCACAGTCTCATCCTCAATTAAAGTTTGTGTGTGTTTTGTGTGCGTGTAGGGGGTGTGTGTATGTGTGTGTACACAGACCACAAGGGTGTTTAACTTGAGGGGTGGGGAAGAGAGGAGGAAGAGAGGAAGTAAAATAAAACAGGGAGGCTCCGGGAGAGACACTTACAGTCTATACCTAGATTTTAACCACACCTGGAGTGTGAGACATCACAATACCATCCTGCCTGTGTAATTATTTAATGTTTGAGTGGTAATGGAGTGTGCTGTATAAAGTCTAGAATTCCCCATCCCTGCCCCGTTGACCTGGAGTAATTGAGAGTTTGGAAGGAGACCTTGAAAGAAATCTAGTATGTAAAAATTTTATGTGCTCTGCCCACTGACCCCTCCCTCCCTCCCCCCCTCCTCAATTTCACCACATCCAGGTTCAGTGAAGCTCGTCTGTTTTCCTGGACCGTGAGCCTGATTACCTTGCATCAACCTTAGCGCTTAGTTCGGTGCTTAGCACAAAGCAAGTGCTTAACAAATGCCATAATACTGTTCATTCAATCATATTTAGTGAGCGCTTACTATGTGCAAAACACTAAGTGCTTGGGAGGGGTACAATATAACATCGGGCACATTCCCTGCCCATATAATATAAATAGATTAATTCATTCAGTTGTATTTATTGAGCACTTACTGTGTGCAGAGCACTGTACTAAGCGCTTGGAATGTACAATAATCTATATAGAGAGAGAGATGTATTCTTGCCTGGCTCTTGCCCCCACAGCTTTCTCCTCTGGCTCTTCCTCACCCTGCCGCTCAAGAAAAGGCAGACAAGGTGGAGTGAAGAACTCGTGAAAAATGGGTCTAGGTAGGGTTGAGGGTACTGGATTGTAAACTTGAGAGTAAGGATCACGTTTACCAACTCTCTTGTGTCGTACTCTAGTACAGTGCTCTGCACACAGTAAGTGCTCCGTAAACACCACTGATCTGTGCCCTAGATGAGCAGAGGAAACAGCAGATTGTCAGCAGTATTTGAGGGCCTCTTTCTTGCTGCTCTGGGAATTTACATAAGATGATAAAGCTTTCCGGAATCTCAAGGAGTTTGCCATCTAATGGGTGAGACAAGCACTCAAGACAATGCGAGCGATCCATTTAGATAAAGGCACAAGCTAAGAGCGAATAATACAAGAGTGCAAATCATATTTTTTCAAGACACGGTATACTTTTACGTTGAGCGACTGGCTTAACTAGGGCAGTAGGGAGGAGGGAGAAGTATGGGCAGGCTTGTACAAGGAGGAGGGGCAAAGAGTTTTGAAGGGGAGTTGGAGAGCAGTCTTTGCTTTGACAAAGACGTTTGGAGTCCTTCAAGACTGAAAGCTTGTTGTGGGCGGGAAGTGTGTCTGTGATATTGTGTGGTGCTCTCTCAAGCACTTAGTACAGTACCCTGCACACATTAAGCGCTCAAAAAATATGATTGAGGGTATTACAGAGGGAGTTGGCCCGAGCCTGGCTTTAGGGAGGTGAGATGAGTGGGTAGGCTTCGGAAAATCATGGGAAAATTCCCTGTTGGGTTTTTGAGGAGTGACCTGCACACAGATATGCTGTAGAAATGATTCTTGTACTGCCAGGGTAGATGAGAGGGTGGAGACAGGATCATTGGTGAGAAGGCGGTTCCAGTAATGTAGGTTTGTGAGTAAACAGTGCATCTAGATCTGTGGCTAAGGGAAAGAAAAAGGGCTGGTTCTGAAATAGTGGCCTTAATGGCACTGAGCACTTTTTTATTAATATTTTATTACTAATCGTATTTATTGAGTCCTTACTGTGTGCAAAGCACTTGTACTTTTGTACGGAGCACTGTACTGAGCGCTGGGGAAAAATGAACAGGTGAAGATTAGACGGGGTCCCTGGCCTTTTACAGAGGGCTCACAATATGAAAATAAGAGAGGGGAAAGGGGATAGGTAATGGACACACGAGGAAGGATGAGATTATAAAAACAGTATAAAAGAGGACAACCATGTACCAGCAAGAGAAGAAATGAGGTCAGTGGGTAGAGCTCCAGCCTGGAAGTCAGGAGGACCCGGGTTCTAATCCCCGTTCCGTCACTGTCTACCATCTGACCTCGGGCAAGTCACTTGACTTCTTTGGGCCCCAGTTCCCTCATCTGTGAACTGGAGGTTAAGACTGTGAGCCCCGTGGAGGATTCGGATGGTTTCCAACCTGATTAGCTTGTATCTAGTACAGTGCGTGGCATATAGTAAGCACCTAACAAGTATCGTTAAAAAATGGCAGAGCGTCAGGCTCCACGCAACTCCGAGCCACAAAAACAGTCGTCTCGACATTCTGGAAGCCAAGGCGCCGTAATGCTGCCTCTCCTGCTCGTCTCCCTCCCGGCTGGAGCAGGGAGGATGGATGGTCGGCTTGGTGAAATGGACCAGGTGGAGGGCAACTTCTTCCCCCCCCACCACCTTGGGTCCGGTTTAAGGGGCAGCTGAAGGTCAGCTTGTCAATAGCTGACACCGCCTCTTCGCTCTCCCGGCTGGAAAAGTCTCAATTAAGGACCTCGGGGGGAAGCAGCCCCCAAGGTCATCAAAAGTCCGGTCACAACCAGAGCCGTCCCGACCTTCTGAAACTGGTAGAAGCCTCAAGCCCCCGCGGGTTGATATTAATATTACTGGCAAAGGCTCGCAAGGTGTTGGTGGATTGTGAAGGAGGTAGGGGGCTGAATGAGATTGTTTCTTGCCGTCCCCTCCCCGTCTCTGATTATGACTACAGGGTTGTAAGCGCGGGGGAAAGGAGGCCGGTGGTGCTGGTGACAGTGATGGGAAAATTAGGAGTAGGTGAGACTCCCTACCCAACAATGGGCTCACAGTCTAGAAGGGGGAGACAGGCAACAAAACAAATAGGCATCAATAACATCAAAATAGATAAATAGACTTGTAGGGAGAGTAGTGTTTTTCCCCCCTCTTTTTCTCTTTAAACATTTTAGACTGTGAGCTTCCAAGGTGCAGGGGCCATGTCTAATTCCCACCCGGATAATAATAATAATGATGGCACTTGTTAAATGCTTACTAAGTGTCCCAAGTACTCATCTAAGCACTGGGGTATAAACAAGTTAATCAGGTTGGACACAGTCCGTGTCCCATTTGGGGTTCACGTTCTTAATCCCCATTTTACAGATGAGGTAACTGAGGCCTAGAGAAGTGAATTGCCCAAAATCACACAGAAGACATGTGGCAGATCCAGGATTAAAACCCCGGTCCCTCTGACTCCCAGGCCCATGCTCTATCCACTAAGCCACGCTGCTTCTCAGTTATTTTTTCAGTGCTTAGTACAGTGCTCTGCATCCAGGATGTGCTCATGAAATGCTATTAATTCTGTACTTCGGGTGGTTGGGAGACACCAAGATGAGCAATTTTCCAGAAGCAGGAGGAAATACAAGCTTGAGGAGAAGGTGAGAGGTCGTGGCTGGGGACATAGATTTGAGTCATCCAAAAAGAGATGGTAATTGAAACTGATCAGGTGCCCGCTCCAAGATAGTGAATTCCATTGCATCCACCCTTCTCCCAGCATGGAGCTCCTCCTCCTTCATAGTTGCCAAACCACATCCCTCCCCTCTTGCAATAACCATCTGGTCATCCCATTTAGTCACCTCAAGTACTTAAATGGACTCTGATTTGTTTATCCCACTTCATTTATTTGTTTGCTTGCTACCTCTTGTATCTCTGTTTTCCTTTTTGTTCCCATTGTAGGCATAACCCTCTGGGTCTGAATTTCCCCCACATTAGAGTTGTAAGTGCCATGAGGGCAAGAACTGTATCTCTGCTTTTATTATATGCAGAGCTTTGAAAAAATTATGTGGAGATTAGAAGAGTAAAGAATACAAAAGAGGAGCAAAAAAGGGTTTCTAGAGATAGGAGGACATTTCAAGGAGAAGAGAGGGATTGAAGGCAGGAGAGAGATCATGAATAAAATAGAGGGTTTTTTAAAAAATTTTATTCAAGTGCGCACTATGTGTCAGGCACTGTGCTAAGCGCTGGGGTAGGTACAGGCAAATCGGTTTGGACTACAGTCCCTGTCCTATGTGGGGTTTACAGTCTCCCCATTTTACGGATGAGGTTATTGAGGCCCAGAGAAGAGAAGTGACTTGCCCAAGGTCACACAGCAGACAAGTGCCAGAGCTGGGATTAGGACTTAGGCCCTTCTGACTTCCAGGCCTTTGCTCTATCCACTAGGTCATGCTGCTTGGAGGGCTTCCAAGAGGGGGTAGGGGCCATGACTGAGAAGGTAGAAACTGGGGAGCTTCTTCTCCTCCACCTGCCTTCTGCTCCGGGGCCTTCACCCTGGTCCCTCCTCCCCACATTCATTCAGTCGTATTTATTGAGCGCTTACTGTGTGCAGAGCACCATACTAAGCGCTTGGAAAATACAGTTCAGCAACAAGTAGAGACAATCCCTTCCCCAAAACGGGTTCGCAGTCTGGTGTTCTGTTAGTGGCCTTCTGGGTGGCGGAATGGGATCCCCCAGATCGTCACCATCTCAACTAACACGGGACTTCTGGTCCCCTTAGGAAAAATTGGCCTGGAAAAAGAGACCAGGGGTTTGGCCAGAAGAGTCTGTGAACTGGTGAGATCTTAAACCTAGCAGTCCAGCTGGAAGAGATTGTGTGGGGTTAAGGAAAAGGTTGACACACGGAATGGAGGCAGCCAGTGGGGCCTGCCTGTTGCAGAAGCTTGGAGCTAAAGGGAAGAGAGACCAGACCAGGACTATGGCTGGATTTGAGAGAGTTGTTTCAGATTTAGGGTTTTGACCATGTTTGAAGGCTGAAGAGAAGGTGCTCCAAGACATAGGAAGGAAAAAGAATGGTGTGAGTCGGGGGGCGGATTGTTGTTTGTTTCCTTTTAAACGTGAGTGGAAATGGGTCTAAGATGGGAGGGGTTTAGGTAGCTGGACCCGATGCAAATATATCTTCAGCTCCCGGTATAACTAGAGTAGATGGTTGGGAAGCAGCTTGGCCTGGCGGATAGAGCACGGGCCTGGGAATTAGAAGGAGCTGGGTTCTAATTCCAGCTCCACCAGGTGTCTGCTCTGTGACCTTAGGCAAGTCATTTCTCTGTGCCTCAGTTATCTCATCTGTTAAATGCGGATCAAGACTGTGAGCCTCATATAGGACAAGGACTATGTCCAACCCGATTAGTTTTTAGCTACCCCAGCGCTTAGAATAGTGGTTGACCCACAGTATACACTTAACAAATGCCATCGTCATCATTATTATTATTAAAGGATTCCTGGGGGGAAATGACACCTGATGGATTCAATTTTATTTTAAATTAGGCAACTGGGAGGGAAGAGGTGGAGGGAGGGACAGGAAACTCAAGGAGGAAATGGAAAGTCTGACCCAGAAATGAGCTACCCGTACACCTGGCCGGACCCAGGAAACAATAGGGGACGTGTCTACCAACCCTGTTATATCAACCTCTCCCAAGTGCTTAATAAAGTGTTCTGCACACAGTAAGGCCTCAGTAAATTTGATTGATTAGTGGAGCAGACAACCTTCAGACCTGGTTCTCCCACTTCCTACTTCCCAGCCCAGTCCATATCTTCACCCATCCCCCTTTCCTTTCATCTTCTACCCTGCAGGCTGCACTTGCCAGGAAGGGAGTACAGCACAGCAGAAATGGTCCAGGGCAGTTGGGATAAATAGCATTGTCTTTCTGTGGTAAGGTTCAAGTTGAAGGAAAAGTGAAAAATTGTGTCATGGAGTCAGCATAGGGTTTTGGCCCTGCTAGGAACACTCGTCTACACAAGTACAAGGGTAGAGAAAGCACCAGCACGGGAAAGGGCAAGAGATTCAGGACGCGTTGAGGTGGACAAGAGTACAGGGGGTTTCTGGAAGTGGACACTGGAGTCCAGGGCCGAGTAGAGGCTGATGGAATCAGGCAGGCTCAGAGTAGGTGGACGCGGTTAGGAGACCGAAAGTCTATGAGGGCCGAGAGACTTGGCTCAGAAACGGGATTATGGTGTGAGGTGACATTTGGGTCTAGGAAGTGGGGAATGCTGAGGGTTTGATCCCAGTGGCGTACCTGCCTGTGATGAAATCAGAGGTGTGTTTCAGTCGGTAAGCAGCCGATGGAAGGTGGAGCTGGAGGGTTGCAGAATCCTCGGGAGGGAGAAATCATCAAAAAGCTGGGACGGAAGACAGGTTGGAGAGGAGGACTGTCGGGGACGGGGATGGTGTCAGTAGGCCCGAAATACCCGTGACCCCAGGAGGCCGATAGTCGACACTTCCCTGATGCCATTGGGTGTCAGAGGCAGATGGGCCGAGCTTTAAAACTTGAGAAGGAAGCGGGATGCTCTGAGAGCAGATACGGCAAAGACTGGGAGAGGGCCAGACCCCCTCCTCACCTTGTGAGCTATAACCTTTTCCGGCCAGAGCAGCAGCGTGACCAAGAGAGAGCCAACAGTAGAGAGCCGGGCAAGAGGCCCAACTTTTCTCGGGCCTGCAGGTTATTCCCATTTGGCTTATTCCGTGATCACTTGGGCCCGCTACCAGTAAGGGAGTGGTTTCTGGTGCCAGTGTTTCACTGTGCAGCTTCTGTGCAAGAGTGAAAGATTGGAACTGACAAGCCTCTGTGATACAAGCCTGTCCCGTCTTTAGTTCTAGGCAGGAAGTGCTGCCTTGGAGATCTGCTAAAAAAAAGAAAATAACAACTTGATATCTGGCGAGAGCCTTCCTTCCCTTGGAAGAATAGAAATGCATGCCAGAGTTTGAAAGGCCTTCCTCCTTTCCTTAAAGTCTCCTTGTCCTCACTTTAAGAGACTTTCTGACTAGCTTTGTTTGTTCCTGGACGTTCCAGTCGGACAGACCCGGCTCTCTGAAGTCTGTGGAGAAAAAGTCATAGAAATCTGATAACGTGCGTGTTTATTAACTGGGAGGGTGCGGGCAGAAATGGAGAACAATGAGGAGACGCTGCTTTGGGAGAAACGTGTGTGTGTTTGAGTTCTCTCCTCGGTGAGCAGTTCAGAGGTGTGGGAGCTCCGACTAAGTTAATCCCTCCGTATTCCTGACCTGAATGTTCATAATTATACTTAATACCTGCTTCGTAGGAATGTTGAACTAAGATCATTAAGGGGATGTTTGCCAAATGGCTTGCCCTCCATAAGAGAACAGTTCTAATTGGGTGCATTCTGAATCTCTAGGGCCGCCCTCCTGACCCTATGACTTTGTCTCTATTGCCTAATGTCACATATAAGAGTTTTTAGCCACACATGCACCCTTAGGTGAACTGCATCAACAGCTGTGTCTACTTCGAGGATGAAGAAAGTCTCTGTGTGTTTTATATAAATCTAATTTTTCTTATCATATGTGTATATTAGGAAATAGCACCAACTGATAAAGGAATAAATCTGGGGAAATGAGCCACCCCTAGATCTGGCTGGACCCAGGAAATAACAGGGGATGTGTCTGTCAACTCTGTTATATTGGACTCTCCCAAGCGCTTAGTACAGTGCTGTACACACAGTAAGTGCTCAGTAAATTCGATTGATAGAGCAGACAACATTCAGACCTGGCCCTCCCTCTTCCTTTTTTCCATCCCAGTCCATTTCCTCAACTATCCCCCTCTCCTTTCCTCTTCTACCCGGCAGGCTGTGCTTGCCAGGGAGGGAATACAACGTAGCAGAAATGAGCCTTATAATCTCCCGCCACCTCCATGCCAGGCTTGCAACTTGGCCCCAGAACCCTGGTTTTGTTTTTGTTTGTTTGTTTTTTTTGATCCTGGGACCACAGGCAGCAGAGAAGTTTGCTCAAACCAGCTCCAAAATTCCCAACCTAAAAATAGCCTCCGGACCTTGGGAGCCGGCTGGCTGGAGCCTAAATGCCACAGCTGTCGGCGGCCGGTGATAAGTTGCAGTTGATTTGCCACCTGGCCTCTAGGACAAGGGCAGTTTTGCAACATTGAGAGAGTGTTTCACCTTCCTCTTGTTGGTAAAAATGCCCCCCGGTTATTTCTCAAGCAACGAATGAAATATGGTTTGTTTTTTTTAAAAAAAAGTCCTACCATTCAAGAGTGGGTAGTTGCTGGCACAGCCCGAGACACCCTAACATGGGTACGAGATTATTAAAATAGCATCTGGCTTGAGTGTGTCTTAAATATTCATTCATTCAATCAATAGTATTTATTGAGCGCTTACTATGTGCAGAGCACTGTACTAAGCGCTTGGGATGAACAGGTCGGCAACAGATAGAGACAGTCCCTGCCGTTTGTGACGGGCTTACGGTCTAATCGGGGGAGATGAACAGACGAGAACAATGGCGATAAATAGAGTCGAGGGGAAGAACATCTCGTAAAAACAATGGCGACTAAATAGAATCAAGGCGATGTACAATTCATTAACAAAATAAATAGGGTAATGGAAATATATACAGTTGAGCGGACGAGTACAGTGCTGTGGGGAGGGGAAGGGAGAGGTGGAGGAGCAGAGGGAAAGGGGGAAAAGAGGGTTTAGCTGCGGAGAGGTGAAGAGGGGGTGGTAGAGGGAGTAGGGGGAGAAAGGAGCTCAGTCTGGGAAGGCCTCTTGGAGAAGGTGAGTTTTAAGTAGGGTTTTGAAGAGGGGAAGAGAATCAGTTTGGCGGAGGTGAGGAGGGAGGGCGTTCCGGGACCGCGGGAGGACGTGGCCCGGGGGTCGACGGCGGGATAGGCGAGACCGAGGGACGGCGAGGAGGTGGGCGGCGGAGGAGCGGAGCGTGCGGGGTGGGTGGTAGAAAGAGAGAAGGGAGGAGAGCTAGGAAGGGGCAAGGTGATGTAGAGCCTTGAAGCCTAGAGTGAGGAGTTTTTGTTTGGAGCGGAGGTTGATAGGCAACCACTGGAGTTGTTTAAGAAGGGGAGTGACATGCCCAGATCGTTTCTGCAGATGCCCAGATCGTTTCTAAACCAAAATATTTGGTTTAATTTATGTATATAGGGTTTGTAAAATTCTGGTTGTCCATATGTCCTTTTTTTCATCATCTTGGTTGTTTTATAATAGTAGTAATAGTATTAGATGCAAAGCATTGAACTAACCACTGGGAAAGAATCCTCTGGTGAGAATTAGACAGAGTCTGTCACCCGCAAGGGCTTTACAGCCTAAGGACGAAAGGGGAAAGGTGACTGGCGATGGGCACATATGGAAAATATGAAACACTCTTATATTTGAGTGCTTACTGCATACAGAATACTTAACCCTTGGGAGAGTAATCAGTCATATTTATTGAGCGCTTACTGAGTGCATAGAACAGTACTAAGTGCTTGGGGGAGTATAATGTAGCAGAGTTGGTAGACGTGGTCCCTGCCCATAACGAATTTAGAGTCTTGGGGTGGGCAGAAATAACTACAGATATATTGTGGATATGTAATGATAATATTTATGGTATTTGTTAAGCACTTACTATTTGCCAAGCACTGTTCTAAGCACTGGGGTAGATACAAGGTAATCAGGTTGTCCCATGTGGGGCTCACAATCTTAATCCCTATTTTACAGATGAGGTAACTGAGGTACAGAGAAGTGAAGTGGCTTGCCTAAGGTCAGACAGGTGGCGGAGCCAGGATTAGAACCCACGTCCTCTGATTCCCAATCCTGTACTCTTTCCACTGAGCCATGCTGCTTCAGAGGTGCCTTAAGGACAGTAGCACAAAATAACAGAAACAAAGTCAACACGAGATGAGGACCGGAATAAGTACAAAAGTAAGTTAAAAGCAGTGGGGTCCAGTGGCTCAAAGAGTTGAGATTTGGACTTCTGACAGGTTCAGTGCCAGCTGGGGTCTGCCCCAACGTTCTGCATTTTGGGAAGGCGGCCCACTGCCACTCTCCCCTCTTTCCAGCGTGCTTCCTGCCTGCTGCCACTCTTCCCTCCTTCCTGGTGGGATGGAGCTAGACAGGATGACATCAACTCTTCAAGAACCGGAACCATGCGGTGTTAACTATTGGGGGACAGCTCCCACAGCTCTCACCCTAAATTTGAAATATTTACTTAAAAATCTCATTTTAAAAAAATCAAAAAAGTGAGATAGGGTAACAATAATAATGGTATTTAAGCACTTACTATGTGCCAAGCACTGTACTAAGCACTGGGGTGGATACAAGCAAATCAGGTTGGACACAGTCCCTGTCCAACGAAGGGCGCATAGTCTCAAACCCCATTTTACAAATGAGGTAACTGAGGCCCAGAGAAGTGAAGCGACTTGCCCAAGGTCACACAGCAGACAAGTGGCAGAGCCGGGATTGGAACTCATGACCTTCTGGCTCCCAGACCTGTGATCAATCCACTATGCCATGCTGCTTCTATGTATCACCCACTGGTGTGGTTTTTACCTGGGTGATAATGGTTGCTTGCGTGCCACCTTAAAGGGTAAACTTCTAGAGAGCAAAAGGGTCTCTGCATATTCTGTCTAGTAGTCAGTGCTCCGTCATTGGTGTTTATCGTCCCAAGCACTGTGCTAAGCGCCTGGGGAAGGACAGGCTGTCTAATACAATAGATTTTGTAGAGTTGACCGCTCCACTCAAGGAGCTGAAAGCCTAGTGGGTTGTTATGAATGATGAGGATGATGACTCTTGGCAATTTTGTCCTGATGATGAGTTGGAAATTAATCATGGCAGTTTATAGAGTACTGTTTTCTTTAGAAAAAAAACAGTTGAATGTCATCTGTGACTAATTTCTGGACACTTTCTCAACGACCACCCCCCCAGAACATCGACAGTTGCCCACCACCCTTTAATCTTGGTTTTGGCTTTGATCTCAACCGCATCACAGAAGCAGAAAGCGAATTTAGCAGGCCCAGAGGCAGGCCTCTCCTGGGTCCAGATAATGTAATCATAGCTCCAATGTTGGGCTTCTGTGTTTTGGAGTGATCTGAAACCCTTAGTAATTTTCTACTGTAAATGAAACCTGGTCAAGCAGGCTATCCAACCTCGGACAGCCATGCCCAGTCCCCGTTCCCCTGAGCTGCCCCTGCTCAAGTCTGGGAGGAGAGCCCAGTAAACCCAGCCTTCTTCCTAGCTGGGGGATGGTGAGAGAGAGAGAGAAGGGGGAGAGATGGAGGGAGAGAGAGATTCAGAATATTTGGTAAAGAATTCCTTCTCGAGTGTGTCTTTAGGTCTTCTACAGAAGTAAACTCGGAGTTAATTTCGTATATCAAGATATTGTTTTCCTAATTCCCAATATAGTCTTTGTTTCAGAATAATGTCCATGTCAGTAACCCAAGTGGCTGTGAAAATAGAACCTAGGTTATCTAAACTACATAACTGAATATTCAGTTATACCAGAGAGAGCCAAGTTTATCAGACTCAAATGCCAAGTCACCATACGTTAGGCACAGTTGGGTAAGCCTGCTGTAAGCAGGGAATGTGTCTACCAACTCTGTTATATGGTTATAGTATACTCTCCCAAGTGCTAGAACAGTGTTCTGCACACAGTAAGTGCTCAGTAAATACAATTGATTGATGAGTTTTAGGGAAAATGTCTGGGCCCTGTTCAGCTCTTCATTTTCCACAAGCAGAAAATTAAGCCTAGTTGAACATGTAGTAGACTGAAGCCCCCAATATCAGTCTTTTCCTGTGGGTTGTCATTAGCAGTTTGTGTCCTGTTTGACCTATAGTATATATCATATTTACTTGTATAACTCCCCCCACTTTTTTGCACAATTTTTGTTACATGAAAACATGGCCGGAGCAGTTGTGCAGCTCATTTAAAAATTGAGTCTAGCAGTAAAGGAGGGAGGGAGGAAAAGAAGAAAGCAAAAGGTAAGAGGACACTTGGACCACTTGAGACTGCCTTTCTTCTGTTGCATCTCCCAAGTGCTGCATACGGTAGGCACTCACCAAATTAAAGCTCCCTCCCTGCTGGGATGGTTTGTTCTTAGGGTTCTCCCGCCTTCCTCCTGGAGCTTGCCATTATCACCTTTATCCAAAAAAAAAAAAAAAAAAAAGCCACCCAAAAACCCTCTTATTTCATCCTCAGAAGTGAGAATGGGGCGATTATGTGGAGGGGCCAGCATGACCTGTTGGAAGGAGCTTGAGATTGAGAGCCAGGTTGTGATTCCACCTCCGCTTCTTGCCTGCTCTGTGACCATGGACAAGTCGCTTAACTTCTCTGGACCCCAATTTCCTCACCTGTTAATGGATGATAAAATACCTCTTTCCTCCATTTTAGTTCTTGGGCCCCATGTGAAACTCGGACTGTGCCCAATCTGATTCTCTAGGACCTTCCTCTAGTGGTCTGCACATAGCGCTTAATAAATTAAAATCACTGCTAGTGTAGGAGTTAAGGCCGTAGGTAAAATAGAGGGCTGGTGATATTCTGGGTTTTTATCCCTATGGTATTAATCGGCGATGCTTATAGGGAGGCAGAACTTTAGAGTTTTATTTCTTATTGCAAATGAAGCACTGTGGCTCTGGGAAAATGTGCATGCATTCACTTCTTCACCTGTAAAATGGGAATAATATCTACCTGACATAAGTGGAAGCATTTATATGAAAGTGCCGTGAGCAGTTTGGAGGAAGGATGCCATGTAAATCCAAGATGATACTGTGTTACTCTTTGTACTACATTAAAGAAATTATGTGGGAAGCAGCATAGCCTAATGGAAAGAGCATGACCCTTGGAGTCAGAGGACCTGGGTTCTAATTCTAGCTCTGCCAATTGCTTGCTGGGTCACCTTGGACAAGTCACTTAGCTTCTCTGTGCCTCAGTTTCCTCAACTGTAAAATGGGAATTAAATACATGTTCCCCTCCTCCTTAGGCGGTGAGGCCCTTACAGGTGAGGGACTGTGTCCAACCTAATTAACATATACCTACCCCAGGGTGCAGAACGGTGTATGACTCTTAGTAAGAGCTTAAAAAATACTATAAAAAAGGAAAATAAATTAAGCTTGTTTATATCCATGTATATTGGCGGCTTTTAATATTATTCTCCTGCATCCATTCTGGAATGGTTCATTTCTCACAGGTTTTCTGTAGTACTTGGTAGGGTTTTGAACTTCTATTTTTTAGCTGAATATCTAGAAACTAGTCCAGCTATGTGTTAAAAGATGAGAAATCTCCTTGTCGTACTCACTGGAATGCCCACGGTTATTATGGTTAAATCAGACTTCACTAGTTTCCTGTGCATTCAGGCACTTAATGCCACTTAAAAACTGTAACTGCCTTGGGCAGGTGCTTTTTTTTCCCCCCCCTCCCCGCTTAATCTGGACAGGACAAGCACCGGGCAGAACGTTAATGGATGGGGCCATACTGGCAGGATCGGCGATTTTTGGAAACGAGGGCTGCTCACCTCAAATGGTGGAGACTCTGAAAAATGTAGCACACCTGCACTAAGGTTGAGGCAGCACACTCATCCCATGATCTGATCTGGTTTTAGAGAGTCACTGGAACTGTCACTGTATCGTCTGTCTGCCCTTTTAGACTCTAAGCTCATTGTGGGGAGGGATTGTTCTCCTGTACTCTCCCGAGCGCTTAGTAAAGTGCTCTGCATGCAGTAAGTGCTCATAATACAACTATCTGACCCTAACCGGAGTCCTGCCTCTGAACCCGTCCTGGGACACTTCACGTCACCATGCTTCCCCGGCTGAATTTTGGAATTTTCCATTGCCTTTTCTGTTTGGTGATCCCAAAAACTGAAGGCATTTATTTCCCAGAGTTCTGGCATGCTAGTTGAAAATATGGGGGGGTGGGAGCAGGGAAGGGGGTGTGTGTGTGTGTTTTAAGTGGGCGGGGGATACAGCTGCTGTTGCCGGCAGGTATGTATTAAATGGATTCCTGGGTCACAGTCAGCACACACCAAGGTGTGATCTTGAGGGGAAACAAACATGCTGTGTGCACTAGCTTAACCTAATGCTTCTAAGTCCTACCATGCTGAATTGCAGAAAAACTAAAAAGCTAGTCACAAATTCACTGGCCTTTTTTTTAATCAACAACCCCATGCAAATTCAGTGACTATCTTGGTCCTGAACTGAGTCTCTACTGTTATCTGTGTCTCTATTGTAGCTACCCCTGTTTTTAGAGGGTAAAGGGATTGAAAGTGGAACTTCTCTTGAACTTGCCCCCCACATTTGAGAGATCGTCATTGAAAAATTATGCGAGCCTTTCTGCAGGTCGTCAGTAGTGGATTTTCCAGCCATTTAGGCCCCAGCCTCTAATGCTTTTATAATGACTGTTTCTAGGACTTTGGAGGACAGTTACCTCCAGATTAGGGGTGTGAGCAGAGGCCCAGTCTGCAAAACCCTTGGAGAGATAAGAGGAAAAACTGGGAGAGAACTGTGTCAGAAAAAGCAAGGTTAGGAAGTGTGTCTAGAGAATGGAGTGATCTGTATTTTCAGAGGCAGCCTAGAGGTCAAGGAGAATTGAAATAGAGTTAGTACATTTTGCAAGGATGGAGGTCATCGGTAACTTTGGAGAAAGCAGTCTCAGTGGTAGGTAGAGGACAGAAACCAGATCGTAGAGGGTTAAGAAGAAAGTTGGAAGTGAAGAAGCAAAGTAGTCTCGGTAGACAACTCATCTGAGAAGGTCGAACGGGAACTGGAAGAGGGAGAAGGGACGTTAACTGGATGGTGGACTGGGATTCAGAGAAGGAATTTTTCGGATTGGGAAGTGTTGGAAGGTAGAGAAGCACTGTGGCCTAATGGAAAGAGCACAGAACTGGAATTCAGGAAATCTGGGCCCTAACTCTGGCTCTGCTGCTTGCCTGCAGTGGGATCTTGGACAACTCACTTAACTTTTCCAAGCCTCATCCTCCTTATCTGTAAAATGGGGATAAAATGCCTGTTCTCCCTCCCCTTTAGACTGCAAATGCTGTCCCACAGCATAGGGCTTGTGTCTGATCTGTCCGTACCTCAGTGCTTGGTACATTTCTTGGCCAATAGGAAGCGCTTAACAAGTACCATTTATATTATTGTTAGGTCTTAAAAGTATGTAGGTCGTGAAAGGAAGTAACATTATTTATTTTGTCTTCATTTTCATCGAAGTAACATTTAGAAAGGACCCTGGGCTATCTATCCTTTACAGATCCATGCTTCAGTTGTCCAAACCCAGCGAGGTAGAGAGTGGACATGTATAGGCGGTGAAAACCGATCATTTTGGTGGACTAATTTTTTTTTTCTTTGTAAACCTACTTTGTGTGGCCAACACTTTATTCAGGGCTGGATTATCCAGTTTGTGGATACCATACCTGGACCTTTTTGTTTTCCTTTTTCCAACCCAGATAGTCACTTAGCCAAGCCCATTTGAATCCGATCCAAGTGAGATAGGTAAAAGATGGAGGCCTGGATTGTGTAGCTATCGTGTTCAGATGCTATGCCGGGCTAAGGAGAGGATTTCAGTGCCAGGAGGTTGCCAGCAGGAGATGGGCAGCTTAGTGCTTTGTGACGCCACCGTGGGGAGAGGAGGGGGCAATCCAGAATGGTAATTGTTTGTGTGATGATGGGCAGAGAGAATCATCCCGTCTAGATTGTGTCTGTTATATTGTACTCTCCCAAGCACTTACTACAGCGCTCTGCGCACAATAAGAGCTCAATAAATCTGATTGCCTCACTGACAGACAAGTAGCATGGCTTAATGGAAAGAAGACAGGCCTGAGAGTCAGAAGACCCAAATTTTACCACCAGCTCCGTCACACCTCTGCTGTGTGACCTTGGGCAAGTCACTTTACTTCTCTTTACCTAAGTTCCCTTGTCTGTAAAATGGGGAATTAAGATTGTGAGCCCCAAGTGGGACACAGACTGTGTCCAACTTGATTACCTTGTATCTACCCCATCACGTAGTACAATGCCTGGTCTATAGTAAGTGCCCATACAAAAATAAATAAAAAGAAAGCGTAGGATAATTGAGGGAGACAGGAGATGGGAGAATTGGGGTGAGGCCACAGGGAACGGTGTAGCAATGCCGTGTCATTTCTGAAGGGGAGCTATAAGCAAAATGCTGACTGGTTCAACCAGGTTTTTCCTCCTAGAAACCCAAATAAGATCCACGTCTTCCCAGATCCCTTGAGTAGTCCAGCCCAGGATCCCTGAGATGCATGAGCTTGTTGTGGGCAGTGAATGTGTCTGTTGTGGTACTGTACTCTTCCAAGTGTTTAGTGCAGCAATTTGCACACAGTAAGCGCTCAGTAAATACAATTGACCGACTGAGTGACTATCCTGAGAAGTCCAGGCCAATCTGGGTCATCCAAGGCACTGAGGACGATCTGGGTCATCCAAGGCACTGAGGACCCCGGGCCAATCACAGTTGGCCCGCCGTCAGCCCCAGTTCAGTGACCCCAAAGAATTTACCATCCTCCCCCACAGGGAAGCGCTTCCTTTCCACACAACTGGTGGCCCCCTTTTATTTTTTTGATGGTATTTCAGTGCTCACTATCAAGCAATCACATTTCTTTAGGGCTTACTGTGTGTCAGGCACCGTAGGGAGTGCTGGGGTAGCTCCAAGCTAATTAGATCGGACACATCTCTGTCCCATATGGGGCTCACTGACAAGATCCCCGTTTTGCAAACGTAGGAACTGAGGCCCAGAGAAGTGAAGTAACTTGCCCAAGGTCACCCAGCAGACAAGTGACAGAGCCAGGATTAGAACCCAGGTGCTCCTGACTCCGAGAACTTTGCTTTCTCCATTAGGCCCTGCTTCTTCTCTGTGATTTCAGTTTCTCTAAGTAGTGACGTGCCACTATTTTTAATTTATTTTTTTTCCCCCTGCAGGTATCACTTGGACAGTACTGTAGAGGAACAATGTACTCTGAGTGGCGGTCCCTGCATTTGGTAATTCAGAATGATCAGGGCCACACCAGCGTACTTCACAGCTACCCTGACAGCGTGGGGCGAGAGGTGGCCAACGCGGTGGTGCGTCCCCTCGGCCAAGCCTTGAACTCCTCTTCTGCGGCCGGGAATGAAAGCTTCCTCAAAACCGACAAAGAAGTAAGTGTTCCCTTGCCGCATTCCGAGCGGGCCAAATCATCGGGAATGGAAGCTTCGAAAGCTTGCGATTACAATGCCCTGAATTCTGTCGGGCGTTTTCAGGCGGTTAATTGGAAAGCCTAGTGTAGAGGTGTGTTCAACCGCATTCATTAGAATTTTAGGACCGTAGCCTGACGTTTGTGTGAAAAAGGAAATCAGAATTTCACTCTGCCACTTACCTCTTTCCGTTTTGAAGATCCCACATTTGCGTGTAAAATGAAATATTGCACAGTGCCGGGTTTAGCCATTTGACACCCTTTTTTGTTGAAAACAAACCGTTCGTTATTATTATTAGTATTAATCTCTAAGAAGTAAAACTCTATGAAAGATTGATACTTAAATTTTGATTTATGAACAAAACTTTCCATTCCTTCTTACAGCTTTAATTTATTTCCCTGGGCAAGACAGATGTATATGCATGCTGGGCCTTGAGCTTAGTGCCCCTTCTGAGCTCTTAGCGGTAAAAATAAGTCAACACTGTGAATCTCTTTAATCTAGTCATTAGAAAGTAAGAAAGCTCTTAAGGCTTAGTAATTTAACTCATATTTTCCTTTGTTCAGGTAAAATGGACCATGGAAGTGATTTGTTATGGACTGACCCTTCCACTGGACGGAGATACTGTAAAATATTGTGTTGATGTATATACTGATTGGATTATGGCTCTCGTATTACCAAAAGACTCCATTCCACTGCCAATTATTAAGGAACCAAACCTTTATGTTCAGAGCATTCTAAAACACTTGCAAAATCTCTTTGTACCCAGGTGAGCAACTAGAATGGTACTATAGTTTGTGAAGAATGTGTGGAAAAGTTTGTAATACTGTGCTCGTCTATGCATAGCATACATGTATAAATGTGTGTGTGTGTGTGTATGTGTGTATATATATATATGCACACATACATATTTTTAAGTAAGGGAGATAGTTCATTATCAACCCTGTGAAAGTTATTTCTTTGTGGGCTATGGGCCTTTTAAATGAAGTGGTCACTGCTCTGGCACTAACTGGAGGCTGAGCTCAAACGAGGAGAAATTGAAACAGACTTTGTCATTTTTGTCCCCATGAACTTTGGGCTATATAACCGATTGCAGAGATTCACTCTAGGATCTCTGCTCTTCCCCAGATTTCTCTTCTGTACCTCTGGTGGTCTCTTACCTTGACTGACCGATGGAATTTTACTCCCCCCGTTTCACTCTCCCGATTTCCGCTTGGCCTGATATTTTTCCCCGGAATGTTTTTCTTGGTCTTTCTTTCGTTTTTATTTTTTTTTCCCCATTGCAGGAAACGGCACTAGCACAAAATGAGCTCCTCATTTTTGCTGATGTTGAAGTTTTTCAGGCTTCTGTTACAGTGCTGGGTTAGTGCACCAATAGCACATGACTTGAGAATGGAGAGCGGTCCCCTCTGCCATCCTCATTAGTGTCTTACCCAATCTGATAGGAATATGCCAATGAATTGATTGATGCTAGGAAGCTTTTAATCCAGGTCCAGGCTAATTACTGGAAAATAATATCCAGGATTATAATATGTGCCAGTTATCTTTCTTTGAAGAACTTCAGAAAGAAAAAGTCAACTTCCACTGCCTCCCTTGAGCTATTCTGCCTATTCGGAAAGTTTTGCAATTTGAACTGATTTTCTCTGTCTTGCGCGGGAGTTTTATGCCTTATTTGGAGTCCCACTATCCGCTATCCTCTCCAAGGATGCGCAGGCTTTCTTAATTCAGTTCTGCCCTTTTTTTTGATGGTATTTGTTAATCACTTACTATATGCCAGGGACTGTATTCTCAGGGTTGATGCAAACTAATGTCCCATGTCCCACGGGGGACTGCCCGTCTTAATCCCCTTCGTACAATGAGGAAAGTGAGGCACAGAGAAGTGAAGTGACTTGTTCGGGTTCACATAGCAGACATGTGACAGAGCCAGGACTAAAACCCAAGTCCTTGTGACTCCCAGGCCGGGCTCTATCCACTAGGCCATTTCCCTGCCACTGTCATTTAGGACCCTGGGAGGAGTACTGACCATGTAGCGGAATTCGGTGCTGTTGCTTTTTGAAGCCAACTAATATCTGTGCATGTACCGTTTCCTCGGGCAAACTAGCTCTCTTCAGCCATCTTCAGGATTATCATCAGTTCATCTCATAGCACTGAATCATTAGCATGTGTGTTTCCAGAATGCAGGAAACAGCGTGTAGCAACTCCTTCATCTTTATCACCGGCATCATCAGAAGTCTCTGTTTCATGCCATCTTTGTCCAATACACTTTGTTCAATACACTGTAGTAGGTGCTTGGGGACATCACATGAGACAACGTTCTTAGCCTCAAGGGCTTTCAGCCTTGACTTGGGGTTTTGGTGGTACTCGTAGCCTATTGAATTTGGAGGAATTTGCTAAGGCCTGGAGGCCTTTTGCAATACCAACTGCCCCATCCTTTGCTTGGTCCACAGAATTTTGTTGTGTCAAGTGGATTTACTAATACAGGACATGGAGCCTGCTTCGTTCTTCTTCTGATTAGTGGGTTAGGAAAGGCACCTTTTACTTTCCCAAGCAATAGGGCCCTTAAGAAGTAGCTTTTAGACCGTGGAATTCTTCCCAAGGCAGCCAAGTGTCCGTAGTAGCTGTCAATCGGGGACAAGTGATGTGATCCCCTCCTTTTGTATGTAAGTCGAGATCATCTTTATTGGACCATTTTTGTATTTACAGCAGGAGTGGGCGAATGTGGCCATGTTCACTCTGGCCTCTGTCATGTCCAGCAACTCTGAGAGCTGCAGCTGATAGCACACGGGGCTGTTTCAGCGGGCAGAGATAAAGCCATTTCTTTCTTTTAAATCCCCTCCACCCACTGTTTTTGAACATGCCAGTGTCTAAGGAGCCCTTAGGTTAGTCAGTGGGTAGCCCTGCAGCCCAAATAATTACCCACCCATGGTCTGAAGCTGCACTGCAATTCCTGGACAAGAGGGTTAATGAAGTTAAGTAAGGGGTGCGCCATATATAAGCAGCGTGGCCTAGTGGAGAGAGAGAGAGAGCACTGGCCTGGGAGTCGGAAGGACCTCGGTTTTAATCCCAGCTCTGCCAGTTGCTTGCTAGGGGGACCTTGGGCAAATCACTTCACTTCTCTGTGCCTCAGTTGTAAAGTGGGGATATATGTTCTCCCTCCTACTTAGGCCGTGAGCCCCCATGCAGGACAGGGACTGTGTCCGACTGAATTAACTTGTACCTATCCTGGTGCTTTAAATAGTGTTTGACATATGATAAGCACTAAAACACCATAAAACAATAATAATAGTAATGATAATAATTGTGGTATTTAAACACTTGCTATGTGCCAAGTACCGTTCTGAGCCCTGGGGTGGATCCACGCTAATCAGGTCAGAAACAGTCCCCGTCCCAAAGAGGGCTCATAATCCCAGGAGGAGGCAGAACAGGTACTGAATTCCCATTTCATAGTTGAGAAAAGTGAGGTACAGACAAGTTAAGTGATATGCCCATAGTCACACAACAGGTAAGTGGTGGAGCCTGGATTAGAACCCAGGTCCTCTGACTTTCAGGCTCAGGGTCTTTTCACTAGGCTACATTGCTTCTCATGAGATAAGCCCTTCCCTTTTGTTACAAAATGCCTAGGTACTTGATTATATTCCAACCTGTCATTTTTCTTAAAGATCTTCCAGTGCAGAAACCACTGGTGAAGTCATCTAACTTTGGGACCTGAATCTCTAAGGGGTCATGTAGGATAAGCAGAAATCTGTTAGTAAGAAATTAGGGAAATAGAAATAGTAGTAAATTAAGGATCTTGCCAGATGGCAAACTTGAACTGATGCAATTTTTCTGT
The DNA here is from genome assembly GCF_004115215.2 of Ornithorhynchus anatinus. NCBI lineage: Eukaryota > Metazoa > Chordata > Mammalia > Monotremata > Ornithorhynchidae > Ornithorhynchus > Ornithorhynchus anatinus. The sequence goes on from NC_041735.1 coordinate 22,334,889, forward strand.
GTGTTATCTCCAATGAGATAAGATTGATCCATCAACTGTTTAGTGCTTATTGTGTGCAAAGCACTAAGTACTTGGGAGAACCCAAGAGAATTGGTTGATACATTTCCTGGCCCCAAGGAAATAAAAAGTCATTTACTGAGCACTTACTGGATGCAGAGCACTGTACTGAGTGCTTGAGAGAGTACAGTTTAGCAGAGTGTGGTAGGCACATTCCCTAACCACAGTGAGTTTACTCAACTGTACTTAAGGTATGATGGCTTGGTATTTGATTCTAATAAACTTCATTCTCTCTGGTATAACCAAATATTCACTGAATGTAGTTTAGAGAATTGAGGTTCTGTTTGCACAGCTACTTGGAAAAAAAAAAAATTCCTGAATTTAGTCTGTGACCACCAGTAATCAAATTTGCTGAAGAGATAGTCTGTAATGCTTTCTTCACTTTGCTTTTCTTTAAACAGGAGGGTTTTTTTTCCTCTTTATCTTGAGGTACCAGAGAAGCAGAGTGACCTAGTGGATAGAGCGCTCTGGCCTGGGAATCAGAAGGACCTGCGTTTTAATCCCGGTTCTGCCACTTGTCTGCTCTGTGACCTTGGGCAATCACTTGACTTCTCTGAGCTGTAGTTCCCTCATCTGTAAAATGGGGATTAAGACTGTGAGCTCTATGTGAGACATGAACTGTGTCCAACCAGATTATCTTGTATCTACCCCCGCGCTTAGTACAGTGTCTGGCATATAGTAAATGCTTAACAAATACCATTAAAAAAAAAACAAAAGACTGTGAGCCCTGTGTGAGACATGAACTGTATCCACCCTGATTTGTATCTACCTCAGTGTTTAGTACAGTGCCTTGTACATAGTGCTTAACAAATACTTTTTTAAAAAAGGCACTAGCAACCTGTGTGGTGCTCGTTTCTGCCTTTTCTACAGGGCTTGCTTTATGTCTGGTTCTGTTTTTCCACAAGATAAACCACACTCAAGTCAAATTTTCTACAGCTGAAGTTGGGCCCTTCAAAGGAGTCTCTTCTCTTGATGGCTGTTTTTTGGGTGGTCACTTTGCGATTGGTTTGGACCACTGTGCAATTGTTGGAATAAGATTTTGTGGAACAGTGCCCAGAGGTAGAACTTGAGGAGTACATGAGTGCCTGAAGGGAAGGGAGAAGATGGAGGAAATGGGGGCACGAGTGGAAATGTGGGTAGACAAGAATACAACCCATCTTTTGAATTAGAGACTGTGAGCCCGTTGTTGGGCGGGGATTATCTCCATCTGTTGCCGAATTGTACATTCCAAGTGCTTAATACAGTGCTCTGCGCATAGTAAGTGTTCAGTAAATATGATTGAATGAATGAATGATTCAGAGAGCCCTTGCAAGGATTGAGGAAGAGACTATGCCCTGCCCAGTCCTGGTCAATTCACAGTACGCCGCCCTCTCCCTCTTCCATCTTCCCTCACAAAAAAGCAAACTCTTTTCCTCGCTCAATATTATGTGACCCATCATCGTAATGGGGCTCTGGTGGCATCCAAAAAGCTTGGGGTGCCTGGATCCCCAAGGGCCTTATTGCCTGTATCCCTTGCCTCTAATCTGATTTTGGGGCAGCCACACAAAGGAAGGAACAGTAGTTCTGTGATCCTCCAACTGCCCACAGTCCTTTTCTCATTACACAGAGAGAGTGAATTAGCTCCATGACATAGTACTTTTCTACCCCGCAGATATGAGAAACAACATCTAATACATACAAAATTAATGCAAGGCCATTTTTGAAATGCATAAATATTTGGTTAACTGGCCAAGTACTCTCCACTCTGCAAACAAAGTAGGAAACAGAATTCAAATGAACCAACTTCCTGGTTCTACAAAGGAGTCTCTGGGAGGTCAGTCAGGCAGGTCGTTTGAGCCAGTTCACTCACATACCTGACGGCCTGCATAACTCCAAACCTTCCCACCCTCTCCAGCGACTTGGCGAGGCCTCTTCCCTCCAGGCTTCAGAGCAAGGTGCATCAGACACGTGATGAAATGCAGGACCGGTTCTGATCGGAGAACTTTTCAGTTTGGAAATGTTGTTGGTATTTGCTGTTACTTGCAGCAGGACTGAAAGGGGGGAGAAAGTCATGGGTATTCATTCTGATTATATGGGAGGTTTCTTTTTAAAAAAATAATAAAATATTTTGTTAAAGACCAGGAGAAAGGAAAAAACAACAACTCGGAGATATTTTCAAATTGGAATGTGGGCCAGGACCAAGAGGGTGAAATACAGTGACTGGTGATCTGAAAATGGTTCTGTTTCTGTTCTCCCTATCCTTAGTGCCGTATGCTGATGAAGAGATTATTCGGGATTTGGAATTTCAAGTCCAGAGCAATGAGGGATTAGATAAGGATTTATAAGCAGTCGGTTGCCTGAAAGGTGATGAACTTTAGGGGCCCCAGAAAGGAAATAATAAAATAAAGAAAATGTGATTTGAAACAGCTGATGTCCTTCAGGTTGTGGAACCCAGGGCCCTGCTGATTTGAATTCTTCTTGTGCGCCTGTCACCCTCCTTGGAGCACCAAGCCTCCCCGTGGTTTCTATTTACAGTGTTAGAGGCCGTGAAATCCTCTGGTGGTCAAGGAAAGGGCAGAGGGTGGGTTGGCTGACTCCCACTCCTGCCAAACTTTTAGGCAACTTAGCCTCCAATAACTAGGTGGTTCTGTACCCTTTAGGGTCCCTAGAGCCTCTGCAGGGGTTGGTGTAGTGGATAGATCACAGGCCTGGGAGTCAGAAGGTCATGGGTTCTAATCCAGGGTCTGCCACTTGTCTGCTGCATGACCTTGGGCAAGTCACTTCACTTCTCTGGGCTTCAGTTACCTCATCTGTAAAATGGGGATTGAGACCATGAGTCCCACTTGGGACAGGGACCTATTCAACTCAGTTTGCTTGTATCCACCCCAGCATTCAGTACAGTGGCACAGAGTAAGTGCTAACAAATGTCATTATTATTGTTTGGAACTTCAGCTACCCTTAATGATCCGGTTCTGCTCTAGGAAGAATTAACTTCAGGCATGGTGGGTCTGGGACTTACCTGAGACTATGGCATCAACCCTAGAGTGCCCCAAGAGTCGGGAGAAAAGAGGATTTCCTTCCTCCCCAGCCTCCCCTACCCAACCTTGAGGAGCACCGGGGTTGCTACTCCCCATTTTTAGAGGAAAACAGGCCAGGGTGAACCCCCTGAGGTGGTTGCAGGTTAGAGCAGGGCTCCTTGGGTCCCCTTGGATGTGACTTTCTCTTCCTTCCCACTCAGCGAGGCCTAGAGGCAAGAGCTTGGGCTTGGGAGTCAGAGGACCTGGGTCTGGCTCCCCCACTTATCTGATCTGTGACCTTGAGCAAGTCACTCCACTTTTCTGGGCCTCAGTTACCTCATCTGTAAAATGGGGATGAAGACTGTGAGTCCTTTGTGGGACAGGGACTGTGTCCAACCTGATTATCGCGTATCTACACCAGCACTTAGAACAGTGCTTGGTACATAGTAAGCACTTAACAAATACCATAATTAATTCATTAACAATGAGACAGATGAGAGAGACCGCATGATCATCTGCCATACCACTCCACCTCTGGAGAAAGAGGTCAGCTCTTCTACTGTTTTGTCAGTGATGTTTTATTTTTTTCCCCTTCTCCCTTAGGCAAGAGCAGGGCTCCAATCAGATTAGACTATGCTTGCAAGTTCTGCGAGCTGTCCAGAAACTGGCTCGTGAGTCAACCACCATGGCACGAGAAACATGGGAGGTTTTGTTGTTGTTTCTCCTGCAGATTAATGACACGCTTCTGGCAGCCCCGACTGTTCAAGGTTGGTTTGAAATTTACTACTTGCGTCTTGATTTCTGCTTGCATTTGTAGGCCACAGCTATCTACATCAGGGATTCATTGTTGGCCTGTCATTCACTCTCTGCACCAATCCCAGGATTTCCTAGAAGAGAACTTTTCAAACACTCAAGATTTCAGAAATAATGTGCACAAATCATCCCATTGTGATGCTTTGGCTAATGCAGGCTTCCCGTATATCATTTTCTGCCCCCCTTACCCGCCCCTCCTTTGTGAATGTAACTTATTTTCTTTGCCAAGAGTGAATGAAACAGGATATTACTCCTACTGCGGTCACAGTCTGGCAGTCTGGTCAGAATGATAAACTGTAAGGCTTTCAGTTTGTGTAATTACCGAGCGGTTGCCTAAAAATCAGCCTCGCACTGCAGAATGTGTATTCTGTATTCTGCATTCTCCGAAACTACTGAGGCAAGACTATTTGTCGAGCAGGATCTCCTTTCTGTAGTTTTTGTTTCTGTGTAGAGTAGGTTCTGGAGATTTTGGGCAGAGTGTGGCTAAAACCAAGTTGGGCAGGTAGTCTTAATTTTATGCTCACCAGCTTGTATAGTTGCCAGATTTCAGATGACAGTACCCTGCTACTACTTGACCCAGTATAGTATCATTATGTGTCATCTAAGGAGCTAATCAATGAGCAGTGTTTGCTCCATTCTGCCCTTGGCATTTTCCATCCCATTATGAGCAATCCTCTTCCCACACCCGATTGTTCTGTGCCATCAGTTTCCCCCAGAAGAATCCCTTTCACTTGTATCCCCCCACCAATCCCAGACTGACCCCGGCACCCAGTTTCTTCCTCATGGCTGGGGCCGTCACCTGGCTTCTGGCCTCCTTACCCTGGTAGCCTCATGCACTTCCCCCGCCTCCCCTCCCCCCTTGCAGTCTGCAAGTAGAGGCCGAAAGCCTAGTCGAGCTCGCCAACCTGCCCCAGGAGGGTTTTTGGGTGAATGATGAACCCAGACTTTCTAATTCATTCATTACAAAATGCTGTCCTAAGTGTAGCTAAAGTGGCACCATAAATATCCTGCCAAATGAGAATTTCATTTGAAAGTAAAGGCCCCTCCACAATGGCGACTCGCTATTTGGAATGCCGCTTTGATGGTCTTTATGAATTAGGAGCACACTGTGATTCAGATTCTTGTTGGGGAATTTTAATTTGGGTGGATGGAGGAGCTGCTGATCAGAGGAGGGAAAGACTTTGAGAACTCTACATTGCCTCGCTGCACCTTTTCTATGTATGGAGAAGTGGGGAGAAGGGAGGAGAAACAGGATCCATCTGTTTACCTTGTAAGGTTAAGGAGGAAAGAGGAAAAAAAGAGAGCCAGGCGAGGTGTCTCCACTAACCTTTGGAAAACAGGTTTTGGGGCATAGAATCCATTCCCCCCGCCCCGCCCCGATTTAAAACTTTCCAGTACCAAAACTATGATCATACAAGTCAGAGACTCTGCTTTCTCATTTCAAAGTCCCTCAAGCATCTTTTCTTTTGCATCTTGAATAAAGTGAACACGTGAAGATCGGTGATGAGTTGAGAGGGAAACTTAAAGAATATGCTTTTAGAAATATCCATTAGGCCCATCTCCACAGCTCCATGTCAGTGTTTAATAGCAGAGAAAATACTTTCTTGAAAAGTTGGGTTTACATCTAGCATAGTGTTGAAAAGATGACTGTGTCCAGACTGTGAGCTCGTTGTGGGCAGGTTATATGTTCCACCAGCTCTTGTATTATCATCTCCCAAGCACTTAGCACAGTGCTCCGCACCCAGGAAGCGCTGAATACGATTGATTGATTGACCGTCCTCAGATATTTCTCTCGAGGCAATGACTCCTCCCGATGAATTCGTGAAACACTTGGCCGATCAAGGCGTGTTTTCTCTCCACCGATTAGGTGGCATTGCTGAGAATCTGGCGGAGAAATTGATTGGAGTTCTTTTTGAGGTCTGGTTACTAGCTTGTACCAGGTGCTTCCCAACTCCACCGTACTGGAAAACAGCCAAGGAGATGGTGGGGAACTGGAGGCATCATGCTGCTGTAGTGGAACAGTGGAGCAAGGTGATCTGCGCACTTACTTCCAGGTAGGAAACTGTTCTTGTAGTTTAGTGAGCATGGGAAGATTGAATCCAGTGGTGTTTCTCACCCCCCATCCCTTTTGGGTGTGGAACAGAGTTCATAAGTAAATTCAGTTTATAAGAAATAAGTAAATATTCGAGAAGAAGCCTGGCCTAGTGGATAGAACACGGCGCTGGGAGTCGGAGGACCTGAGTTGTAGACCCAGATCTTCTGCTGTGTGACCTTGGGCAAGTCACTTCACTTCTATGGGCCTCGGTTACCCTCTCATCTGTGAAATAGGATTAAAGACTGTGAGCCCCAGGTGGGACTTGGACTGTGTCCCACCTGATTAGCTTGTATCTACTCTACCACTTAGTACAGTGCCTAGCACATAGTAAGCACTTAAATGCCATTTTAAAAAAAAGTAAAGGTTTATCTTACACACATTGCCAAAGAATTATTGGATAATCACAAACCACTTGAATTATGTGAATACTGTACTATAGATTGCATTGACTGCCTGTAGCATAGTCTGGACACATATTAAGGGCTAAAGGGTCATCATTATCCTTTTTAAGATTTGTAATAAAACTTACTGGGCCAGAGAACCTCAAACTTTTAGAATAAGCAAATTTCAGAATATCTAGTAACAATTTATCTGCTTAAGATTTTTTTTGGTCTACATGAATATTGAACATTTGACAATCCACAACGATGGCTGCTATAACCTACTGTACACTCCCCCTTGTGCTTTATTTTTTAGGTTGCTCCGATTTATATATGGTCCTTCGTTTCCTCCATTTAAAGTTCCTGATGAAGATGCCAGTCTGATTCCACCTGAAATGGATAATGAATGCATTGCACAGACATGGTTTCGCTTTTTACATATGCTAAGGTATTCGGGTTGCTACTGTAAAGATGTATGTTTGTCCATTCAGTTTTAGGACTAATATTAGTGCAGCTGAGTTTTTGAAGTTTACCGAATATTTAAGTAGGTGTATCACAGTCATTAAGTGTATATTAGAATGTTCTTTGGATGCTTTGCACAGAGATAGGAGTTTTAGCATTAGAGTTTCAGTAAATGAATGTTGAACTTTTCTGAAGGAAATAGATGTGTAAATGATGAGAAAATCAGAAAAAAATACTTTATTTTTCTTATACTAGCCTGCTGATGAAAGTTTTTGGAAGTAAAACAATAGATTGTAAATTCGTTTGTGGGCAGGGAATGTGTCTACCAATTTTCTTGTACTGTACTCTCCTAAGTGCTTAGTACAGAGCTCTGCATACAGTAATTTCTCAGTAAATAACATTGATTCATTGATTGAAAACACAAAATTGAGGCAATAAATTAATTGAAATCCCTAAAAATTTTCATCTGTGGGAAGATAATTGCATCTCTGTTTAAAGAGCAGCCTTACAATTTCACTTCAGCCAGTGTGATTTTAAAAAAAAAAACACAAAAAAAAACCACAATACAAAAAAGTACAGTCTAGAAGCCCATTTCCTTTTGGGCAAGACCTAAGCTGTGCATTTTCTGGAAAATATAGTGGAGCCAACAGTTTATTGTCATACTTACAAGTCATTTGTTCTTTCTCCCCGTTATTTACAAACACTTGTAACCATAAAGCCTATACTAATAAATAAGCATTTCACTATGTATTTGGGGATTTTTTTCCTTACCCATGTGGTTTATCTAGAGCATGGTATAGAGTTATTTATTAGGTTGAATCATTATTTCTAGTGCTTTAGAAATTTATATTTAAGGTACCATAATTTATTAGTAAAATAAAACTTTCTCTCTCTCTCTCTCTCTCTCTCTCTCTCTCTCTCTCTCTTTCTCTCTAGTAATCCCGTGGATTTGAGTAACCCAGCAATTGTAAGCTCTACCCCCAAATTTCAGGAGCAGTTTCTGAATGTGAGTGGAATGACTCAAGAATTGAATCAGTATCCCTGCCTTAAACATCTGCCTCAAATATTCTTTCGTGCCATGCGTGGAATCAGCTGTCTGGTGGATGCATTTCTAGGTACAGTTCACATTTATTTATGATTCTGTAGGATTTAAAATGGAGATGTTTTCCCAAGCGCATAGTTTCAGAGCCAGAAGAGACTTTCAAGCCCTGACCTTCATTTCCTATGCTGCTGTCTCAAAACTTGCATTTCTGTTCCGACTCAACGCCCCGATCTTTCATTCTTGAATTTCTGGCTGCCTGGCCAGTTTGGCTCCTTGGATGCCTTGTTGCACTAAATTTAGTAAAGATGAAAATAGTGACTGCCCTTCCTAACGTTTGAGAAGGGAAGGGCCCAAGCTTTACTTAATTCTGGGAGCGAATTGACCTCTTTGGACCTCAAAACTGGGATAACTTGGCTTGGGCCTTATCCCCCAGGCACCACAGTGATTGCCCACCTCCCATGGAACCACGCCAAACCAGACAGACACAGTCCAGATTTTCAGGCTGCGGAGGCAGCAACCCCATCGACTAAGATATCATTTGGCATGGTACTGGATATTATCCAGACGTGAATTTTGCCATCTTTCCGAGGCTCCCACTTTGCAACTCCTGAATCCTCGGCATTGATTAGCTTTACCAGTGCGCTGTCAGATCTAGGTAGACCAACTGTTTTGAATCTCTCTTATAGACTCATCTGTAAAATGGTCACGCTCACTTTTTACAGCCCTTTGAGATCATTGGCTGGTAGGTGGTCAGAGCTCAGTTGCAAGCCACTTATACTTTGAAACTGCATGGTCTAATGGAAAAAAGCACAGGTCTGGGAGTCAGAGGACTTGGGTTCTAATCCTGGCTCTGCTTCTTGCCTGGAATGCGACTCTGGCCAAGTTATGTAACATCTCCATGGTTCAATTACCTCATCTGTAAAATGGAGATAAAATACTTGTTCTCCTTCCCACATTGACTGTGAGCCCGTGTGGGACAGGGACTGTGTTTGATTTGGTGATCCGGTATATACGCCACTCTTAAAGTGCTTGGTGCCCAGTAAGTTCTTAACAAATACCACTATTATTATTATTTTAATAATAATACTGACTCAGATGAATGAGAATTTTTCTCAAAGAACTGTGGGGACAGAGGTAGTTGAAGCTGTGGGAGCATATGAGTTCTCCATGGAAACATAGATGGGGACCCAGAATTGAACCTTGAGAGACCCCCCCCCCCCCCCACAGTTAGGGGATGGAAGGCAGAGGAGGAGCCCTCAATGGAGACTGAGAATGAACAGCCAGGGAGATTCATTCATTCAGTCATATTTATTGAGGGCTTGCTGTGTGCAGAGCACTGTACTAAGCACTTGTAAAGTACAATTCAGCAACAGATAGAGACAATCCCTACCCAACATTGGGCTCACAGTCCAGAAGTGGGGCGACAGATAACAAAACAAAACAACAAGTAGACAGGCATCAATAGCATCAGTAAGAGAAGAGCCAGGAGAAGTCAGAGTCAGTGAAGCCAAGGGTGGATAATGTTTCCAGGAGAAGGGAGTGGTTCACATCCCTATACTGTGAGCTTGTTTGGGGAAGGGAATGTCACTGTTTATTGTTGTACTGTACTTTCCCAAGCGCACAGTACAGTGCCTCTGCACACAGTAAGCACTTAATAAATGCGGTGGAATGAATGAATGATTCTTTTATGCACCTCAGATTGGCGCCAAATGAACTGCCAGTTATCTTTGGGGAAATATTTTTCATTGACAGCTTCTGAGCCTGTAAAATCTGCATCTTGAAGAAAATGTGGTCCATTTATCATTATGTAACACTGAAAACTCTGGGGAAAGTTTTTCACCAAGTAGCCTAAGGACTTGCTTTATTTTTCAAAAGGAAAAGATTTCTAAAAATATTCTAGCCTGCTGGAGAAAGAAATAAACTGAACTCTCTTCTTCCCTAGGAGCTGCACTTTTTAAGAACAGTAGGGGGGCCAGGTTACCCATATATGGTATAAATACTTGATGCACCCTCTTAGTTGCAACAATCTGGGGATGTGGGTTAATAATTAATGTTGATGATTTAATGATGGTCGTGGATGATAACAAAATAAAGTTTTAAAAGTTGCAGCATTCTGTAGTTTTAAAATGCATTGGATTTGGATTTTTTTCAACCATTTCTTTTCACGCACTTCACGAAAGGCAGGGTTGAGCTATTTGTCATTTCAATTTTTCTTTCATTGCTGTAGTAATCCCTGTATAAATTAAGCCCTCAAAGCCATTTTTTTCTCCATTTGGTCTGTTTCACTGTTTATTTTCAAAATGTCATTTGAGTACTGTGGTGAGGGACACTTTATTTAAAATCAAAGCTAAAATGTATCTTTCCCTATAGAGATTAAAATAAAATTTTTACTCGGAAACATAATAGATCAAACTTATTCCTCCTAAACATGAATTAGTCAATTTGTAACATTCACAAGGCTCATCTCATTTAAATTAACACCTAAAAGAAGAAATTGTTCATGATCTCTAAGGAGGGATGCTTAATTTGGGGGGTTATTTTTAATAATGTGGCTGTTCATTTGAAACATTATTGTCTAGTATAGTAGGTAATGATGTTGGATTTGTGCAGTAGATGTAAATTCTTAAATTCACAGTACTTTTCAGCAGCAGAAGCAGAATAATTAGAGCTCTCATCAAATTTGTCTTCATCCAAGGGAACAAAACACAATAGATGTCCAAGTAGTTTTTATTTTGCGCAAATTTTTCACTTTCAAATGGTCAGTCATTCCCTGAAATACCTCTGTAGGAAACCCAACAGAGGTGGTGGTTTTAACCCTACAAACAGAATACTGCTTCTTTGTGATGAACGATTTTTGGATGATCTCTCATGAATTTCTGAAATGGATGATTTCCTCAACACTGCATAAATGAAATGTTCTCTTTATTAATTGGGCTTTGATATAGACAGTATTTGCAGTTGTCCTCTTACATTTTGGAGTTGTAGACTGAATATATTTATCCAGGAGTCAGCTTTGAAATATTCTTTAATTGTACCTTTTCTGCACAGTCCTTGGGAACAAAATGCATATACTAACTGGACACTTGGTAGATGACTAAGAGTGTCAGTCCGGAGAGTTGGAAAGGGCATTTCCACACTCCTTTCACTGTACTTTTGGAGTAGCGGTAGGGCTAACTGAATACTGGATTTGTAAGAAAGTGACTTCTATTCAGAAAATATGGCTATTTTGTATGTCTAAAATATGCATTTTAAATTATTGGCTCTGGAGAAAATTCAGTTGGACTCAGTTTCTTAGGTAGTCCAGTTACTATTTACATTTTAATCCTCAAGAAGTACCATGAATATCAATATCTCAAGCAAAATCATACAGTAAGTCAAGGGTGTGGGCTACCACTTGAACTTTAAACTGCTTTTTATGCAGAGCTGTCGGACTAGCTCCTAGTCCTTATGCATGTGGTAGAAATGACTTAGGACACAACAGAGGGTTCTAAGACTGCTTTTGCCCATGTTCCCCAACCGTGGAGTGAAAAATAGAGGGAAGGCCTCTAATTTGAGAAGCAACATGGCCTAGGGGCTAGAACATGGGCTTGGGAGCCAGAAGGACCTGGGTTGTAATCCCGGCTCCACCACGTGTCTGCTGTGTGACCTTGAGCAAGTCATTTCACTTCTCTGTGCCTCAGTTACCTCATCTGTAAATTAGGGATTAAGACTGGTGGCCCCAAGTGGGACAGGGACTGTGTCCAAGCTGATTATCTTGTGATCTATCCCATCGCTTAGTACAGTGTGTGGCTCATAGCACTTAGCAAGTACTGCATTAAAAAAAAACCCCACCAGCACCTTTTTGTTATAAAAGCACCCCACATGTTGGATTGGGTGATATTTTGAAGCTCAAAGTAAGTACTTAGCTCCTGTCCTAGTCTAGTCCAAGATAGTTTTAGGAATTTCAAGCAGGACCTTAGGGGACACAGGGCTTGGTTTGATCCTGGGGAAGTTTCTGGAAGTTTATCCCTCCTCCCCTGCACACTCCCCAACCCCCCAGAATGTCAATTGGAGTGGATCTAATCTGTTTGGCCAGATTTATGCTGGCATAAATGTCTCCAGAATTAATCCTGATGTGTGGAAAAAGCTCCTCTCCTCACCCACTCTGCCCTTAACCCTTCCCTCCCTCTCCGCTCAAAATTTGCTCTGATTTTGAGGTTTCATTTAAACTTACTAACAAACTCAATCGCTTCAGCTGTCAAGGTAAAAGGACCAAGTGGCTTCAGCAGTCTAAAAGTTAATTATGGACTTACACAGCCCAGGTCATCAGTTTATTTTACTTCCTAAGTATTATATAACATCCCATTAGTTTGCTTTAGCAAAATGAGCTCTCTTCTAAAAAAAAAAAAAAAAAAAAAATCTCTTTTGGGAGAGGCTTTCAAGTGATTTGTGTAGTAGATGAGAAATAGCAATCCTCTTCTTTATCAAGCCAATTTTTACTATAAAAAATTTTCCTTTTAGTTAGTAGAATGACTGTGGGGTATTCACATATGAGAAGTCACGGTACTTCCAGAAGTCTCACAGAAAAGGTCCTCCAGTTTTTACTTTGATCTTTGCCCCTTCCCAGCGTAAACTTTTTTTTTCTCTTTTCCTCCTTGTGTCCTTTCACTGTGCAGAAACAACTATTGTGGGATTTTATCCATTTGTGTGCTTTCCTGTAAAGAGTAATGATACCACTTGTTAAGTATTTCAGAGGCATGAAAAGTCAGAGTATTTTCATTCTATGGGTGTGTAGCTCTGAGTGGGGTGGAGCGATTTAAGAGTCCAAAAGGGCTTTGAACTAAGAACATTTCCTTTCTTGTTTCAGGCATTTCCCGGCCCCGATCCGACAGTGCTCCCCCAACGCCCGTAAATAGATTAAGCATGCCTCAAAACACCGCTCCGATCAACACAACCCCTCCTCATAACCGAAGGCACCGGGCTGTTACTGTGAATAAGGCAACGATGAAAACGAGCACAGTAAGATTTTATGCTCTCCTTTGGAGTGTCATTTGGGCTTACCTTTAAACACGCTTCGGGGTGCGCCTTTAGTTTTGTTTTCTTGAATCTGTACGAGGTTGCCTTCAAGTTTTCATCTGGGGGTGTCCTCTGATTTCTGTACTTCTGATAGGTAAGCACTGCTCATGCCTCCAAAGTTCAACACCAGACATCCTCCACTTCTCCACTGTCTAGTCCAAATCAGACTAGCTCAGAGCCTCGACCGCTGCCTGCCCCAAGAAGGCCGAAGGTTAACAGCATTTTGAACCTCTTTGGATCGTGGTTGTTTGATGCGGCATTTGTTCACTGTAAACTTCATAATGGAATCAACAGAGACAGCAGCATGACCGGTAAATATTGCTCAAAAAAAAAAATGTGGAATCTCCTCGTTTTCTGGCAATTCCTACATACCTGAAGCAATCTGTCCCTCTAACCAAGCAGTGTGTCACAGTTAACTACTTCCAGCTACACCAGCACCAGCTAAAACACTTTACGTCCCCAGCGCCAAATTTAATATGTTTTGTCAGGTTTGGGGTTCACTTCATTGAGATTTAACTTGGTAAAGGGAGCCACTACCATGGCAGGGTTGCACCCTAGGCCATAATTTCCTGTCAAAATGGTTTGTCCCATTCGATTTCTTTTTCCCCCTGCCTTCTTTGTTCCCTTATCAATCAGTCAGTGGTAATTATTGAGTGCTTACTATGTGCAGAGCACTGTACTAAGCGCTTGGGAGAATACAGCCGAGTTGGTAGGCATGTTCCCTGCCCATAATGAGTTAACGGTCTAGGGGGAGAATAGCGACAATATTGTGACTGTACCAAGCATTAGCAAGCTCACCCTTCTGTCAGAGTTATAAGTTCAGTGGGGTGCTGTGATCTGTTTTACTTCACGCAAGGAGACCTGACCCCAATTTAAGTGTCACTTCCTTGTTGAATTAATTTCAGTAGGCAAATTGGCTCTTCGTGTTGGTCGGGAGAAGAGCATTAATGCATTTTTATTTTGGGAAATTACTCGAGGTGCCTTTTCATATATATTGGCAGCATTGGGCTCAATTGCACACACAAAGATTGGAAAACTAGTAGAGCCAGCTGTGCTTGGTGAACTTCATGAACCTTGTGATTTCAGAGAAAGAACATGATTATGACCTTGTCAAGAGATAAAAATTTAGGAGGACCTTCTAATGGGAGTCCCCATCATCTCCTAATCTGGCTGGCTGGAGTTGTACTGGCAGGACATTTCACGATGGGCACTTGGAAAGTTTCTCATTTCCTACCCTACCCTGACTTTTGCAGCAGATCAGTTCCAACTTTACAACAGTACTCTCTTTTATGGCGCTAGTGTCTTGAGGGAAAGGAGAGGATGCTGGAAAACCTAAAATCAATTTTAAAGGGTAGCTTACGCGAAGCAGCGTGGCTTGCTTAGAGCACGGCCCTGGAGTCAGAAGGATCTGGGTTCTAATCTCGGCTCCACCACTTGTCTGCTGTGTTAATTTAGGCAAGTCACTTCACTTCTCTGGACCTCATTTACCTCATCTGTAAAATGGGGATTAAGATTGTGACCCCCATGTGGGACGTGGACTGTGTCCAACCTCATTAACTTGTATCTAACCCAGCTCTTAGATTTCTCTACCCCTGACGTGTAATAGAGCTTAATAAATATCCTAATAAAAGATGAAGGGGATTAATGGAGCAAAGGGAAAGAAAGTTAAAGAAGGAGGGCAGAGCGGGGCAGGGCCAGGACAGACCAGAATGTCTCACTAGGTTCATTATATTTCCAATGAAGGGAAAGTCAGTTTACCCCATTATGAGATCTTTCTGATTCAGTATAAATGTAGCTCTCTTACCCATAATTGAAAATAGGATAAATGACCTTGGTTCAGGAGCCAATCCCCACTTTTAGATGGTTCTGACATGATGTTCCAAATAAAGTCACCGTTTTCAAGAACATTTGTGAAAGAAGCCCTTAAGCTTGCCTGTAATGCAATCGTACCCAATTTTGTGAGCCACGTGAAAAATTCCTGAGACTTGGCTTCCCGTTTCATATGTAGCCCTTCTGTAGACGATATTTGGGTGGTATTTGTCACCGTCTCCAAATAACAGAGGTAGTGATTTTTCTTAAAATGTACTACACCTCATTTTAGTGTAATTAAACAAGTTTTTGTTTTTCACTGTTTCAAAAGGGAACATCTCCCTGCTAAGGAGGGGGATGGACAGGTAACTATTTTAGCAAGGGTAAATGGAGACAGTTTATCAATCAGTCAGTGTTATTTATTGAGCGCTTACTATGTGCAGAGCACTGTACTAAGTGCTTGAGAGAGCACAATACAGCAGAATTAGCAGGCGTGTTCCCTTCCCACAATGAGTTTACAGTCTAGAGAAGGGGGCAGACATTAATATGAATAATTAAGTAATCTTTAATATATAATGTAACGATATATATGTAAGTGGTGTGGAGTTGGGGTGAGGTGAATATCAAATATGTGGAGCAAATATCAAAGTTTATATTAGCTGTTCTATGAGTGAAAATTACTTATAAGGAAAAACCTAGCCAATTTGGGTAAATCACTACAGATTCAACAACTCGTGCTTTCATGCACTTACTAGCAGGGCTGCATTCTTTGAGGATGAACTGACTCCGGTAATTTTTTAAGCATTTGAAACAAAGACTAAGTGTGTTAAAAAAGACTATTCAAGAATTTTTGGAATATTGGATATTTGAATTTGGAAAATATAAAATGTGTTAACTTACCTACTGTACCCAAGGTTGAGAGAGAGCATTTTCTTCCTAGGGTCTTCAGTATGCATCATTTTTTCCTCACATATATCATATAAATATATATTGTAACTTGCTGAATTTCCTGATTCTGAAATCAGGCCTTCAAAAGTCCAGGATTTGAAACTGAAATTTTTTACAACTTTCAAATCTGAGTACACATGCGCTGAGTTAAAATCCAACGCAGCTTAGGACGTCTTTGAATAAAAGCAATGCACAGTATTGTCTTGTGCTTTTTTCCTGAATGGTTTCCATTGTTTGTTTGACTATGCCATTTTTTATGCTATCCAGGAAGTAAGAGAGCACTTTAGGGAGACCCTGTGAAACGTTACCAACTGATTCAAAAGGCACATTTCAAACCAGTATTTGCTGGTCCCAGGATGCCTGATCCCAAATGTCTCCATTTAAGTTTTTCCCTCTTAAATTGATGGACATTTTGCCTTCTAATGATTATAATAATGATAATGGTATTTAAGCACTTACCATGTGCCAAGCACTGTTCTAAGAGCTGAATGTATTTCCGAGGTACTGATGTTCTGATGTACTTCTGATGTTCTGATGTATTTCTGATGGCAAGTACACCTCGACCTCTTCCAAACGCCTTTGGGAAGGGCCGGATTCGGAAAAGGTCGTAGTCAGGTTGCCGCTCCCAACCCCACTTCTCCCTCTCCGTGCCCAGCCAACTGTCCATGTGGACAAATTTGCCCTGACACCTCTCCCTTCCTCTTGGAAGTGGCAGGCAGAGCACAGTGGGATTCCAGTGGGGAAGGGAGAGCGAGAGGTCAGAGAACAGCAAAAGACACCAAATGCTCCCGAGTTCAGCGGAACTGGAGGTCTCAGCCTAAGGGAAGAGGTGGTGGATGAGGGAGAAGAGAGAGACATGTTAGTCTAATGACCCACAGTTCAGTCAGCTTTTTGAGCCATCCCTAAGGAATTCCAATATGAACACACCCTCCTCCTCTGCATCTGTGAGTGGCCATCGAAAATGAGAGTGCACGTGCTTTATAGAAGTGACCTTGAGCTGGGATGGGGTTTTTTAATCTTCAATTCTAATGCACGTTAATAGGAGCAGACGAAAGCCTTGATTCTCTGTAGTTTGGGGATTTTCCTCGTTCATTGTTTTGCATGACAACAAAAATCATAATTTTTGGACCTGAATGCCAATCTCCTATGTGTTGGAACTAGCTTGCTGTATTCATAAAGCTTTGAATCTAATTTTTTAAAAAGCTGAAAGCTTCTTAACTTAAGTAAAATTTCACCATCTTTAAAGTATTTTATAACTACTGCTGTCCTTTGATTTGTTTCCATTTATTTCTATTATCTTGCAGCATCTTTTATCCAAATTCTTCTTTCTTATAAATCTTGTAAGTAGGAATCAGTAGCTTCTCCTTAATTGCGATCATGTTTTTATTTTTTCCATAATTCCATTTTTCTTTGTGATGTCATCGTCATTGTTTCTTGTAGCTTTTGCACTTGGGAAGGAAAAATAATTTTTTTCTGTGTTTTGAATGGGGAAGATTGTTGGCAAAAGCAAATTAATCTGCCTGAATCAATCCCATTACCTTTGTACACTAGTCTGGTCATGTCATGAATCCCAGGAATTTGCACTAACCGTGTTTTGGCTTTTTTGTTTCTTTTTCTTTTAAACTTTAAGCTTACTTTTAAACAGGCCTGTTTGATTTTGTATGCATTCTGCATGTAGTGCTTTTCCCAGTATTCCATATTATTGCTGGATAGCTTATTCAGGACAAAAATGGCTCATGGGAAGTTGCATAAAGATTTGTGCTTTGCTACTTATTCCATAAAATTGTTCATAAAATGCGAAACCATTTTTACACGAACACTTTTGTAGATTGCTAAAATATTTTGGAATGGTTTTCTACATAATGTGAATTTACTGATCAAAAGTAAAACCAACTGTCAAAGGGCTTCTGTTTCTTGTGACAGCAAATAACCCTGATAACCTGTTCTTGGCAAAAAGATAAAAAAAAAAATTTTAAAGTTTTCCTCTCTAAGTCCCAGCTTCAGGTTGAGATTTTTGGTTGGCTTCTGAAGTTATTTGAGTATTTTGTTTGGGAGAATTTTAGGCGTTATCAGGGAGGACCGTTTTTTGCTTTTAAGCTGTCCGATACTGGCATGGGGTTGCCTGAATGTATTCACAAAGAATGTAATTCTGCTGGGAAGATACATAAACTGCACTGGCTACTTTGCTTGTCACCTTAAGAAAAAAAAATGAATCAAGTACCTCCTGTAGGAAAAGAAACAGAAAATAAGGATTAGAAAAGCCCTGCTTTGCACTATATATAGTCATAAAGTCGATCGAACATGCAAATTGAAAACCGCTTATAGAGTATTTTAAATTTAGCACTGCTGCTGTGAATGAAATTTTAACAATTCTCAAGGAAGAATTCAAATAGCCCTAAACCTAAGCATGATTTGATTGCAGTGAAGCGGTTACTTTGCTAATCCCAAAATTTGATCTTTGTGTCCAGGATCCCATGAGCCTAACTGGCATATTGACACATACAATGAAACCCTCCTTTTCTTTTCCCAGCGATAACAACACAAACCAACATGGAGTTTCGCCGGAAAGGATCCCAACTGTCCACCGACACCATGACTTCCAATCCCATGTTCGACGCAAGTGAATTTCCTGACAACTACGAAGCAGGAAGAGCGGAAGCTTGTGGGACACTGTGTAGGATTTTCTGTAGCAAGAAGACGGGAGAGGAGATTCTTCCGGCTTATTTATCCAGGTCCCCGATTTTATTCTTTTCTGGGGAGTTTTGGGTTTTTTTGTTTTTGCTTATCTGCCTTTTTTCCGTAATCACTATGGAAATTTGGAAAAGCGTAAATGGTATTAAATCCTAAATTTTGCCAGATTCATGTAGACTGTAATTTAAATTGAGATGCATTTTAAACCTTGAACAATGAGTCTTAGAAGTCAATTTACATAAAGACTGAAATATGAAATGAAGATGAAGCTTCAGAGTAAACATGAGTATTGCTAAACCTTTGTTTGCATCATCGTCAGCAAAGGTATCTGAGTGCCTATAGTGCACAGAACACTGTACTGAGCGCTTGGGAGAGTACAGTACAACAGAGTTGGCAGGCACTTTCCCTGCCCACAACGAGCTCACAGTCTAGAGGGGGAGACAGCTGTTAATATAAATAATTTATCATTTAAAGCATTGGGAATGCAACTACTAACTCTGTTGCATTGTACTCTCCCAAGCTTAGTACAGTGCTCTGTGCATAGTAAGGGTTGGATAAATATCACTGATGATGATATTTTTAAAAATGTTGACTTCTCTGAAGATTGTATAATGATTCCTTAAATCACATTTTTAAAAATCACTGACCTGAAACCTACTGCAAGTGGTTAGTCCTGGAAGAAACATTTAATTCATTAAGAGGCTTCTTCAATAAGTGACCTAGCATGAGCACTTGGATATTAGCGAACACCAGTATGTCTTAGCATTGTAAATAATGCCGGAATAACAGTAAGCAGATGAGTCTCTAAGGGTACAGAAATAACCGCCAGCATACAGATTTTGTGTGAAAGTTAGTCAAGGTCTCTGAAGATTGGGAAATGACTTTACCAGCTGGGAAACTCTTCGGGGCCGGGGAGGTTTGAAGTTTTTTTTTTTTTGTTTTGCTTTGTTTTCAGTGCCTGAAAGTGGACGTGTTCAGTTGCACTTAAGCCCAGAATGATTTAAGGCATTGCCAGTGCTCTTGTAGTCTGGAATTGCAACAGTGATACCAGATTTATGGTAGCATCAAGGCAGTTCTGGCCAGCATTGCAGAAATTCAATTAGTCCTCTGTAAGATTAATCCTTTTGCCACCGAGCTGTGTTTACAGGGGCGCCTTTTATGTTGTCTCTAAAGTACTCTAAATAAGCTGTCCACACAGAGAGACTTTCAGTCCTCTGCAAGGGCTGACAATTGGGGCCACCTAGAGCTGTGGGTCGGAAACGACTCGACGGCATAAGACAAGAGCTCAGTAAGTAGCAGGCCTGAAAAGAGCTAGTTTTCAGGAGGTGTACATGTTGTAGGGTTGCGGGGAGGTGTAATGATAAAGGTAATATTAATCATCTGTTTACATTTGCTAGTCGAGTGTATTTTATATTCAGCATGTTAAAATATCTCTCTTGCTTTCCTAGATTTTACATGCTTTTAATTCAAGGTTTGCAGATAACTGATTATGTGTGCCATCCTGTCTTGGCCAGCATTATTCTAAACTCTCCTCCTTTGTTCTGCTGTGACCTGAAAGGGATTGATGTTGTGGTACCGTACTTTATTTCAGCTCTGGAAACTATTCTGCCCGATAGGTAAGCCCCGTTTTTTGCATCAGTCTGTAGCGAATGATTGTTTGGCTCCGTTTAGGATGGGTCATTAGACTCCCCATCCTGGCCGTATTCGGTGCCCCCGCCTTGCAAAATTTTTCGGAGGGTGTTGGGGTGGAGCCAGTTTGGAAATCGGAGGGGCCGGGGCTAAGGCCAGAAGGCATAAAACTAGTAGATGTACTGAATTTAGGCCATAGACCTTCTAGCATCTTTCCTGTAGAGAGAAACCCAATCCCGTCCCCATTGAATTCAATATCAGAGGTTTGGGAGTTGAAAAGCTAGGGGAAAGTAATAATAATAATAATGTTGGTATTTGTTAAGCGCTTACTATGTGCAGAGCACTGTTCTAAGCGCTGGGGTGGATACAGGGTAATCGGGTTGTCCCACGTGAGGCTCACAGTTAATCCCCATTTTACAGATGAGGTAACTGAGGCACAGAGAAGTTAAGTGACTTGCCCACAGTCACACAGCTGACAAGTGGCAGAGCCGGGAGTCGAACCCATGACCCCTGACTCCGAAGCCCAGGCTCTTTCCACTGAGCCACGCTGTAATTGTTGCTTCGCCGTGGGATTAAGGGCAACTCTTCGTATTTAAGATTATTCTGTGGGTGTAGTTAGTAGAACTGTTGAACTATTGATAAAACTCTATTTGCAGAGAACTCTCCAAGTTCAAAACCTACATAAATCCAATAGAACTGAGAAGATCTTCAATTAACATCCTACTTTCCTTGTTGCCGCTCCCTCATCACTTTGGCACTGTAAAGTCTGAGGTAACCACATTTAAATTAACCTCTCCTTCTCTGTTTGGTTGTACATGCTTAATTTGAGGCTGAGACTTCGTCAGGAATGGGGTGAGGAATCTTTCTCTGACAGAGATTCCGGAGATGATGTGTTTTACTGAAATTCTTCCAAGCACCTGGGACGGTACTCTCTGAACACAGTAGGCTCTCAGTAAATATAAATGAACGAAGTTTTAAAGTGAGGATAATTGAGCTAATAGCTTTGGGTGCTCAGAGGGCACTGTTTTATTTGTCATTTGCTTAACCCCCGAATTCTTTTCGTGGCTGAGAGCAAATCATGTGTGTCTTAGAAATCCACAAAAGACAAAATAAGCTAGGTGGAAGACTTTAGAAGTTATGGCTGCATCAGCGATTTTTTTTCCCCCTCCCAGTCTCAGGCAGCTTTGTTCCTGCTAAAACTGCCCGTGTAACATAGTATTTACCATTAAATTTTATTCATTTCTTCTTCAGGTCGTCCTGGAAGGAAAGTTTAGTAATGATGATGGCTTTTCGAATGATAAACCTGTGACCTTCCTGTCCTTGAAGTTGAGGCTCGTGAATATACTGATAGGAGCTTTGCAAACTGAAACGGACCCCAACAACACCCAAATGATCTTAGGTTTGTTTTGTGTCTTTTTTTGGAGCAAAATGACCTGATGTGCACTCACCCAAGAGAGCCGATGTCCCTGGAGAGAACTTGAACCCTCCGGTAGACTGCAAGCTCCTTGTGGGCCTGAAACATGTTTCACTAACTTTGTTGAATTATACTTTTCCAAGCACTTAGTAGAGTGCTCCGCACACACGAAATACTCAAACTGAGTATTGATTGAAGTGCTAGCTCCAGATGGAGCTGACCAGAATGTGTTTAGTGTGAATGAGGGTCCGAATGGGAGCCCAAACTTGATGAAACGGGTGGTTCTTTTGACACTGACCCCTAATGATTATTTAGACCAAAGAAAATAAAATTAGTATAAGCAATACATTTTTCAAGTGAAAGTGTAGAAGGGATGGGGATGAGTTATCCTCACCCATGTGAATTCTGATCTCCGTCACGCAGAAGTGGCGTTGCCTAATGGAAAGAGCACAGTCCTGTGTGTCAGAGGTCCTGGGTTCTAATTCCAGTTCTGCCACTTGCCTGCTCTATGACCTTGGGCAAGTTATTTAACTTCTTACTGCCTCAGTTTCCATATCTGTAAAATGGGGATTCAGTATTTGGTCTTCCTTCTTAGATGGTGAGCCCCATATGGGAATAGGGACCATCTGACCTGATTATCATGTCTTTCCCCCAGCGCTTACTATTGTGCTTGGCACATAGTAAGCGCTTAACAAATGAATGAATAAATGCTAATTGAGGACTGATTATGGCTTAGGGTTGATAAAGATTTGCTTCTTGTTTCCCAACCTTTCTTTTTCTAATTTATTTGCTTGATGAAACATAGCATTTGTTTTATGGGTCCATTTCCTTCCTGTCTACAAGTGGGACATGAAACTAAAGATAAACTTTGAGGGGAAACAAATTGAGATTTTTATACATACAAAGAGTGATAGATATAGATAGGATCACATCATTCAGCAAACATTAGCGGGATTACCAGGTGCTTCAGGCCAAAGAATAAATAAATAGACCGTGGGTCCAAAGTAGAGTTTGTGTAGATTGTGGAATGAAACTTAATGAAAACCATTCAGGTACTGAAGTGTAAATATGCCTTCTTGCAGTGAATCTAAGGAAAGCCAAATGGGGGGTCTGGACACTGCTATGGTAGCCTTCAGAGTAATCTGCTCTCACTCCTAGGGGATGATCCATGTACATGGAAAGGAAAATTCATTCCTTGAAACAGCACCTCAGCCCAAGCTCAACCAGGAAAGTCTTTTTTACGTAATAGGACTTCAATTTACTCTAGCAATTTCTCATCAAAAATTGTGAGTCCATTTGGCAGTGTCTCCACTGGTATGTGTTTCTAGAGGAGGAACTGCCAAATTTTCTCAGAAAAGGAGTCTGGAGCTACCCTTAATGCATCTTAACATGTAATATTTGTTTAAAAAACTCTGACATTCTTCCTGTTGCTAAGACTTTTGTTGGTTTTGGTAATGTTTTTCCATAGTCTAAGACCAAGCCCCTTCATTTTGGAGACTTGGATCAGTTTTGGGGTTTTTTTGAGGACCATAAAGAATATCTGAAAAAATCATTTTAATTGTCATGTATCTATTTTAGATACTCATTTAAGTTCTAGTAATAATGGGGTATGCATTCCATATCCTTCATACAAATTTTTCTTACTCTCTTATAGGTGCAATGTTAAATATTGTCCAGGATTCTGCCCTGTTAGAAGCCATTGGCTGTCAGATGGAAATGGTAAGAACATTCATTTCCTCTGTCGTAATCCCCAGTAGAGAAATGTTGTCTTGGTCAAATAAATGAATCAGAGGGCCAGACTTCTTTGAGTTCTCTATCCTCCTTCCCCAAATGACTTCCTAAAATGCAACCTTGGGTTTTGTCGAGAAGAACATGGCGTAGTGGATAGAGCTTGGGCCTGGGAGTTCGAAGGTCATGGGTTCTAATCCCAGCTCCACCACTTGTCTGCTATGTGACCTTAGGTAAATCACTTGACTTCTCTGTGCCTCAGTTACCCCATCTGTGAGCAACCCAATATGCTCGTGTCTGCCCCAGCTCTTAGAACAGTGTCTGGCACACAGTAAGTGCTTAACAAATACCATAAGATTGTAAATTGAAAAAGGTATCAGGAGTTCCATTATTATTTTGTGAAAGGACTCCACCATGTCACTTTGGTTGTCTTTGGATGGCTGAGCCGCCCAGCGCTTAAAAAAGTGCATGGCACTGGTAAGAACTTAACGAATACCATCATTATTATTATTATCTCTTGACACATTTTCCCCGACGACCTTGACCCCCTCTAGACTGTAAGCCCTTTGTGGGCAGGGATCGCGTCTGCCAACTCTGTTTTATCCATCTTTCCCGAGCGCTCAGTACAGTGTTCCGCACACAGCAAGCGCTCCCTAAATATCATCGATGGATTGACTTTTATCAGTGAAATGTCAGTGGCTGTACTATTGCTGAGGCTATGTTTCCCATTGACCAGAACGGCGGAGAAAACAACCTGAAGAGTCACAGTCGCACAAACAGCGGCATCAGCTCAGCAAGCGGAGGGAGTACCGAGCCCACGACTCCAGACAGTGAGAGACCCGCACAAGCTCTCCTGAGGGATTACGGTAAGTATGGTCTGGTCTCTTCTGCTCAAAGCCCCTGAGGATCGCTGTTCCACGCCATCGTGCCGAGTTTAGTTCTTTGATTTTGGCTGACTTGCTTCTCCGAGCATTCCCTCTTAAGCAGAGAGGATATCAGTAAGCCTTTAGTTCCTGGTCCGTTAGCTTTTCTATCTAACCGGGCAATGGCTGAACTATGTAGAATTGTGCGACAATCCCTTTAAACCTGTTGCCGAGTAAATTTTGTGCGGCAGCGCTCTCTTACAACACTTACGGTCCATTTAGAGTGTATGAGAAAAGGAAATGTGGCTGCGATTGGGTAAAAAACTGCTAGATGTCAGAATTGCACACTTAAAAACTTCCTCATATTTGAAGCTGAGTTCTGCAGTGAATTGGCTAGCGTACCTGAGTGCGCTTTAAACCAAGGGTAGGAAATCATTTCATTGTGACTCCTTAAAATATAAAAACCAAAGTAACCCACCTAATAAAATATTTTCCTTTTACTATAAGGGGTTGTTTTTTGAGTTTGTGTGTTTGAATTTTTGTGTTTGTGCTACAGTATTGGATGTATTGAATCTGTGTGCACTAATTAACTCAGTTTGAAGGGAACCTACAGTGTCATTTATGCTTAGGTTTGTTGTTTCATTTCGGAGTTCTTCATTTGCCTAATTTAGTGACCTTAGATCAGATCCTGTTACTATTGTAATATTGCTGCAGATAACTGAGGTGTCTTTTGAAAGTGTGTGCATACAACTTCACCCCTAGCCCAACTTAAGTGTTTCCACTTGAGTATAAGGTTTGAAGTTTGCCTGAAGATGACTTTGTTTTTATTTTGAATGGACTTTTTCCAACACAATTAGCCTGTGTTTTAAAATGCATGTCTGCGCGGCTTAAATTTGCACTCAGCTCTTCAGCATGTCAGATGTATATAAAACAAAAAAAATCTATAAATAGAACTTAAACTTTCTTTGTTATAAATAATGTCTTCATCGAGGTGTCTCATTTAAAATTGCACTTTAGTACATGTTTGCGTTACTCCTTTATGAGGGTTGGGAGTTTCCAATAATTAGAAAACTAATGTTTAATGAGACCAGAATAAAAATGTGAATTGAAATTGTAAGCAGTTTTTACATTCCTACCTGTGTCCCGGCAGACGGGCTTAAAGCATCTGTAGCAACTGATTTCAGTATGAAATCCTAGTAAGTTGTGCTGACAGTGTTCTAAAAAGTTTTGCTAAAATATCCAAATCTGTGTTAGTGTGCTACTTGTATGTCTCTCTTTAATGACCGTTCCTTTTTCTGTTGTCACTGCCCTCTTCCCAATAGGATCGACAGGTATAATGTCCCAACACTTTCATTTCTGATTTCAATTTTAGTCTAACTTATTTTTAGCAAAATAATAATTCATTTTTCATTCATTTTAAATTTACAATTGAAAAGAAAAATAGAGAACCTAGTAGTGGCGGGGTGGGGTAATGCTAATTTCCTTACATTTCAAGTGTGTGTGGACCCAGAAAGTTAACTAGTCCTATTGCATGAATTACTTTCTCTGTGGTTTTGACCCCAAAGTTTGATTTTAATAGAAGCTTTGGGGGGATTTTTCCTTAAAGCACTAAAAATTTGAGCTTTTATTATATAAGTGCCTCCAATAATACACAGACTCACGCATATATAGTTCGTGGGATACTCCTGTAATGGGTTTCATCATCCCTTTTTAAATGTAGCTATGTTTAGCTTGTTACCTAAAATGCTTTTGGATTTGAATTTGTAAATTAAATCTTAGTGTGTTCGTCTTTTGGATTTGATGGAATTCTGCTCTGAGGTTAAATCCTACCATGGGCTAGATATGTAACATGCTAGAATGTTGTGCTGGTTAACCTTTGTGAAATTGGCTACAACTCCTCTTCTGGGCCCGTGTGATAATGATGTTTCTCGTGCTTATTGTGTCTGCGTCAGTTTGTGCCCGTTGGATTGCTTTGCTTATTGTTACTAATGCTTAGTTGTTTTCCCTCCCTGTGGTGTGTGGCATTGGGGTTACATCCTAGCTCTTAATACAGATACAGCTGCTGGACTCCTGATACGCAGTATTCACCTGGTTACCCAAAGGCTCAACTCTCAGTGGCGGCAGGACATGAGTATTTCCCTGGCTGCTCTAGAGCTCCTTTCAGGCCTGGCCAAGGTAAGAAGCGCAGAGGCCTCATCTCTGCTTAGCACATTCAACCTGCCATTGGTCAAAGATTGCAAATTGTAAAAAATCTGCATTTCTCCCATTTAGCCCTCTGCTTCCTGCATTTTGGCCATTTCTCTGCTGTTGACCGGTTCCCCCCCTCCAGGGAGGTGAGCAAGGGCACAGGGTAGATGTGAAAGTCAAACCCTTTCTGTGGGTCCTTAGAAGCTGCAGAGAGGGAAACACACCATTAGGGAAAATTAGATTAGGGGTGGGGTTATCTGTGAATTGAATTTATCTTAAAAATATCCCCCACTTCTCATTATGGTTGCGAAGCAGCATGGCGTAGTGGAAAGGGTTAAGGAGTGGAAGTCACAGGACCTGGTATCTAATCCTAGATCCAGCGCTTGTTGGCTGTGTGACCTTGGGCAAGTAACTTCATTTCTCCACACCTGAGTCACCTCATTTGTAAAATAGGGATGAAGACAGTGAGCCCCACGTGGGACGTGGACTGTGTCCCACCTGATTAGTTTGTATCTTCCCCAGTGCTTAGCAGAGTGACTGGCACATAGTAAGCGCCTCACGAATACCATTTTAAAAAAAGTCTACAAAGAATACTTGGATTTCTTGTTTAAATCTGCTCTGGCCATAGAGTAAGAGAACTTGGAATCCTAGAGTGACACCCTGCTCCTGCCTTTGTGTGAAATATCCCAAGAAGTCCTCAAGATAAATCATAGTCTATTATCTCAATTTGTTCTCACAGCATCCCTGAGAGGTAGGGAAGGGCAAGGATCATTAACCTTGTATTTATGGGATGCGAATTGGTCTGGAAACGAGCCGGCAGACATTCATCTTGCCAAAGTCTCTTGTGGGAAAAGTGCATTTATTTCATTTCCTCCTCAAGCAAGATTAGGGCTTGAAGCTGGAAACAACCTTTGTAATTGCCACTTTTGACTTTTCATCCAAAACGGATGGAGTCTGAGCCCTGAGACTTGGAGGTGTGGATGTGCTGGACCAAGCACCACTCTGCCCTCTGGGTGTCCTGCCTGAATTTGTAACTTACTTTTTTTAAAGTCATCACACAGGCGCAAGCGTGAAGACTCCCCACCTGGGGTAGCGCTGCCATTCCTAATGATAGCGGAGACTCGTGGGTTACTCAGAAAGGGGTGAACTTTGTGCCTGAGCTGTCAGCTAATTTTGTTTTTCATCCCTCAATGATCTAGGTGAAAGTGGTGGTTGACTCATCAGACAGGAAGAGAGCAATCAGTTCAGTGTGTAGTTACATTGTTTACCAATGCAGCCGGCCTGCCCCGCTTCACTCCAGGGATCTGCACTCCATGATAGTTGCGGCTTTTCAATGTCTTTGTGTCTGGCTGACGGAGCACCCTGACATGCTGGACGAGAAGGTGAGAAGAGCCCACTTCCTGGCATTGAGTAAACGAAGACCAAGCACTTAGTACGGTGTTCTGTGCACGGTAAACCCTCAGTAATTGTCAGTTATTCAAAAGCAGGAGGAAGAGAGAACTCTTCGCTCAAAGGGAAGACAAACGAGATTTTTGCCATTCTTTCAACTGGAATTGCATGGAGGACGTTTGTTCATAAAGTGAAATTAATTCTTTTTTGATGGGATAGATTTCACATGCCCTTGAGGGCAACTGAATCTCCTTTTTTAGGGTAATAAAAATAATAGTAATAATAATGGTATTTGTTAAGCACTTCTATGTGCCAGGCACTGTTCTAAGCCCTGGCGTAGATGTAAGGTAATCAGGTTGGACACGGTCCCCGTCCCACAGCAGGGCTCACAGTCTTAGTCCCCATTTTACAGATGAAGGAATTGAGGCATAGAAAAGTAAAGTGACTTGCCCTAGGTCACACAGCAGCCAGGCGGCGGAGCCAGGATTAGAACTCAGGTCCTCCTGACTTCCAGTCTCATGCCCTATCCACTAGGCCACGCTTCTTCCTCCTAGAAATTAAGACCAAAAAACAGAACGCTTGGACACACAGACACATGGCTCCTGTGGAATGGTAATGTGGTGCCTTGCCTAACGTAGCGTAAGGATTGGTTTCCAGACAGGTGGCAGGCAGGCATTCTCCAGCAGGCACATTGTTCCCAAATCACCAACCTCAAGTCAAGCAGGTGGCCCTGGGCCTCTTGGCTCTAGCAGGTTCTAGTGCCTGGGCCGTGAAATCCTTGGAGGAGGAACTCTGAAAACCATTTTAAATTGACTAGTGTGTGCCTCATCTCATCCACTCATTACCTCAACGGCTTGTACCTGGGGTCAGGATACCATTTGCCTCATTCGTTTCTTCCCGAGTCTAGCGTGATTGTGGCCTCACGGGTTTTTGGTTTGCGTGGCATGCTTGCCAAGCACTTTTCCAGTGCCCCTTCCCAACTGTTGAAAAATAGCATGGCCTAGTGGAAAGAGCACGGGCCTGGGAGTCTGAGGACCTGGCTTCTAATTCCGTCTCCACCACTTATCTGCTCTGTGACTTTGGGTAAGTCACTTCACTGCTCTGTGCTTCAGTTACTTCATCTGTAAAATGGGGATTAAGACTGTGAGCCCTATGTGGGACATGGACTGTGTCCAACCTGATTAGCTTGTATCTACCCCCACACTTTTAGTACAGTATTTGGCACATAGTAAGCACTTAACAAATACCATAAAAGAAAAAAAAACCTTTTCTCACAGAGGGTTTACTGTCCCTTCTTCATTGGCTGTCTCGGGTTTCTTGCAGTGAATCATTCTCCATTCACCTCAGTTTCCCTGCTTAGTCTGATGTGGGAAACCTTCAATTTGTCTCCAGAGGACGTGATGAGAGTCAGCGTGAGCTAACGCTTTGAATTACTGAGCTCTCCTTGCCATGAAAGCTTGTACTTTCCCAAGCACTTGTTAAAGTGCTCTGTGACCCTAAGCGTTCAATAAATACCATTGATTGATTGATTTTTAAAACTAGTCACTAGGGTCAGGGTGGAGCGGCAGGGGGACAAGACTATAATATCTTGTGGAAAACTTTGACGTGGAAATTTGGTGTTGGAGAAGGTTGTCAATAACCCTTACAAGTTAATCAGAGATATTCAAACGGTCTTGTTTAAGCATTGTGGTTCCCAAACATTGCCCTGCCAAGAAGGCAGAGATGGTTTTCATCAGGAACAGTGACGGAGAAACTGGCCCAGAGTTCCAAATGAAACATCCCCGATTCCCCCGGCAGCACTAACACAGGTTACTGTGGAAAATAGGATGTACTATTTTCACATTGGACATTCTGAATCGTAGCTTATTTTTATGAGCTGTGGCTAGTCAAGGGTTCCCATTTTTCATTTTGAGAATGAGGGTCATTTCAAGTAATGGAGGAATGACTTCTAAAGAAGGCTTGGTTCCTTTCCAAACAGTGCTAGTAAAAGCTTCTTGCTTTCTCCCTTTCTTCCCTTTCTGTTTTGTCTCATTTTCCCCCACCCCTTCCTTCCTACTCCTCCTCCCATCTCCTTTTCCTGTCCTCCCCTTTCTCCCTCCCTCTCTCCATTTCCTTCTCCCCTCCACCTCCATCCTCCTCTCCCTTTCCTCCCCTCTGCTCCCCACTCTCTTCCTCCTCCTACTACTACCCAGCTATTCCCTGCTGGATCTGCCTCTTCTCTCCTCCTCAGATGATGCCATTGTGGCATCCCGGGCTGCTCTAGTGATAGCAGATAGTGATACCTATCTGCTTGGAGACGGCACATGAGAAAGGGAAATGGGTTAGAAGCATTCCACAGACTCCCAAAGAACTCTGATCAAACTGGCAGGTCCCGGAACCCGGAAAATGAGGTTGGCAAAACCTTAGGAGTGAAAATAGTGGCAACACTCCTCCTAGTGGGCCGTTTTCTTCATCACCCCGGAGGAGTAGGCAGCAGTGTTGCTGGTTATTTTCCACTTTTTGGTCAAGATACAAGAAATAGTTTTCACATATAAAGATAATGTTTTCAACACCTCCTTGGGCACTATTGCAAAGACAATTATGAAAGATGGTTGGTGGAGTTAACTTTTTAAGTCTCGCAGACCGAGTGTAAAAAATGCTTCTAATCGAGTACAAAATGCGCTTTTGAGAAGTTTTCTGATAAAGACTCATTTTCCACATCACCCAGTTCACATTGTGATTTGTGAACTGAACACTGCCCCTGAGACTCATCTCTCTCCAGAAAGGATCAAGCCAATGTGTCCTCTTTTATTTTTAGGACTGCCTCAGAGAGGTGCTGGAGATTGTGGAATTGGGCATCTCAGGAAGCAAGTCCAAGAGCAGTGAGCAAGAGGTCAAATACAAAGGTGATAAAGAACCAAACCCCGCATCTATGCGAGTGAAGGATGCAGCCGAAGCCACCCTAACATGGTATGTATCCCAGGAGCTTAATCCAGTGTTCAGCACAGAGTAAGCGTTCAGTAAATTCCATTGATTGATTGGGAGCTTAGCATTAGTTGAGAGTGAGAATTCCTGTGCCCAGATTGTGCCCTTTTGTGACACAGTTAAACACCCTGGGCATCATTACTTGAACCTGACAATGTCAAAATGGATAGTTCCCACCTATTATAGTTTACCAACAAACTAGGAATTGAATCTTGGCTCTTTCGTTAAGGGCCCTAGTGTACTAGATCAGTTTTCTCACCCAGAAAAGAGCTTTGTGAGGGAAGGTGACTTGAAACCAAGTCTTTTCTCTCCTGCAGTGTGACTTGAGATGACTGAGGGGGCATCACATAGTGAGCACCAAAAACATGATTAGTATACTCTAAATATATGAAGCGTGAGAAGTCGGATGAGAGCAATCCCATAGATGTGACTCTGATCAATGTCCCTGAGACTATTATCATGTTCAGCAGAAATCAGAGTTCTTTCTTGGTTGCAGAATTGTTCCACCGCAGCATACGGTCCCAGTGTTTCTTCTGTCATTGCTTATCAGTCATTTCTCTGGCGGCAAATTCAGCGGGACAGCTTAAACTCCATTTTTATTGCCGTTAGTTTGGGACTCCTGTAGCTGAGAAATGTGTGTACCAGATCTTTACATTGGATCTGGCAGAGCTTCTTCCGGAACTGAATTAGACGGGAAATATTTCAGATTACAGTTATGACGGAACACATTGAATGCTGGAATCCGAGGAACTGGAAGATGCGAAACTTCTTTTTATCAAACCGGGTTTTGCGAGGTTGGTTGGTCTTGAAAGGGATTTTAAACGAGAGGGTGAGAAAACATCTAAGTATAGGAGAGGATTAAGATGCCTGCTTTGGGAAATGTGAATTATCTTTCTCTCTCTGCCTTGCAGCATCATGCAGTTACTTGGGGCATTTCCTTCACCCAGTGGCCCGGCCTCTCCATGCAGCCTGGTGAATGAAACGACTTTAATCAAATACTCCCGTCTGCCTTCTATAAACAAGCATAGCTTCCGCTACTTCGTCCTGGACAACAGTGTCATCCTCGCAATGCTGGAACAACCTCTAGGAAATGAGCAGAGTCAGTATCCTCATTTGATAATCTCTTAACGGGAGTTAATCAGAGCAGATTACCCTGAGCTAGTAAAAACAGACACACCCCTTACACTTCGTTTCAAACCTCCTGTTCCCGATTTCCAGGTTTTCGCCCCTCTCGAGCATTGAGAACAGGTCAAGAAAGATGAAAAAGGAGAAGGAGCTTTTGGTTTTCTTCATGGGGAAGCAGCTTCTGCCAAATGAGAATATATTGCATACCTTATATGTTTGGAAATAAAAGGTGGCGGGGTGGTAAGGAAGGAAGGAAGGGGGTAGTAGGTCAAATGAAATATTCCAAAGGAAAGAGAAAACTAGCATTTTGAAGCAGGGGTTCGAAAGTAGCTGGAGCAGAAGAGGGGGATTTTAAAACAAGAAAATAGTAGGATTGCTGTGTCTGCTGCATGACCTCGGGCAAGCCACTTAACCTCCCTGTGCCTGTTACTTCATCTGTAAAATGGGGATTACGACCGTGAGCCCCATGTGGCATGTGGACTGTGTCCAACCTGATTAACTTGTATCTACTGCCACGCTTAGTACACTGCCTGCCACGTAGTAAGCGTTTAACAAGTACCATAAAAAAAAAATTGAGATATGGTTAAGGGAGTAGATGAAAGGGCTAAAACTTCACAACGCGAGACAGTTCTTCGAGATCTGTGAAAGGAGGTGGCGGTGGTTGGCGAGACTCAGACGGGGTGTTCTGGGAGGCCCTGAGAAGTCAGCGTGGTGAGCCAGAGTGTCAGGGAAATCTGAATTAGTTCTGCAGACTGGGGAGAGCCGATGTGAATGTGTGGTGCCTATTCTTCCTCGGGCGAAACTCGTCACTTCACACGCACGATCAGGAAAGAGGGTTGAGGTATCCTGCTGCCGAAATTGCCAAGTTAGCTGCCTCAGAAGAGCAAGGCAAATTCTTCCAGGATGTTGAAGTCTCAGTTAATCTCAAAAGAGCTGAAGAGCAAGCACCGCAAAAGCCATTAAGAACAGTAAGGAGAACCATAGGTGGTTGGCTTTAAGTTTTTTTATTTATTATTTTTTATTGATTTTTCTTGCTGTATGGGCAGAGCACTATATTGGGCACTTGGGAGCATACAATGAAAGGCACAGTCCCTGCCCTCAAAGGGGTTTTACAACCTAATGGATCCTTAGTTTAAACGTTTGAATGGGAAAGAGGGCAGCAGGAGAAGCTGTGGCTTCAGGAGAGCCAAGCACCATGGAGCGAAGTGTTGACCATGTCAGCTTGACCACTGCTGATTAAGGCACAGAGCGCAGTAGAAGGAAGGGGTGGGGATTATAGGGAAATGGGTTGTGGAGAAAGGCATAGCTGACTGGAAACCAGCAGAAGAACCAGGAGAAGCAGAGTGGCCTAATGGATAGATCAAAGGCCTGGGAGTCAGAAGGACCTGGTTTCTGATCCTGGATCTGCCATTTGTCTGCTCTGTGACCTAGGGCAAGTCACTTCATTTCTCTGTGTCTCAGGTACCTCCTCTATTAAGTGAGGATTAAGACCGTGAGCCCCAGGTGGGACAGGGACTGTGCCCAACCTGATTAGCTCATATCTACCCCAGTGCATAGTACAGTGCCTGCCAAATAATAAGAACTTGAGATATCATTACAAAAAACCCAGGAATTTGGAGCATTGATTGTATTTAAAACAAAGGAGAAATAGGGTGAAGGTTGTAGTATTGCTTTAGGTATAACAAGGTTATGTTCTAGGGATTCCGTCATTTATTGAGCACTTACTGTGTGCAGAGCTCTGTACTGAGCACTTGGGAGAGTACGATATAAAATAAACACACACATTCCCGGTATTTGCTATAACGTAATTGACTATAAAGCACCCCCCCAAATAAAAAGCTTAAATGCAGGAGGCTATCTCTCCCCGACCCCCACCTTCAAATTGGGTTAGTTCTCTACCTTAAGGGTTTTAAGGGAAAATTCCCTTGCCTCTGCTCAAAAACCTTTGACTGTGTTTTCCTAGATGACTCTTTCCCATCCGTCACCGTGTTGATCCGTGGAATGTCTGGAAGACTTGCCTGGGCTCAACAACTCTGCCTTCTACCGAGAGGAGCGAAAGCCAATCAGAAGGTACCCAGGGTGGCAGCGGTGGGCTTGTTTTCATTATGGAGTCAAGCGTCGTTATCCGGGGAAAGTGTCCTATTACGGCTAATCTGATGCAGGATCAAACGTTGGGACTCGTTCGCTCACAGTTCCGGCCCTTTCTATTTGAGGAGGGCTCTGTATTCATTTATTTTTAAATGAGTAATTCAACAAGGTAATTTTGGTGGGATATTGGGATTTCATTAAGGTTAAGAAAGCATCCCGCAGAATTAGCATATGTGAAAGAAGCAGGTTTAACATCCTGAACGAGACAGAAGTGAGCAGAATCACAGCAGCCTTTTCTGCTCTGCCAGCGGATGGGAGGGACTTCACTCTTTTGTAGGCCTGCTTAGCAAGGGAGAGATCCGGTCAATCAGTCAGTCATATTTATTGAGCGCTAACCGTGTGCAGAGCACTGTACTAGCCGCTTAGGAGAGTACAGTATAATAGATGAATGAGTGCTTTAAAGCCGATGGTAAGGAGTTTGTTTGATGCAGAGGTGGGCAGGCATCCACTGGAGGTTCTTGAGAAGTGGGGAAACATGGCCAGAACGTTTTTGTAGAAAAATGATCTGGGCAGCAAAGTGAAGTATGGATTGGAGTGGGAAAGAGACAGGAGGCAGGGAGTTCAGCAAGGAGGCTGATAAAGTAATCATGGCAGGGTAGGATACGCACTTGAATTAAAGCAAGGCTTTTTTCTCCAAAGAGCCTTCGGAAGTCAAGGCAGGGCTAATCATGCATGTGAGGACTCTAAAAGAGAGAGGCAGGCTTCCTTCCTTCTACTTCTTCCTTCTTTGTGCACCATGAAGACAAAATAGACAAATTTTCAGAAGGACAAAGCTGCATAAATAAACTGACTTCTTTTCCTCCCCTTACACCTCTTCAAATCTATGGAGGCTCCTCATGTGGGAGATATAAGGTGGCCGGGCCAAGGCTTAGTCATAGTTCTTAAAGCGCCGGCAGATGTCACCGGGGAAGTCAAGGAGGACCAGCTGGAAGAGAGTTTCTGGTGGCTAATGGTCCCTTGATCTAATCACCCCGACGCCCCCATAGCTGGGGGTATTCGCAGGCAGATAGATGACGGGGGGGGGGGGGCATCTTAATTGCAATTACTGGTACATATGAGCAGCCCAGTGGCCTTTGAATGCTGCAATTTATCCGGTCTCATTATTATTGCAAGTTTTCCTTTAATAGCTCGAGAATGTCTGTTCATTTTCGGTGGCTTTGCCATCCCCGCTCTAGGCACAGCGGACTTTCACATCTCCTCAGAAAAGCAGCTTCAGATTCACGCTGCCATCCTCACTGCAGCTCAGGAGCTTTCTTGGATAGTCTGACGTTTCTTTCCCCCTTCCCAGGGAGTTTCACACTTTGCAGCAAGTGTCCTCTCTATTTGCAAGTCGCAGAAACGTCTAGTTTCATTGGATCAGTTATGTTCCCTGGGTACTATTTTTCCAGAATCGACCTCACACCTTCCTGCTCTTCTGCAGCTCTGATGTTTACTGCAGTTGTTTCCCCATTTAAGAGTGACACAACTTTGACGGAATTGGAATTGCTGGAGCATCTGTTTGGAACACTTAGGTGATCCCTATCTCTTTGGCAATTTCTTAGGCCTTTTTTTTCCCAAAAATACCTGATATAGGGATGGCATCAATTCCAGGCTTTCAAAATCAACTCAGTTAGATTTCTAAGGTGGATTTCAGGGGTAGATTTCATGCTCCTCATCCTCTTTTACTGATTTCACTTCCCTCTGCTGCTTAATGCCTGTCCAGGTTTCTGAGGCACATACATACAGTTAATAAAGGAATTGACACTCTTCCCGATTGGGTTTTCAATTCGGTTGGTTGGGGGAAATTGCCAGATCATGACTCTTGTAAAGATGGCGTTTTTTTTTTTCCTTTTTCATATTCCACCACAGTCTTCAGTTTGACAGTGGACTGTAATACTCTAACATTCATGATGGACAGAACCAACTAATGACACTTCGGGGACATTTGGGTCAAATTAAACAATTTCTGTCTTTTGCTCACATTTTTTTTCTATCTAGTATTAGTGCTGGCAAGGTTCCTATGGCTCTCTTTGCTACTTCTGAAGCTACTTTAGCGTGTAGGGGGGATGAGCCCCTAGAACCACCACATCCAACTGTCCGAGCAATTTTCCCATACCATATTTTAACTATAATAATGTTAGGCAGTTAGGGAACGTTTTGGTTTATGTCCTCTATTGAACTTGAACTTCATGGTAAATATTTTAAAATCTTTAGAATGAGGTGTTCCAAAGAGAAATCTGCTAGATTATTATCAATATTATTATTATTATTAATATTTATTGGGCACTTATCTGTGTGAAAAGCTCTGTACTAAGCACTTGGGAGAGTACAGTATAACATCAAACACATTCTGTGCCCACAGTGAGCTCAAAGTCTACAGGGAGAGACAGGCATTAAAATCAATAAAAAGATAAATTACAGGTATATACAAAGAAGAGCAAGTGGATGCTCAAAGAAGAGCAAGTGGTTCAATTGAGACTTTGTCAAAGGCACAGTAAAATGACCTGAATTATCATTTGACTTGCAGACCACGTATTCTGGATTGTAAATCTGTCCTCTTCATTTTCACAGCTCTTTCTGCCGGAACCTCGCCCGGTTCCCAAAAACAATGTTGGACTTAAGTATAGTGTGAAGCATCGGCCATTTCCAGAAGAGGTGGACAAGATTCCTTTTGTAAAAGCTGATCTGAGCATTCCAGACCTGCATGAAATTGTTAACGAGGAAGTAAGATGAGAGTTTTTAGCCTTTCGTTATTTCCTGTGTGTGGTGCATAGCTGCATCCCGAAGCCCTTGGGTATATTACGTACTGGGTAGAACGTTCCAACTGACCTGCTTTCCGGTTCCAAGAATTTTCGCTTTTCATGATCTGAACGAGTTTGTCTTTGGACTGCTTCTGAAGGAATTGCATTCATTCAAATGAAATATTTGATGCTTTTCAGCTGGAAGACAGACATGAGAAACTGAGGAACGACATGTCCCAGCAGATAGCGTACGAAATCGCCCTCGATCAGCAAAGCGAAGAGGAGTGGCGGAAGAAGAGCTTCCCTGATCCGATTACTGATTGTAAGCCCCCACCTCCTGCCCAGGAGTTCCAAACAGCACGCCTTTTCCTCTCACACTTTGGATTTTTGTCCTTAGAGGCATTAAAGGTAACTCTGGCAAAAACGCTTTTCTCCCAAGAGCCTTATGCTCTGTTGTCTTCCCTTAGTGGTGAGGCCAAAGAATTGTATTGAGTTTTCATTGAATTTAATTTTTGCAACCAACTTTATGCCAGCGGGGATCATGAATGTCACTATGAGGGCCCCCCCCCCCCCAAAATCTCAGCCTAACCATTCATTTCAGTCTCCTCCAGCTTCCAACTTTTTGGCCAAAGCATTGAACACCATGAGTGCATTGAGCCTCACCTCCTCCCTTCCCTCACCCTCTAGTGGCTCTGCGCTAATAAGTAGAGGAAAGGCCTAAAAGCCAGCAGCTAAGGCCAAAAGAAACGATGCCTTGGGCATGAGAAACCATCCCTGGAGAAGCAAGAGTTAACCAAAACGTCACATAATATATAGATATATAGAGATATAGATATGCTTGGCACACAGTAAGCACTTAACAAATACCACTAGTATTATAAGGGGACATTTTTATCAAAATATACAGCTTCAGGTTCTGCTTCTCTGGCATCGGGAACTCAAACCTGTTGCTGACTTCCTTCAGACATAATCAGTCAGTCAGTGGTATTTCAGCGCTCACTGTGTGCAGTGCACTGTACTAAGCTCTTGGGAAAGGAGAGTACAACACAGTTGGAAGGCACATTCCTTGCCCACAAGGCGTTTACAGTCTAAAGGGGGAGGCAGACGTAAATAAATGTATTCTGGATATGTACCTAAGTGCTGTGGGGCTGTGCGGGGTGGGGTCAACCCCTGAGGGGCTTAGTGGCTGTGGAGACAATATCAAGGCCCGGATTGTGGTCAATATCAAGGAGCAAATGCCACAAGTATCGTTATCGTGGGCCAGAACAATTGAAGGTGGAGGTGGGTTTTGGAGAAGCCCATGCTCCTCATCACCTATCATGAAGTGGCTTCTTGATAGGGGGAAAAGAAAGTGGTAGGGGCTTGAAACAGGATTTGTCTGCTGCTGCTTGTGCCTCCTTCCCCTCTTCTTCTTTGGTTAAACTATCCCCTTAGGCCGTGAGATCTAAAAAACACTTCTAAAAAGATAGGGTCCTTGCTCTGACTGCTTTCATAAAGGTTGTCTTGTGTAGTCCCAGGCATCCTAACCAGAATTGTAATTCATTTTTTCAGTGGTATTTTTAAGCACTTATTGTGTTCCATGAATGGTTCTAAGCACTGAGGTAGATGCAGGGTAATCAGGTTGGACACAGTCTGTGACCCACGTGGGGCTCACAGTCTTAATCCCCATTTTACAGATGAGGGAGCTGAGGCCCAGAGAAGTGAGGTGACTTGCTCAAAGTCACCCAGTAGACAAGTGGCGGAGCCAGAATTAGAATCCAGGTCCTTCTGACTCCCAGGCCTGTGCTGTATCCATTAGGCCTCACTGCTTCTCTTACTGTTATTGTTATCATTATGGTATGTAAGTGCTATGTGTCAGACACTCTACCAGTTCTGGGGTCAATACAGGTTAATCAAGTGGGACACAGTCCCTTTCCGACATGGGGCTCACAGTATAAATAGGAGGGAGAACGGATATTTGAATGTTGTTGTAAAACTGTAGCTACATCCTTGAAAAACCTAACAGAGAAGTCTCAAAGTGGCTGGCATGGGGAAGAGGATGTTGGGGAGGGAAATTGGGCAAGAGATGAAGGGGTTTTTTGGGTGGTATTTATAAAATGCTTGCTAATGTGTCAAGATGACCAGTCCCTATCCCACGTGGGTGTTTCAGTCCCAGTTAGGGAGAGCAGGTACCTTATTGTCAGATTTTAGATATAAGAGGTTAAGTGACTTGTCCAGAGTAGGTCAGAGCAAAACTGGGATTAGAAACCATGGCTCCTGACTCCCAATCCAATGTTCTCTCCACCAAGCGACAGTGCTTGGATAGACCTTTCTTCTCCCATGTCAGTTTTAAATGATGATGATATTTGTTAAGCACTTACTATGAGCAAAGCACTGTTATAAGTGCTGAATAATACAGCCCCAAGACTGGTGTGTACAATCTGCTAGATTGGATGAGCCATATTTAAAGATGAGAAAACGATATTACATCGCACCACCATTTGTTGCAATAGGAGTAGCAGAAGTTCACCCTTTTTTTTGGCCAACATTCTCACTACAGTATTAAAAAAAAACACTTGAAAAGTGGAAGCTGAATTCTTCCCCTTTGTAGCTCCAGAATGAGCAGGGCAGAGGGAAGATCAGCCTCCCCTCAGCTCCCTCCCCAACGGGACTGGGGTTATGTCTGCTTTTACTGGAGAATTCAATAAAATCGACTCAGTGCCTCACCCTGATATAGCTCTAGAGGTTGGCTTCCTTTAGCCCATTCCCTGATATTCAGTTATTATCCCATAGAGGGTCTTTTTTTTTTAAAAAAAAAAAAAAAGTATTTAAGAGCTTACTATGTGCCAAACACTGTTCTAAGAACTGGGATAGGAACAAGTTAGTTAAGTTGGACACAGTCCCTGTCATGGGGCTAACAGTCTAAGTGTCCGCCTGTTGATGCTTTTATGGATTCACTTCCTGTCCCATTTGGACAACTCCTCTGTTTCTCAGAAACCTTGGGGTCAGCACCATCCCCTTAAACGAAGCCAATATTGGAGTCCTGTTATTGTTCCATATGTTCCCATGACATTGTTTCTGGCTCAGATATCTAGGAGAGGCTCCCATTTTTGTAACCCAAAAGTTAGCTGAGAGATTAAATGTAAATTTTAAAAAAGTTGGTTGAAAATAAGTAGGGAATTTAGTCATGAAATTGACATTTTTCAGAAATGTGTAAGCAAGTGAAAACTAGCAAAGTGTTCTTGTAATTGTTACAAAGGAAAAATGTCTAGGAATTCACATGGATCGAGTAAACATTTAAAACAGTATCAGTAGATTCTTGGATCCAAGAAGAGTTTTAAGAAGAGTTCTATGCTGCTCGGACAGTGAAGAGGTGTGGGTGTTAGGGAAAAAAAGAAAGTTAACTCATAAAACTCTTCTCTCGTTGCATAGGAACCTACAAATAGTCGTCTACCTCCTCACCTTATTGCACTTGACTCCACGCTCGCTGGGTTTTTTGATGATATTGGCTATCTGGATCTCTTGCCATGTCGTCCTTTCGATACCGTTTTTATATTCTACATGAAAGCAGGCCAGAAGACAAGCCAAGAGGTAAGAGTTCAGGATTTGTTGGAATTTTAACCCTTTTTTCAAAGTCCTATGGGCAGTCATTTGCCTATAAATTATCACTCCGGTGGCACTTCCTTGATTGAAATGCCCCCTTTAGTCACAATACTCCTAGCTACCTAACTACTGTCTCTCCCACTCTTTCCTTCTCACCCTCCCAGTCCTCTTCTGCAATCCACTTCCCCACCCACTACACTTCCCTGCAGGTGATCCTCCAGGATCAGAGATTGTCGGCTGTCCTGGTCATTCTGTGGTCTTAGCATATTCAGCCTTCATGGCCAGAGGGGGAAGTGGGTGGCAGAAGGGTGGTGTGAACAGACTGAGACCACCAGAGTTTCCACAGGCGTGGATTTAGGGCGAGGCAGAGGCGGCAGCTGGCAGTGAGCTGCAGGTTAGAATGAGATTAGTAGAGAGACCCGAAAGCAGTTGCAGAGACGGCCGACGGGGTCTGTTTGGAGGGCATGTTGAGGGGAGTGAGCCCACAAGCCGTAGGGGAGGAGCGAAGCAGTGTTGATCAGCCGCAGTGATTGATGCGACAGGTCTGTCATTGAGTCCTTCCATGGAGGGACATCCGTTTCCTCCGCAAATGAATTACATTCGTTGAGGTAACCAAACACCAGCTGTTCAAGAAAATTATAGATGGGTGGTGGCTTGTAGCAGGCCCCAAATCCTGTACTTTTTTCTCCCGTTTAACCTTCATACTAGTCTAGGTACATCTGTGCAAGTGAAGTTTTTCATTTTTGCGTACGGAGCAGGGGAATAGTTTCGGTAATTTTTCTACAGTGAAAGCACAGTTTGCGTGGAATGCATTTCAATATTCCCCCACTGTAGTAAAGTATGTTTTCGAGAGACTAGTTTTGACCCATTCTTTCCCACCTCCAGCTGCTCAGATGAAATCATATTCTACAGAGCCAATTACACAAACCTTTTTATGCTTTATTTCTGAGGAATATTGAAGTTGGTACAGAGCCATGTTGCCAAATCTTTAAAGACCAAACAGTAAGAGAAATCATTGAACAACACCTAACACTGGCAGTTTTCATTCTTGTGCCTGTTCTCTAAATACTCCTCAATTTAAAAAACATAAAAGCCAAAAGAAAAATTCAGTTCCATTGCTTCCGTTGATGGTTTTCTAGTGACCCAGCTTTATTTTTTATTTTAGTAGCACACGTGGTTGATGTTTTTAGTAAAAGCTAGTGTTGGTATGAGGCATGTATCCTTGGCCACATGCTTTCAAGAAGGTGCTAGGTATGAAAATCTTATTTCAGTTAGGCTCTCTTAACCCAGATGGTGGTCCTGAAATGCTTCAAGGTGGTCCTGAAATGCGTCAAGGTATAGGATCA
The DNA here is from genome assembly GCF_004115215.2 of Ornithorhynchus anatinus. Taxonomy (NCBI): domain Eukaryota; kingdom Metazoa; phylum Chordata; class Mammalia; order Monotremata; family Ornithorhynchidae; genus Ornithorhynchus; species Ornithorhynchus anatinus. The sequence goes on from NC_041735.1 coordinate 22,376,332, forward strand.
TGCCTTGGAGCATTAAATGCGACCGTGAAGTATGGCAATGCAAAGCCTGGCCTTCAACAGCATGCTTCTGACCCACGAGGCTGCTTCTGTTTTTGTCTTGTATGTGGTCGTAGTACTTCCGTATCTGTTCTTCTGCCTCTTAGGCAGGGAATTCAAATGCATAAAAAAGAAAGATCTGAAACACGAAAGAGGAAGCCACAGAGAGTAGCAGTTAGGCCAGATTACGAAGGAGAACAAAGGAATAGTGAAGGCTTGTAAGGGTCAGAGTAGAAAAGGCCAAAATTAAATGAAACGGTACTTGATTCAAAGAAACTGAAAGTCTTCTTTAAATATAGTGGGAACAAGAGAAATGCAAGGAAATCTTAAAAGCAGGTCTTGGCTGCTGGGTACACTGCCAGGACAAACTAGAAGTAATATCACTTTCAGGGAGGAGTGTCACCGGATTCCGTATACGACTTTTCTGTTGCCCTGAAGTACAGTCATGTTACCACGTACCAAGTAGTCCCCCATGAAGCAAACCTCCAAACTACTTCCGAGATATCTTGGGTTCACTTCCTGTCCATCGCAGATCCTCTCTCCACCCCCCTCCCTGCCTCAACTGGCCAGAGTCTGGGACGCCTCTCAGACAAAGCAGGGGTCGGCCCTGCTTTCCAGCTCTGACAGTTTTTTTCTAGGAACTGACCAAAGCCCAAAGATTACGAGGGAAAAGGTGACTGGAAACGGTAGTGCAACACGAAATACCTCGACTAAAGTAGGCAACATTAGGCCCGCCTCTCAAATCCAGATTAGTTGTGACCCATCTTCAGGACTGTGATCCTGGGATAGGTTATCCTTACCCATCTCCCCAACAGCAACTGGTCCTGAAAGAGACCCAGGTACGGAAAGCCCTTGAATGAGTACAAAGCCCTGAGGAGACCAGGTCAGCCCTGCAGATGCTTGAGGGAGCTCCAATGTCTGCCCTGCTTAAGGTGTGAGGGGCAGGTGAGTATAGTGGCATTACTTGCCATTGAGTGGTCTCCAAGGACTGCCAGGACATTCCCAGTCACACCTCTCTGTGAGGCCTGACCTAGTCGCAGAGCAGCTTCTCAAGGCTTCTTTTAAATCAGCAAGGCAGAGGGGACATGCTCTTTGAAACCCCCTGAGTTGCAAAATCTGAGGGAGAGAGACCAGATAGAACCGGCCCTCCCAACTCCCAATCCTGTGTTCTTTCCATTCCTATTCCCTCAGAGCTGGGATTTTCAACCTTTGTTCGAAACTGGGCTCCCTTTTTTACAGCATCTGGAGGGCTGAGCTAGTCTCCTCAGGGCTTTTTACTCATTCAAGGGGTATCCATACCTGGGTGTCTTTCAGGACTGATTGCTGTTGGGGAGGGAGGTAAGGATAGCCTATCCCAGGATCACACTCCTGAAGATGGGTCACAACTAATCTGGATTTGAGGTGCGGGCCTAATGCTGTCCACCTTACTCAAGGAGTTTCTCTGCTCTTGTGCCTCACTCCTGCAACAAATTTCTCCTCATTGAGATCCTCAACACTTACACAAAGAAGTAAATACTCCTCAATTTAAAAAACATAAAATAGAGAACAAGTATCAAAAGAAAGCATCTCTGTCTTTCCCCCATGTCCGGGGCAATGAACAAACCCTTTTCTTCTCCATTACTTTGAGTACCTAAAATCCTCTGGTCTGCCATTAATGGCCGTGTTTTCTCCGGTGCCTAGATGTACCCCCAAAGAATTTTGAACCTTTTACAATCGCTGCCTTTTGCTGATAGAGTGTTCAGGCTGCTGCTGGTCAATTGAAGACATGATTAGAAACCAGGAAAATAAAACTCAATAGAGACAACTGCAGGGTTGTAACTTTTAAGGAAGGGGCAGCAACCTGTGTATTTGCAAATGATGTAAACTGACTCGGGGGTTGGGGCAGTGTCTGAAAAATTCAAAAAGCCAGAATTGGAATTAGGACCTCTGGCTCCCTGGTCTGTGTTTATCCCACTAAGCCACAGTCTTATGTCACTTCATTGAGAATTTTCCCCAATGAATAGCCCCCATCATAAACATTTATCTCCATTGACCAAAACAGCTAATTTTCTCCTTCCGTGACTGCTTAAAGGACATTGGTTCACCGCTAAGGACAGAAAGCACCATGGGAACAACCTGACCTCGAGTGGCCTTTTAAGTATTTGTATAGTATTTATACCCCAAGCTCCTTGAGTTTGGTGACCACATTTGTTTTCCAATCGTCGTGTCTCTGGTGAGGTACGTGGTCAGTATTCGGAGTTCGCCTGATGTAGCATGTGATCCGTGCTACGTCCTCATTGCCAATATTTGCGCGGTGTGCATTTCAGATTTTAAGGAATGCTGAGTCTTCCAGAAACGTTCAGCCACATTTCCTAGAATTCCTGTTGTCTCTCGGCTGGCCAGTAGATGTGGGGAAACATCCTGGATGGACCGGACATGTGGCAACCAGTTGGTCTATTAACAGCTGCGGTGATGGTGAAGGAGCAGAACAAGGTGAGCCGCTTTGGTTCTCTTTTGACTGAGAACTTTCTGCTAGAGGAAGCGGGGGCCCCTAAAACGCCGTGTTTCCGACCACACACTCCTCGGGCAGTCCGTTTGTCTGGTGGACGATGAGCTGGCGGATGAAGTTCATTCTTCCCCAGCTTGCGTACTTCTACTTGAGAAGCAGCATGCCTTGGAGGAGAGAGCATGGGCCTGGAAGTCTGAGGACCTGGGATCTAATCCCACCTCTGTCAGTTGCTGACTGTGTGACCACGGGCAAGTGGCTTCACTTCTCTATGCCTCAGTTTCGTCCACTGTTAAGTGGGGATTGAATACTTGTTCTCCCTCCTACTTAGACTTGCAGAACAGGGACTGCGTTAACTTGCACCTACCCAGCGCTTAGAACAGCATTTGTGACACACAGTAAGCGTTTAAACAAATACCATTGTAAAGAAAAAATTGCTTGGAAATGTTGCTATTCCCCTATCCTGGATTTTAGGGGTGAGTGACAAAGAAGTGAAAGCTGAAAAGTTAAAATGGAAACTCCATTTGGAAGCCTCTGGGAGAACAAGACTTTCTCTTCTCCCACATCCCTTCTCGGTTTCCCGGGGAGGATCCCTTCAAACAAAGGCTGTGGACACCTCTTATCATCGAAGCCTGTGGTTTCATCACCCCCCCACTTCGGGGTGCTCTGGGGCCTGGGATCCCCCGGAGCATTGCAGCCCCAAATAAATGTGCTGAAGGTGGGAACCGGGACTTAGCATATGACATCAAGACTGTAACAATAATAATAATCATCGTGGTATTTGTTAAATGCTTACTGTGTGGCAGGAACTGTAGTAAGTGCTGCAGTGGATACAAGCTAAACAGGTTGGACACAGTCCCTGTCCCACATAGGGCTTGCAGACCTAACCCCCGTTTTACAGACGAGGTAACTGAGGGATGGAGAAGTGAAGTGACTTGCCCAGGGTCACACAGCAGACAAGTGGCAGAGCTGGGATTAGAACCCGGGTCCCTCTGATTCCCAAGCCTGTGCTCTGGCCACTAGACCACACTGCTTTCTGGGGGCCTACCGACTCCGTTGGATTGTACTCTCCCAAGTGCTTAGTAAAGTGCTTTGTACACCTTAAGCATTTACTAAATACCAGCGATTGATTAACCGAAATTCCTTAGCAGCCTTTTGCCTTTATATCACTTGCTTTGGACCCAAAAGTTGGGCAAGAGGAGGAAATTCCCATGGCTCCCAGAAACCACCAGGTAGATTCCTGTGAAGCTCAAGTTTACCTCTCCTTCTGACCGAAGTACTGTGTGTGTTCTTACCAGATGAAGTTGTTTCGTGTGAAGACTCTGGAGCAAGTGTTTTCAATGGACAGAAGAAGGTGCTGTATTATGCCGACGCCCTTACGGAAATAGCTTTCGTCATTCCCTCACCTGTGGAATCTTTAAGTAAGATCCTCCTTGATGTATTTTCTATTGGTGAACTAATTTATTGTGAATCATAGCGTTGGAAGTCATCTAAGCATGCTGAATGGGTAGAACACAGGCCTGGGAGTCAAAAGACCTGGGTTTTAATTCTGGCTCCGTCACTCATCTACTCTGTAACCTTGGGAAAGTCACTTCACTTCTTTGTGCCTCAGCTCTCTCATCTGTAAAATGGGGATTAAGACTGAACCCCGTGTGGGACATGGACTCTGTCCAACCTGATTATATTGAATTTATCCCAGATCTTAGTACAGTGCCTGGCACATAGTAAGTGCTTTACAAGTACTATTTTTAAAAAATCATCTAAGGTATTTCCTACTTCCTTGCAGAATTGAAATGTGTTTATATCCAACAGATTGTTGTTTTTCTGCATAAAAATCTTCTAGGTGGGGGTGATAACCCCAACCACCCTATTCCACTGCCTACTACCAAAACCTTATAATATTTGCCTTCAAATTATTGGAGAATTCATTACCACCTCCACTACCTCTGTTCTCAAGTCTAATCCTAATCCCTTTAACCTTTCTTTCTACAGCCTGTTTTTTCCATTCTTTCGCTGTTTTTCTTGCTCTGTTTGTCTGCTGTGGGATCTTGGGCAAGTCACTTAACTTCTCTATGCCTCGTTCACCTCCTCTGTAAAGTGAGGATTAAGACTGTGAGTCCCATGTGGAACCTGGACTGTGTCCAACCAGATTATCTTGTCTGTCTACCCCAGCACTTAGCACAGTGCCTGGCACATAGAAAGCGCTTATCAAATATCACTTTTTTTTAAAAGGAGGAAATGAGGGTTTAGTCAGGAAAGGGCTCTTTAAGGGCAGTGGACCTTTACTAAGGCCTTGAAGGTGGGGAGAGTAATTGAGGGTTGATAGGGAAGAGCAGGACGCCCAAGGAAGGCTCAGATTCAAATTGACCTATAAATCCAGATTTAATTGCTTGGCACTCACATCCCCTGGGGCACAGTGTTTGATGAGTGAAGTTGCCTTTAAATTCAGTTAGGTACCATCCCCTCTTCCATCCTGAGAAATCAAGATTTCCTTCATTTGAATTCTGTATACAAAATCGTCAATCTTATTGCTCCCCTCTCTATCCACCAGAAAATGGAGAAACAGGAGGCTGGAGAAGTTTGTTTTTAATTTTATTCTTAGTAGAACTGTAATGCACACATGTGACTCCAGAAGTCAGCTCTTCTCCTGTAGAATGCTGAATTCTTTCATGCAAAACGTACTGCAGAGTGGACATTAGTCCTGCATGCCAGAAATACAGCCCAGCACCGACAGTGTTCATTAAAAGTAAATTTATAACTGATGTCATCATTGAAGATTTAAATGTATTTTCAATTTGTGTAGAAAAGACTTGGTGGGTTCTTTAGCCTAATAATTGCCCACCCCGATATAAATGGGTTAGAGGAAATGAACCTTCATGAATCAAAAACTAGCTAAAAATGAGAGCTCAAAGATGAAAGATAAAGGAACCCTTTTTCAGGGTGGAGAAGAGTAAACAATATGCCAGGCCAATTTATTTAACATCTCCTTAAATGAACTAGAAAAGGGAGCGTGCCATGAAATCTCCAAATTTGCAGGTGACATTTAGTTCTCCCGGGTGACAAAATGCCAAGACAATAAGAACTGACTTGAGGATGACCTCATAAAGCTGATTGGGAGGTCTGAAAAGTGATAGGTGAGGTAACTCACATGGTGGTTTAAATTAGAGCTTCCTGATGGACTTTGAGCCATCAGACATCACTCGGGAAAGAAATCTGAAATCGAATTATTTGCCCAATGGGTGGCAGCAGCCAAAAGTCCAACAAGATGCTGGTGACATTATGATGAAGGGGTTAGAAGACACCCCCCCCCCCCCGCAGAAAAAAAGCAAAGTTTTGCCAATGTCTAAAACATTGGTAGATCCACAACTGGAATATTTTGGGGAGTTACCGTATCTGCATTTTGGGAAGCATGCAATAAAGCTGGAGAGAGTATAGAGAAGAGCAAAGAAAATCACCAAGGAAATGGAGAAGCTTCACTTTTAAGAAAGCCAGAAAGAGTTGGGACTCTTCAGTCTCAAAAAATATAAACTGGGAGTGAACGTGATAGATGTCGACAAAAATCCCAAAGGTGGTACCAGTCAAAGGGTGAATTGTTATTCCCCCGATCCCTCAGACACTATGATAAGGGAGCATTCGTAGAAGCTTCAAGACGGTAGGTTGGAAACAAAAGAAAACACTTCCCACAGTAGCTGGTAAGCCTGTGGCGCTCGAGAAACATTATAGGCCGAACATATGTGTAAGTCTAAGAAGAGGTTTTGGATAAATTCATGGTCAGGTGAGTTTATGAAGAGAAGCAGCATGGCCTAGTTACCTTGGAGTCAGAAGAACCTTGGACGAGTCACTTCACTTCTCTGTGCCTCAGTTACCTCATCTGTAAAATGGGGTGTAAGACTGCGAACCCTCTATGGGACAGGAACTGTGTCAAACCCAATTATCTTGAAGGTACCCCAGCGCTTAGAACAATGCCTGGCACATAACAAGTGCTTAGTAAGTACCTTTTTTTAAAAAAAAAAAAAAAGCTGATTCATCATCTGATCTATGGGTTATTAGAAAGTGAGTGTTGGAGAGGGCAAAAAGTTCAGGACATTAGGTAGAATGTCCCTAAATCTTTGGACTAAGGTCAGGAGGGCGGGCAGCCACCCACCCACACGGTTGTTCTGAACACCTTGTTGTGCCGCTATTAGGTTAGTACAGTATCTGGCATATAACTTGCACTTAACAAATTCCATTTAAAAAAAAATCGGAGACAGAATCCTGGGCTCTTGGGTCGGTTTGTCCGTGCTTCTTCAAAATCAATTCCTGCAGAACAGAGTTCCCCTCATATTTCTTAGAGTAGTTGGAAAGCGATAAAAGCTACATTGAATGGCACATGTTAGAGTCTTTATTAAAAAGGCCTAGTTAATAATAATAATAATAATAATGTTGGTATTTGTTAAGCGCTTACTATGTGCCGAGCACTGTTCTAAGCGCTGGGGTAAACACAGGGGAATCAGGTTGTCCCACGTGGGGCTCACAGTCTTAATCCCCATTTTACAGATGAGGGAACTGAGGCCCAGAGAAGTGAAGTGACTTGCCCACAGTCACACAGCTGACAAGTGGCAGAGCTGGGATTCGAACTCATGAGCCCTGACTCCAAAGCCCGTGCTCTTTCCACTGAGCCACGCTGCTTCTCCAACAGAATATAATGTTTTCTTGCTATCTGGAGAAGCAGCATGGCCTAGTGGAAAGAGCACAAGCCTTAGGAGTCAGAGGACCTGGGTTCTACTGCCGACTGCCAACTGTCTACCAAGTGACTTTGGGCAAGGCGTTTCTCTGGGCCTCAGTTTCCTCAACTGTAAAATGGGAACTTAATTCCTGTTCCTCCTCCTACTTATACTGCGACTCCATGTGGGATAGGGACTGCGTCCGTCTCGATTACCTTGTCTGCCCCAGTGCAAAGAACAGCACTTGACACATCGTAAACTCTTAACACATAATAATAATCCTGATCATTCCCTCTTAGATTATGTCCAATTGTAGTGATGCTTGTCATTTTGCCATGTGGTCTGATTAGCTGTAGCTTGAAGTTTTGTCATTATTGGATTTAAGCTTTCTCTTTCGGGCGGGGGCTAACACAAACCTTTATTTTCTTTGTCTTGCAGCTGATTCATTGGAAAGCAACATATCCGATCAAGAAAGCGACTTGCATATGGATCTTCTTCCCGGGATACTTAAACAGCCATCTCTGACACTTGAGCTTTTTCCCAATCATACAGACAATCTTAATTCGTCACAGAGGGTAAGGTGGTGTATTTGCAGATCTGAATATTTCCATGATATGCTCTAAGGGACTCGGGGTCAACACCCTTAAGCAGGTGATACCTGTAAGTCTCATGTCTTTTCTGCCTTGCCTCCATATTTTAGTGTTGAACGAAGTTATAGAGGCGATATGATTGATTAATTGTTGGACCATAGTGTTACATTGTCTCTAATGACGTCTGGCCTGCCTATGGTAACAACATTTCTTCATCCACTGTAAGACAGAGGCGTTGCCTGATAGGAGTTGCCCAAGTCATATCTTTGCTTTTTTTAATCCCTGTAGCCCAGAACACAAGCATACAGATTAGTTCCCTCCTTGAGGTAAGGCCTCCTCAGCAAAGAATGCCAGTAGCCCGGGGTGACAAACCAGTTCTATTAAGCAACTCTGGCCAAAGCCAGGGACAGCGTGTTGGGGCAAATATAACCTTGACCCCCAAAGTTTGGCTCACTTGAGATTGAGGCAGTGGCTGTGCACCCCATCTTGTGTGAGGGAGGAAAGGGGTGACCTTAAGGCCTGGAGCTTGCCTTCTGGGTTTTAGTAAGTTTGAGATATGTGATGTTTGGGATCATACACTCCCTCCTTAGCAGTGTGCAGTGAATTATTCTCTTTCCCTGCTCACGCTGCAAGCATAGACTCTCCCAGTGATGCACAATGCCATTTGAGGGCCTGCCCACCGGAGGGTATTCTACCACCCTCCAAGCTCAGGTATATACCTTCCTGCCCCATAGGTAGGGGACACAGGGCCCCAGATTTCTCCATCTACGGTGTAGGACCTCCAGGCTCCATAGAAACTCCAGGACAAATGATTGCACTCTCAGGGAAAGTCATAGAGCCCTCCAGCCACCAGGTCGAGCCGCTGGGATAGGAGACACAGACCGCCTCTATACCTGTTTCAAGGGCAGAATCAAGGAGGAGGTGATGAAGCAAGGCTGTGCCCCTCTCCACTCCAGATTTATTGCCCCTTGAGAAAGTAGAATGGCTTGGAGGTGTTAGTATTTGGCTACTGGCTGGTTTTTGTTGTTGTTGTTTTGGGTTTTTTTGAAGCGATGGCAAGTCATTGAAGGAGTAGAGACCTATGTCCTATTAAAAAGGTTATAAAGGCATAAAGTTTTCTCTGCAGTTGAGAAAAGGTTATTTAGGACCATCAGGTAGTCGGGTGATGGACCGTTTCATGTTGAAGCATATTTGCAATTTAATCTAGTATAAATTGTAAATGGGGACTAATAAAATCAAGCAGCTGCCATCTCTGACTCCCCCCTGAATTTATTCTAGGATGCAACTTTGCATCTGAATTACCATCAGTTTGCAAAAGTATAGTCTTAAAATATCATAAACTTACTCTGTTGAAAAGCTAATCACCGTTAGAGGGAGAGAGAACTGAACCAAGCCATCCAGAGCGGCAAAGGATCTTTTTATGTACAGTGCAACTTTGTGGTAAAATGAGGGAAGCGAGCCGATTGCTCTGTATATTTTTGAACACAGTGAACAAGGTGAGAACTATCATTATTTGAGAGATCCTTCCCAGCATGAACTATTTTGGGAATCAGTGAACCAGTCACAATCATTGAGCACCTACCACATGCAGAGCCCAGCACCAAGTGCTGGGATGAGTACGATAAAATCAGTAGACGTAATCCAAGCCCTCAGGGAGTTTGCGATTTATAAGGGGACAGTTACTTAAATGAATTCCAGATAGGATAACATATAAAAGTATAAGACGTATGCACTTGTGAGCACCGAGTATTCTTATACGCTTGGCAAGAATAGGCTGGAATGAAGATAGAGCAAGCTATGGTATGTGGATATGAAGGGGGCGAGAGACCCAGGCAAGAGACTCGAAATTAAATAGATGAGAACGAGGCACAGTGAGTAGTTGAGTGTGAGAGGAATGGGGAGTGTGAGGTGGGGTGTGGGAGGAGCAGAGTGGATCAGTAGGTGGTAAAGAATTGATGAGGTGCTTTAAAACCAGCAGTAAAGAATTTCTGCTTCATTTGGGGAGGAATGGGTAACCATTGGAGGTTACAGTGGAGCAGGGAGACAGGGCAAAACAACATTTTAGAAAAAAGATTCGGGGTGGAGTGAAGTATGAAATGAAGAGGGGAGAGACAGGAAGCAATGAGAGCAGTGAGGAAGCTGATGCGGAAGTCAAACCAGGATGTTACTAGTGTCTGGACCAGTTTGGTGGCCATTCGGAGGGAGTGAAAGGGAAGGAAGGAAGGTCCAAGCATCAGTGAAAATAAGCCCCGGATTTTAAAGAATGAGCTTGTTACTAATGATTATCCAGATTAAGGCTTTGCGAGAGATTCTTCCTCTTCTTTCTCTTTTTATTTGGGGTTCGTGGGGCTCTGGGTGTGTTAGGAAAACACCATTATTTGAAAAGTACTAGAAATCACATTCACGCTCTCCCTCTCGCTGTGCCTCCACCCCTTCTCCCCACCGCCTCAACCTAAACACCTCACTTGACTCCGCGTGTGTTTCTCTGTCTCTCCCACTACCTTTATGGCTACATGGAAATTCTCTTGAAGCCACCTTAAAAGCCCCAGTGCCTGCACTTAAGAAACACTGAACCTGCTTCCCTCTTGTCTCCAGTGATCATACCCGTGAAAACATTGCTGCCCGGTTACGGTGCAAGTTGTACTTCATCCCGGTATTTAAGAAGTGAATTTAAGAGTTTTCTCTCTCGTTCTCTCTCCACAGTTGAGCCCTACTTCCCGTGCGAGAAAATTGCCTCAGGGCCGGACTGTGCCACCAATGGGTCCCGAGACCAAGGTCTCCGTGGTCTGGGTCGAGCGTTACGATGACATAGGTACTGTATGAAGAATCGGTCTTCGAAGGGAAATTTGCCACCCGAGGGCGAGTAACTGTGCAGTAGTTAAAGGGCTGCCCACTGGGGCTCCAGCCAGAGTTGGCGAGGGGCGTGTCCTCGCTCTTCAAACCCCCGGGGGAGGGAGAGAAAAATAGGATCTTCCCATCTGCTCCCCTGAGGAGGTGATGAAAATGCCATTCTTCGCACCTTCACCCACTGCGACCTCTCTCGTGTGAGGTCAGTAACTCCGGGGAGTGGGGAGGTGTGACACCGGAGTTCGGAATTAAATCTATTTCACCTGCGGCGGATTGTCTCATACTTAAACTGAATCACACTGGCACTGTGCTGTGGTCCCTTGAGCCCAGAATGAGTCTCTCATGTTAGAAACCTTTGTGTACACATGGCGACCTTGCCCACCTCCTCACTCGACGCACTCCAGGCCCCATCAGGGGGAACTCGAGTGATAGGGGCGAGAGAGTGCTAACCGCACCTCGCAGCCCATTAGCGCTAAAGGCAGTTCCATTTCACATGTTTGTGACCTTGTTGGCTCAGGACCGAGGTTCGCCCATTATTCTCTGTGGGAGATGCCCTCACTCGGGCAGTCCTGCCTTTGGATGAAGAAAGAAGGGGGAAATTTTCATAGTTATACCCAACATTTTTCTCTTCCAGAAAACTTTCCCCTCGCTGACCTGATGTCAGAGACCAGCACTGGTGTAGAAACTACAGCAAACAGTAGCACTTCTCTGAGGTATGGCCTGTCGCGTCTTATGGCCTGTCACGTCTTTGACTTGTTTTCTCAATGGAAGTGAAGTCATCTGATTTTGTTTATTCAAATTACAAAATACTGCAACTCTGTGCAGCCTTTTTTATCCCAGAGATAGTGGAGCACACAGAGTGCAAAGTCAGGAGTCTGTCTACTTGATGTGTTAATTCAAATATTATCATCATTAATTGATCACGTGACCTCTGTTCTTGAGTTTTCTCAGTGGAGAAATGCTTGTCTGGGTCTTTTAGATAACATGGGCATTAAATGATGCTTTGCCTTTTGTCTTTAGACTTGGCACTGGTCGGGAATATTCGGGTGCTTCTGCCCCTCTGCCTTGCCTTGCCTACTGAAACGAGTGGGAACAAACCTGTTTATAGAGGCGCTACCTCTTCTAAGTGGCTAAGATTTTGGGTGCAACCTTATCTCCCTAAGGGCACGCACCAGATTATTAGTCAGCCTTTTTCAAAAAGTGTTTTAGCCCCCCTGGCCCTGGGGACATTTTGCAGTTCCAGGCACTAATCAGAAAAAATGAAAATAACTGCAGTCTTTTCTGTCTAGAAACTAAATCTCTGAAACATCTGAATTCTAATTTGGCTTGGAGGGAACAGGGTGGGGGTTAAGGCAAAAAAAAAAAACACAAGTCCCAATGGGCCTCTCTATAATCCTTCTGTGACAGAACAGTAGCCTGGGTGGTCCAAGGAAAGCAGTAGGCATAAATCTGTCAACTTCAGTGGGGTTAGTATTTTGTCTTGAGTGATCTGCTCCCCTCCACATGTTTGGATAAAAACCGGTGGAAGCCTAACTGATTGATGAATGATTGTAACGGGATCATCGTCCACCTCAGGAGACTTTGGAAATGCGTTTCTCAGGCTTTGTTCGTGGACCCAGGGATGTCGAACTTTTTTAGCAGTGGCCTGAACGAATGCATGGAGGGACGGCTCATTAAGTCTGCAGGTGGCACCCAACTGGAGGAAAAGTTGGGGCAACATTCTGGAGGGTAGAAAATCGGAAACATGTCAGCCAGAGAGTGGTTGGAAGCAGGATCATGTTCAGAAGAGAGAGATGCAGAATTGTGAATTTGTGTTGGGGTTGGGGAGGGGGAAAACATGCAAGATTGACAATACTGGGTGGATAATTACTAGTGGTAACAGTGGAGCAGGAAAAGATCTAGGGGTCCTGATTGGTAAATGCAGCACCCGGGGCTAACGAGCCATAACTGGGAAGGTAGAATGTGGGAACTATGAGGCTGTTCTTCCACCGATCTCGATCTAGATCGGGACTTGACAAGAATATCATCCACCTCCGGGCTCCGCGTTTTGAAAGTCCGGAGAACTCTGGTTTCGGCAGAGATGAAAGAGTCAGGAAGTAAGACCCACAAGGAAATGTGAAAAGAATTGGGCTCTTCCAGCCGTGGAGAGATTGAGGCTAGGGGGTAAATGAAATGGCAGCCTTCAAGCAGAGGAAGGGTTATTGTCCAGCTACTGTGAATCACCTGCACCCTAGCTCCTCCAGGTTCAGGGCAAGAGGAAATGGGCCTAAATTGCAGCATGGAGGATTAGAGGTAGAAGAGAGAGGGGATGGTTGAAAATAGGACCCCTTTGTTTTGTTTTGGGAATGATGTAGACCTGGCTAGGAGCGAGAGGCAAGGGGAGCTCACCTGCCCCGGTCTCCTTGGTTCCCTGATTTGGGGACAGACCAGAGGGCTTATGTCGGCAAAAAGTAATGAAAATGATCTAAAAAGCCTTGAGATGTAGCTAGTGGGTAGCGCACGGGCCTGGGAGTGGAGAGGACCTGGGTTCTAATTCTGGCCCTGCCACTTGTCTTCTGCGTGACCTTGGGCACATCTCTTCACTTCTCTGAGCCTCAGTTGCCGCATCTCTAAAAGGGGAATGAAGACTGTGAGCCCCATGTGGGACATGGACTGTGTCCAACCTGATTAGCTTGTATCTACCCCAGTGCTTAGTACAGTGCCTGGTGCATAGTAAGTGTTTAAGAAATACCATTAAAATAAAAAATACATATATATATATATATATATTAGTACCTGATGTGTGCAGAGCTCTGAACTATGTCATTGGGAAAGTACAGTAGAATTGGTAGGCAAATTCCCTGCCCTCAAGAAACTTACAATCTAGCTGAGGAGACAGGTTGGAAGAAATAGTAGAATACAAAGGTATATACTTCAGTGATATGATGTGTGATAGAATCCTTGTGCTTTGGTAACACAGGTGCTGAAGTGAGAAGCAGCGTGGCCTAATGGATAGAACAAGGGCTTAAGAATCAGAAGGATCTGTATTCCAATTCTGGCACCGCCACTTGTCTGTGTAACCTTGGGCAAGCCCTCTAAACTCTAAGCTCATCCTCTAGACTGTAAGCTCATTGTGGGTAGGGAACGTGTCTGTTTATTCTTATATTGCACTTTCCCAAGTGCTTAGTATAGTGCTCTGTACACAGTAAGCAATCAGTAAATATGACTGAATGAAGTTTAGGAGTCCTTTATCTGCCTGTAGGATCACGGTCTTGGTCCAAAAGACAATCCTTGTCAAGTTCTGCAGTTCTGAATTACATCTGTGTTATCAATAAATGGAATTTATTGAGCGCTTACTGAGTACGGTAGAGCAGAGTTGGTAGACACATTCCCTGCCCCACAGGAAGCTTACAGTCAAGAAGAGGAGGCAGACATTAAAATAAATTACAGCTATGTACATGAGTCCTGTGGGGCTCAGGGTGGAACAAATATCAAGTGCTTAAGGGGTTCAGATCCAAGTGCACAGACGACGCAGAAGGGGGTGGGTAGGGGAAATGTGAGCTGAGTCGAGGAAGGCCTCTTGGAGGAGGTGGGATTTTAATGAGGCTTTAAAGGTGGAGAGAGTCGTGGTCTGTCAGATATGAAGGGGGAGGGAGCTCCTGGCCAGTGGGAGGAGGTGGGCCCGGGTTGGCGGTGGGATAGACGAAATGAGATCAAAACACCCTCCTAAGTAGATAGGTAGAAATGTGTGGTCTGGGATGTAGTAGGAAATCAGTGAGATAAGGTAGGAGGGGGTGAGATGATTGAGTGCTTTCAAGCCTTTGGTAAGGAGTTTCTGTTGGATGTGGTGGCGGGGGGGTGCCCACTTGAGAGGTTCTTGAGGATTGAAGAGATGTGGACTGACTTTTGTTTTTTCTTCTTAAGTAAGATGATCTGGGCAGCAGAGCGAGGCGTGGACTGGAGTGGGGAGAGGCAGGGAGGTCAGCAAGGAGGCCGATGCAGTAGTCAGAGCGGGATAGGCTAAGTGCTTGGATCAGCATTTTAGTGGTTTGGATGGAGAGGAGAGGGAGGATTTTAGTGACATTATGAAGGAAGAATTGACAGAATTTGGTGACACTGAATATATGGGCCGAATGAGAGGGAAGAACCAAAAACGACACCAAAGTTACAGGCTTGTGAGGTAGAAGATAGTGATGGTGTCTACAGTGATGGGAAAGACATGGGGTGGACAGGGTTTGGGTGGGAAGATGAGTTCTATTTTGGGCATGTTTAGGTTGTTTTACATATATACCTGTAAGGTCAGTACCGGACTGTAGGTATTCCAGAGAACTTCCTAAACTGAGCAAGAGTCTTACTTTATGCCCTTAAGCATCAGATGCTCACCCTACCCACAGCGCTTACCAACATATCTTTATAGTCTCCCACGTTCCCCCTCATTTATTTTAATGTCAATCTCCCCCTCTACATTGTTGGCTTCCTATGGGCAGGGACTGTCTGTACTAACACTAGTGTACTGAACTCATCCAAGTGCTTAGTTCAGTGCTTTGCACACAGCAAGCACTCAGTCCATACCCAGATTACTTCTAAGCGGCAGAGGAGAGCAAGTCGGGGCTGCCTTTTCTTCTATCCAATTAAGAACTCTCCTCCTCTTCCCTCTTAAAGGTCAACCACCCTCGAAAAAGAAGTTCCTGTGATTTTCATCCATCCTCTAAACACTGGGTTATTCAGGATAAAAATTCAAGGAGCGACTGGGAAATTTAACATGGTCATCCCGCTTGTGGATGGGATGATAGTCAGCAGGAGAGCCCTGGGTAAGTCCTTCACTTGGCTTCTCAAGACAGCCGTCGTTTTTAACTTTGGGTAGCATGAAGTATTGGGAACATCATGGGTTTGTGGGGTGACCAAAGATTTGGGGGCAATTGCTAAACTGGGCTCGAGTCAGTAACTATAGCATACTGTTAATAATTATAACTATTATTATTATGGTTCTTGTTAAGTGCTTATTGTGTGCCAAGCACTGTTCTGGGCACTGGGGTAGATACAAGTTAAGTTGGATACAGTCTCTATTCCCCCTGGGGCTCATGCTCTTAATCCCCATCTTACAAAAGAGGTAACTGAGGCCCAGAGAAGTTCAGCGACTCACCCGAGGTCACACAGCAGACACGTGGCGGAGCCGGGATAAAAACCCGAGTCCTTCTGACTCCCAGGCCCTTGCTCTGTCCACTAAGCCACTCTGCTGCTCTTCTCACACTGCGGTTGAAAGGGTGGGCTTCTAGTTGCCCTTCTTCGGTAGCTCTGTCCTCTGAACTTGAGCTTAAAGGTCCTCTCTTCATCCTGGGGAGATTTGAAAATACCGGTCCTGGAATCTCCGACTTCCCAGGTTCAAATTCTGCCCTCTAGGCAGTAGGACTCGAGGACCGAGCCATTCAGCCGGAGGCCATAGAGAGCTGCCCCGATGGGCTGGTGAGTGCAGTAACGGATCCTTTCTCTTTAAGGTTTCCTAGTGCGGCAGACCATCATAAACGTCTGTAGAAGAAAGCGTCTGGAAAGTGACTCGTACAACCCCCCGCACGTCCGACGGAAACAGAAGATCGCCGACATTGTCAATAAGTACAGGAACAAGCAACTGGAGCCGGAATTCTATACCTCGCTTTTCCAGGAGGTCGGGCTCAAGCACTGCAACCCTTAGACCGACATCCCTCCCGGACGACGAGATCAGAGCTTGGCGGCTCCAGGAACACAAAGAACGCTCTCTGACCAGGGTTGATCCAAAAAAACGACCACCCTCCAACCCCTTGGACCTCCGGGATCGAGGAAGCGGCACGGGGAAGCCCGGCTTGGCCAAAGTTGAGGGCGAAAGAGCGGAAAGTGGCTTTCGGTTTTGCGGTGAGATCAGACCCGCCAGTGCAACCGTGTTCCAAAGAATACATGATATAAACCCTAACCACAAAAAAAAAAAAATTTCATTCTTTGGTTTTCAGGTTTGAATTGCAGAATATACTGCTCTTTAGGAGGAAGAGTTTACAGGCTGCTCTGATGAAATTTTGCTTAGGAAGTTCATCACGCGGCGTCAGATTTACAGGTTCTCGACTGGAGACCCAGTCTTCGACTTCCCTTTTCCAGGAAGTTCGTTGTAAAACCGCTCCCCCAGCCTCAACCTTCCAAGGTTGTGAAACCAGTCAGGGCCGTCCACAGAGTGGCAGAAGGAAGGAAGGGTGAGAGAGAGGCTTAAACCGCCTCTGTCTCTGGGAGAACCCCTAGATACTACAAACACCTAGCAACACGTAGCCCTGCAGTCAGCCACAAAAGTCCCATTTGGAAAGAAAATCCAGGTTCAGATTCCACCTGTTCCTCCTTTGTCTCAATAAAAGTGACATCCCCTTGTCAGCAGCCCATCCATCTGACAGAACTGCCCACATGCCCACGCTGATTCCAGAACGGGTTGGAAGCCCAACTTAAAGCGGATGGCCCGTCTTTGAGTGTCCTTTGCAACACAGTAGGGTATAGGAAACCGTACGTCAGAACTACGTCGGTGAAGGCATCCCTCAGTCCAGTATCACCAGTTCAGTGCAGCGAAAAGGAAAAGGGATTCTTCTATAATTATTTTTAGTATCCTGAGCCGAGAATTGAAATATCAAAGCCCAAGGTTGTGTTTGAGCAGGTTTCAGTTTGCAGGTGTTGGAAATGCCTTGTGTTTATACACGGCCGGTCTTTGGTAGCAGGACTCAATAGAAACTTTGGTCGTTCTCTACGGGAGAGTAGTTGGGAATTTGGGCAGTGTAGCTGAGTTGTTGTTCAGATCTGTTGCAAAACGTGACTGGTAAAATTATTAATTCCCCCACCCAAGTGATATCATTAGGCGTCTTCCAGAAGCAGTCTTTTAAGTCATTATTAAAGTTTTTATAAGACAACGATATCACCATCCCTTCAGTGGTTTTAGAAACTGTCCTCTCTGGCACAACCATCCCTCAGTAATGAACTGAGAAGGCAGAGCCAGAGGTTTTATGAAGAATAGCTATGGCAGCGCAGAACATTCTGCACTTTGCTCCCTTCGCCCTCTCCATTGGGCACAGGCTGCTATTTTGAGGTGTTCAATGTCAAGAAATTTTTAGAAAACTGAATTCAAGAAAAAGGACCGGTCGCGTTTGTCTTTCCTTTTCACTCTCCTCTCCTCAGGTTACTCTTCATTCCCAACCACGAGATCTTCTGTAGACTTTCCTCTCAAAGGTTGGTTTTGTGAGCGTCTGGCGTCTAAGGAGCTAACATCCTCGTAGATGGAGCTGAGGACTTTTCAGTGTGGGAGCCACAGTGAGGTGGACTTGATCTGTTCTTGGTTTTAAGTCTCCCTTAGAACTTCTCTTAGGTGTGCCTGAAAGTCTTCCTTCAGAGCCCCTCCTGCTTCTTTCACTAACCCAAGGGTCCCTTCCCGGCATAGAATCTCTGTGACCAATTTTGAGGGTGATCGCTCATATCAAGCTAGCACTAAAGACTCCCGGGTCACTAATTGCGGGGTTGGGGGGATTCCAGAAGATGTGCTTGTAGGTTAGAAGACCGGACCTTGCGTCAGATGTGATGAGTCACCTAAGATGAATGAGGCGTGTGGGGTTTAGGTTTCACACTTTTCAAATGTGACTTAGAAAAAAACAGTTCCAAAGCTGCCTTTTTTTGCCGCAGCAGCAGCAGTTCTGATACCCGAAAAACTCGGTGCATGTGTAAAAAGTTCTCCTAAAGTCCTCCTAAAGTCCCTTCCTTCTAGTAAATAAAACCTTCTTGCCGCTCTATGTAATTTCCAATACCCTCTTCTACAAAACAAAGGGTTTCCTCTCGAGATAGGAACGTGTTAGGGGCCACCCGCGTTGGTGATAGAAGGTGACTCGACGCTTTCAGAGGGTCGGGTCCTCGCTGGCCTTCGACACCTCCGAAGAGCCCGTCTCTGAAGTCGGTGGGCAATGAGCAAGAAGTGAATTTAGTCGTCCTTGGTGCGGGCGCGTTGAGTTCGTCACATTCCCACAAGGGTCGACACAGATGGCGGCCTCGGTTCAGTGTCCGGGGACTCCGAAGAGGCCCGTGGCAGGATGATCAGAAATGCTCAACTCTAACCAGTGGTAGTTGGAGCGAACGAACACTACGTTCACCCTGTGTCCGCTCTGTAGAAATCCCTCCGGTCTAAAACCCGGCTTCACAAACATAGGTAGGCCAGTGATCAAATGGCACGTCCAATGCATGTGCGCCGATATCGCGTAGCCAAGATCCTCGACGTTCCGAGCGTTCGAGTTTGTCTACTACATTGGCTCGGGAGTACATTCTGGAAATTAGAAACCGCCTTCGTTTGCTTCGTGTCTAGTGTGTAGGTCTTGATGATATTTAGTCCTGTCGAAGGTGGATAAGCTAGAATGTTTGTACTAAAGGAGGCGAGAGCATTTCTTGAAGACGGAGAGTAGTAGTCAGAGTTGACCCATCAGCGGGTGGGGCAGGAAGGCCGGATCGAGACGTTTTTGGAGTGGCCCTGCTTTTTACACGGAGGTTCACCGACCTCCACCGACCGCACTGAATGTGACTCAGTGGTGAAATACCCATTCAGTTTCCCCATAGCCAGCAGGCCCTGAAAGTAGCGGAGGGGGTCCCCTCTGATCCCGCAATGTGACGTTCGCTTGACTAGCGGATACCCCCAACACCCCCAACACCCCAACACCCCCAACACCCCGACCCTGGTTTTGCACCCTGAGCTGTTTTGGCACTATCCATTCTTCTGGCGCGTGGGTGCTCGCTCGCCTTGGGGATCGAGCATCCCGGCAAAACCGAGGAACCCCTTGGACACGGCCAGCCTCAGAGCAGTGTCTGGGAGAGAGGTACAGACCCATGGGGAGAGCTACAAGGCCAGTTTTCCATCACGTGGGGAAGAGCCTCCCCCCGGGCTCTCGGGAACCTGGGGTTCTCCTGATGTTCCACCTCATCCCTCCGCACCGCAGGCAGAAAGCTGATCGTTCCCGTCTCAGGGCTTCACTTGGGCAATTCTTCCTCCTCTTCTTCTTTCTCTTCTTCCAATGAATAACGGTGTTTGCGAGCTGGATCCGCTGACTCCACCGTGGGGCCTGTAACCCCTTCTTTCCACGGAGGAGATGATCGGCGGTTATCTATGCTTGAGAAGCATTTTATTCCCTTAAATTGCACGTGTGCCCAGAGAGTGTAGAAATATAGCTCCTCGTGGCCTCTTCTGGCAGAGATATTGGAGAGAATTGGATATTTCTTTCCTGGTATCATTCCGAATCGAATTTCAGAAATTCAAAATAGACGATCCATTTAGGGACTGTCTCGCTGCTGGCTTATGACTCTCCGGTAAATAAGTGTGGGTAGAAACACTGGAGTCTCCGAGATCTCTTTGGTGTTTAGGTGGAACATCTGCAGGGAAGACCTGTGTCGGCTAAGGGATTCGGTCGCAGGCTTCCCAGCGGTTCTCTTGCAGAATGCTTTCTTCATCTCAGGATGTCAACTCTCGTCATCCCCTATCCCCGTCCATAAAATTTTAGTTTTTGAATGATGAGGGAAAAGGTGTCCCCTCCTCCCCACCCCCACCCCCCATTCAGAAAAGAAATCTCCTGGAGCGAACGAGCGAAGGGCACCCCCCACCCCCGAGGGGCCAGGCGGGGGTGTCGGGAGAAGAGGGAGAGAGCATTATTTGCTTGAAATCACATATGATTCCGGACGAATTTCCGAAGGGAATGTTGCCAAGACATGATCTTTTTGTTCCTCTTGTATTTTCTGTAAATATTAACCGGCACTCAGTTGTAAAGTAAAGGCAAACTGTAAATACGAAGATGTGAACGACGGTCCCTCGTCTCTTGTACTTTATCTCTTGTTTGTTAGGGAAGGCACAAAAGGCTCGTTTGTATTTATGCCGATTCTTTGTCTGGAAGAAACACATGGAATATTGAATGTAACACATTTAGTCAATTAAATTTTAAAGAAATTCTTCTCTAAGGTGTTCCCGTGTGGCTTCGGTCGGCGGGCCCGTCCCGGGGCCCCGGGGAGGAGAGTGGCCCGTTTGCGGAGGATGGGTGTCCGGCCCGCTGGAGCCCGGGCTGGCGGGCGGGCGGCCCAGTAAGTCAAGCTTCCTCCGGAACCCGCCGGCCATCCGATCTGGAAGTGTTTAGGGCTGGGTCTGGCACAGACGAAGATCCAGGCTCCAGTACCAGTCTGGGTCAGGGAAGAGGAACGGGCAAGTCCAGTTTAAGATTGATGAGGTTTTGAATAGCAGACTCTGAATTCTTGGTTGGAACACTTGCTGTGTGGACCCAGCAAGTGCAGATGCGGTTCCCTCTTGTATCCCCTCTCCACCTCCCCCGCCTAGTGGGCCGGGCCAGCTCTGCCCCTCGTCTGGTGGACAAGGACACCCCATCCCCCGATCTGTGGACTGGGACAATTCCCCCATGTGGTATCTGTGTTGGGCCGGGGGCCTTGTCCTTTCCTAGGTGCCAAAAAACTTTGTTATAAGAACTGCATAAAAAACTAATTCATCCCACCCTGGGCCATTCATTCATTCATTCAATTGTATTTATTGAGCGTTTACTTTGGGCAGAGCACTGTACTAAGCTCTTGGAAAGAACAATTCAGCAATAGAGATGATCCCTGCCCACGCTAGGCTTATAGTTATTATTACAGTATTTAAGTGCTTACTATGTGCCAGGCACTGTACTAAGCACTGGGGTGGATACAAGCAAATCGGTTGGACACTGTCCCTGACCCACATGGGGCTTGCGTTCTCAATCCCCAATTTACAGATGAGGTAACTGAGGCCCAGTGAAGTGACCTGCCCAAGGTCACACAGCAGACACGTGGCGGAGCCAGGATTAGAACCCGTGACCTCCTGACTCCCAGGCCTGTGCTTTATCCTCTCCACCGTGCTGCTTCTGTAGTTCAAAAGTTCAACAGGATGTTGGAAATCTGGCACCAGCCCCAAATGGCTAATAATCATAATCGGGGTATTTGTTAAGTGCTGAGCTAAACACTGGGGAAGGTAAAAGATCAACAGAGTCCCTGACCCTCACAGGGCTTATTATCTAAAGAGGAGGGAGAACGGCTATTTCGTCCCCATTCTATAGATGAGAAAATAGGCCCGGCAGTTAGGTGACTAGCCTAAAGTCACCCAGTAGGACTGAGGTGGGATGAGAATCGGGCGGGTGGCCTCTCTCCAGAAAGGACAGTCATTCGATCATATTTATTGAGTGCTTTCTGTGCGCAAAGCACTGTACTAAGTGCTTAGGGCATGGAGCTATTGAGGCCCCGCGGGGGGCTGGGGGAGATAGCTGGAGGAGTGGAGTGACGTGTCCTTAGCATTTCTGTAGAAAAATGACCCGGGCATTAGAGTGAAGTATGAACTGGGGTGGGGAGAGACAGGAGGCTGGGAGGTCAGCAAGGAGTCATCCAGGCGGGATAGGATAAATGCTTGGATTAACCTGGTAGCGGTTTGGATGGAGAAAAAGGGTGGATTTTAGCAGCTTATTGCGTGCAGAGCTACGCTAGGGAGAGTACTACAATAAACAGTGACATTCACTGCCCACAACAAGTTCGCCAGGCCTGCGTCTCCTTTTGCCAGGTGAAAAATAAGGCTGGTAACGTTAGAGCCTTCAAGAAGAAGCAGGCAGGATCAGCGAATTTGCGTTTTATAGTGTCCGTTGTTCAAACCACCGTGAGTTTCAGGTCATCTCCGTTGGAGTCCAGGGGAAGCAGTTTGAAGAGAAGAAGCAGGCCCGGAAAGGAGTGTATGCAGTGTCTACCTTGGCGCAGCGGAGGGCGGGAGGCTCGGCCTCGTCCTGAAGGACCCCGTGAGTGACCGTCTCCGGACGGACCAGGTGACCGCTGGCTGGGTTGCCCGCGAAGCCGCATTTCTGCCTTGGCCTCCGTACCTGACAATCTGCCGGAGCAATGCCAATTAACCTGCTGACGGTCCCACCCCGATAACTCTGTGATTATCATCGTTAATATTATTATTGTGATATTTATTAAGCGCTCACTATGTGCCAAGCACCACACTAAGTGAATCCTCACTCCGCCACTTGTCAGCTGTGTGACTGTCGGCAAGTCACTTCACTTCTCTGTACCTCAGTTACCTCATCTATAAAATGGGGATTAAGACTGTGAGCCCCACGTGGGACAATCTGATTACCTTGTATCTATCCCAGTGCTTAGAACAGTGCTTGGCACATAGTAGGCGCTTAACAAATATCATCATTATTATTATTACTACATAATTATTATGGCATTTGTTAAGCGGTTATTATGTGGCAGAAACTGTAATAATCATGGTGTATTTATGATAATACAATAATGGTATTTGTAAGCACTTACTATGTGCCAAGCACTGTTCTAAGCGCTGGGGTAGATACAAGGTTATCAGGTTGCCCCACATGGGGCTCACAGACTTAATCCCAATGAATTAATCCCAGTAATAATAATGTCATTTGTTAAGCACTTACCATGTGCCAAACACTGTTCTAAGCGCTGGAGTAGATAGAAGAGTTCCTTTACCCACACTGGACTCACAGTCTCGATCCCCATTTTGCAGATGAAGGAACTGAGGCACAAGAACTTGAAGTGTTTTGCCCAAGGTCACAGAGCAGACAAGTGACAGAGCCGGGATTAGAGCCCACGAACTCTGACTCCCAAGCCCGGGCTTTGGCCACTAGGCCAGGCTGCTGTACTAAGCGCTGGGTGGATACAAGCAAATCGGGTTGGACGCAGTCTTTGTCCCCCATGGGGCTCACAATCCCCATTTTCCACATGAGGTAACTGAGGCCCGGTGAAGTGACTCGACCAAGGTCACAGCAGACATGGGGGAGCCGGGATTAGAACCTACGACCTTCAGACTGCCGGGCCCGTGGGTTCTTAGTCCCGGCTCTGTCAATAGCCGGCTGTGGGGTCTCAGACGGGTCACTTCACTTCTCTGTGCCTCAGTTTTCTCATCTGTAGATTGGGATAACAGTGCCTGCTCCTTCCTCCCACACAGGGATGTGGTGAGGGTAAAACGAGGTAATGGATGAGGAAGGGCTTTGGCCTACGCTTCCCAGTGACTGCTCTTATCCGGACCTCTCTGCCGGCCCCCCCCTTGCGTCTCGTAGCGGATGCAGGCAGGTACGACGGGTCCATCGGTGTGGTACAGTGGAAAGAGCCCGGGTTTGGGAGTCAGAGTTTGTGGGTTTGAATCCCGGCTCCGCCGCTTGCCAGCTGTGTGACTTTGGGCAAGTCACTTAACTTCTCTGTGCCTCAGTTACCTCATCTGTAAAATGGGGATTAAAAAACTGTGAGCCCCACGTGGGACAACCTGATCACCTTGTATCCCCCCAGCGCTTAGAACAGTGCTTTGCACGTAGTAAGCGCTTAACAAATACAAATACCATTTTTGATCGGCCAGCGCACAGAACAGCGCTTGGCACCTCGTAAGCGCTTAACAAACGCCACCGTTATCATTCTGGATGCGCCCCGAGCGAGGCCGAGATTCGGTCCTTCTCTTAGAGGCCCGGGAGGGGGCCGTGTGGGCAACGTGATGCCTGGCACGGGGACAGAGGCGAGTTCTGCCTCCTTCCCTGATGGCCTGGCAGTCACTCCTACCCCACGCTCCCGGGTAACTAGCAGGGGGAGTGGGAGGAGATGGAGTACCAAGGTGGGCCTCTTGCACCCTCCCCTGCCACCCCCCAGGCATCTCACAGGCCAGGCCCTGGCAGGGGTCAAGGAAGGCAGCATCTATCATTCATTCGCTTATTTAATCGTATTTACTGAGCGCTTACTGTGTGGACAGTACCGTACTACACGCTTGGAAAGTACAATTCGGGAACAGATAGAGAAGATCCCTACCCGACGACGGGCTCGCGGTCTAGAAGGGGGAGACAGACAACAAAAGGAAACAAGTAGGCATCAACGGCATCAAAAGAGAGAAGAATAGAATTATAGGATTATTTCTCTGTCAACCCTAGGCGTGCCCCAGCCGATCGGTACAGGCCTGAGGGCGGAAGCGGAGCACCTATGCGAGCCTCTTGTACATCGCCTGCCTCCCTCAGAAAGCAGACCCCGGCAGGGGTCAAGGAGAGCAGCACCTATCAATCATACGTGCGTCCCGGCCAATCGGCCCAGGCCCAAGTCGGTGTCTCGCGTGGGTTCAAACAAGCCTTATTCCAGCTCTTCCCGGGACGGCGGGGGATACCGGCCCCGCTGGGTGGGCGTGACCGACTCGTGCTTAGAAACATGGGCGAGCCCTGCGCCCCCTCTCCCAGCTGGAGAAATCCCTCCTTTCTTAGAGGCGGATGGAGAGAGACGGGAGAGGGGGAATAGAGGGGTGGGCGGGAGGGAGAGGGAGAGCTGCCCACCGCTGCAGCCCCCAGAGGAACCAAAGCCAGAAACTGCTGATGCTCGAGAGCGGTCTGTGCCCCCGTCAGCAGGGTAGACCCAGAGAGAAACCCCGTCCCTCCTCTCCAAACAGATTCATTTATTCAATCCTATTTATTGAGTGCTTAATTCCACTCCGCCCTGAAGGGAGCCAAAGGAGGTTTGCTCCGCTTTCTGCCCTCCAGCAGCTCCCCAGCGACCAGTCCCCCTCCCCGCCATCCCGTCCCCCTCCCGGGCAGCCCATCCCCCTCCCCAGCATCCCGGCCTGCTCCCCGCTCCATCCTCCGGGCTCCGAGCGCCGCCGCGGCGGAGGCAAGGAGCCATGCTGAGCACATGGATACCAAGGGAGTCGTTTCCCTAGCAACAGTGACCACGTGGCGGGAACACATGGAGACCCATCAAGTCGTCGCCTGGCAACGGCCGCCTCGTCAGCGCTCCCTCGACTGGTCCCCCTCTCCCCGTCGCTCGGCTTGGTCTCATCCTCCGGGCGTCGGGCGGGGGCAGGAGCGGAGATGCTCACGCGGGGCTTCGCCTCTCCATCCGAACAGGAGAAACGGGCAAGAAGACGGTCAAGACCCTGCCCGTCGAAGGCGGCCGGAGGAACGCGTGGCCCCCTTCCCCTAGGGAGACTGAGCCAAGAAGCAGCCCGGCCCAGTGGCAAGAGACGGGCCTGGGAG
Organism: Ornithorhynchus anatinus; assembly: GCF_004115215.2. Taxonomy (NCBI): domain Eukaryota; kingdom Metazoa; phylum Chordata; class Mammalia; order Monotremata; family Ornithorhynchidae; genus Ornithorhynchus; species Ornithorhynchus anatinus. The sequence goes on from NC_041735.1 coordinate 22,402,025, forward strand.
TCACAGAACCTGGATTCTAATCCCGGTTCCACTACTGTGTGACCTTGGGCAAAGCGTCTAATTTCTCCGTGCCTCGGTTACCTCATCTTTAAAATGGAAATTAAGACTGTGAGCCACCTATGGGGCAGGGACTGTGCCCAACCCCCTTAGCTTAATTCAGTGGCTGGCACATAGTGAACACCTCAATACCATTTTAAAAAACGGAGGACTGTCGTTGCCACACTCAGGACCAATTGGCCCACCTCACCATCATCGCCATCAGTGGTATTTATGGAGGACTAATTGTGTACAGAGCACTATACTAAGCGTTTGGAAGAGTGTAATAATATCATAATAATAATTGTGGTATTTGTTAAGCCCTTACTATGTGCCGGGCACTCTACTAAATGCTGGGGTGCATAGAAGCTATTCAGATTGGCTACAGTCCTTGTCCCACACGGGACTCACGGTCTCAATCGCCATTTTAAAGATGAGGTGACCGAGTTTACGGTCTAGAGGGGAGGACAGATATCATCAGAAATAAATGACAGATACGTATGCAAGTGCTGTGGGGCTGGGAGGGAGGAGACGAATAATAGGAGCGAGTCAGGGTGACACGAAAGGGAGTGGGGGAAGAGGAAATGAGGGCTTAGTCAGGGAAGGCCTCGTGGAGGAGATGTGCCTTCAATAAGACTTTGAAGGTGGGGAGAAGCATTGTCAGATATGGGGCGGGGGGCGGGTTACAGGCCAGAGGCAGGACGTGGGCGAGATGTCGTCGGCGAGATAGACGAGATCATGGTACAGTGAGTAGGTTGGCGATAGGGATTCAAGAGTGTGGGCTGGGTTGGAGTAGGAGAGTAGCCAGGTGAGGTAGGAGGGGGCAAGGTGATTGAGGGCTTTAAAACCAATGGTGAGGAGTTTCTCTTTGACCTGGAGGGGTATGGGCAACCACTGGAGGTTTTTGAAGAGAGTGGAAACACAGCCTGAGAAACACCCCTAGCCATCATCCCACAAGGTCTAGTGACCCCACGCCCGTGCAGGGCCCGAGTAAGGTCCACCCCGTCTGGTTAACGGCAACAGTGTTTCTGTCAAAATAATGAAAAACAGAAGCTGAGACTGGCTGATAACTGAAGTGAGAAGGAGTGTAAGGATAATAATACTGATAAGAATAGTTATTTGTTAAGCACTAGACTGTAAGTTCCTCTCAGGGTCACACCTGGAGAGTTTCCAATACTCTACCAGTCTCGGCTTCGGGAGAGAGAGTCAAGCAGAAGCCTACCCATTCCGTTCCTAGCTTGGCCAGTGGCTAGCGAGTGGAAGACAATCTGCTACAAGTCAGAACTCAACTGCGGGGCAGCGGCAGCATGGGAGAGACTCGAGGGCGGAGACTCAGGGTTACTGTGCCGAAAGAGGCGATTGTAAACCATTTCCATATTTTTCCCAGGAAAAGTCTATGGATCCACTATGAGAATGATTGCAGATGGAGATGGGGCTTTCTGGGAGAGGTGCGTCCGTGGCTTTGCTATGGGTCGGAAACGACTCCTCGGTGTAAGACAAGATGAGACTGTAAGTTCGTTGTAAGGCAGGAAATAGGTCTGTTTGTTGTATTGTACTCTCCCAAGCAGTTAGTACAGTGCACACAGTAAATGCTCAGTGAATACGAGTGTGTGTGTTCAAGCACTGTGCTAAGTGCTGAGGTAGGTAGGGTTCTGGAAATGGGGAGCAGCACGGTGTAGTGGACAGAGCTTGGGCTTGGGAGTCAGAAGGTTGTGGCTTCTAACCTCGGCTCTGCCTCTTGTCCGCTGTGTGACCTTGGGCAAGTCACTTCATTTCTCTATGACTGTTGCCTCATCTGTAAAATGGGGATTGAGACTGTGAGCCCAGTGTGGGACAGGGACTGTGTCCAACCCGATTTGCTTGTCTCCACCCCTTAGTGCTTAGTACAGTGCCTGACATAAAGTAAGCACTTAACATATACCACAATTATTATTGTTATTATTATTATTATGAGGTTTGGCAGGGTTGAGGGGAGAGTCCTCCCTGGCTCCTCCCCCAAAGTGGCTGAAGTTCCTGCTTTGTTCCCAAGGGAATGACCCTGGGGCTCCCTCCCAATCCCCGTCCTGGCACAGATTAAGCTCTTGGAGGCCCTTTCTGAAGCAGAGGGGTCAGACCCCCCCCCCCACCCCCACTCAGCCTCTAAGGAGACAGAAAGAGACAGACAGACAGGGAGAGACAGACACAGAGAGAAAGACAGAGATGGCCTACCCTGTTTCCAGGGACTTTTCCAACGAGAAACCGAAATGGTTCTCACTATGACCCCCACAGCTGCTCCATTTCTAAAATTGGCCCTAATGATGTATTTTACTGCGGTAATTAATGATCTTAACAGAGAAAATGGAGTAGTGTGGCTGGTTCATCTGTTGATAATTAGCTTTTATTATGCCATTTTTCTCTGCAAATAAAGAAATATTGTGATTCCTGAAGACGCTGTGTTGGTTAAAGCGCTCATTAGCCCCTGGTGGGCCCCCTCGTGGCCGCCCTGGGAACCGCGCCGGGAGATGAGTGAGGGGGCGGGGATGAGGAGCTTATTTTTGTTTTTCTTATGGTATTTGTTATAATAATAAAGGCATTTTGTTAATCGCTTACCATGTGCCAAGCTTGGGGGGGGGGATGCTTGTGGATCATTAAACTGGGTGTTTTACTCATTCATTCATTCAACAGTATTGATCGAGCGCTTATCGCGTGCCTAGCACTGTGCTAAGAGCTTGGGAAAGTACAGTACAATAATAAACATGACATTCCCTGCCCAGAACGAGCTTACAGTCTAGACGGGGGGAGACAGACATCAATACAAATAAATAGAATTATAGCTATATACATAAGCACTGTGGAGCGGGGAGACGGGGAAGAGCAAAGAGAACAAGTCAGAGCGATGCAGAAGGGAGAGGGAGATGAGGAAACGTGGGGCTTAGTCTGGGAAGACTTCTGGGAGGAAGGCGTGCCTTCAATAAAGCACAGTAAGGCCTTCAATAAGTTTACCGAGTGTACTAACAGCCTACAGTGAGTGTCCAGTAAAAATACTAATTGCGGTATTTGTTAAGTGCCTGTTATGTGCCATTGTACTACTGAGAAGCTGCAAGGTCTAGCGGATAGAACACGGACTTGCGGGTCAGAAGGACTTGGGTTCTAATCTCGGCTCTTTCACATTTCCGGTGTGGGACCTTGGGGAAGACACCGCTCTGGGCCTCGGTTACCTCATCTGTAAAAGGGGGATTAAGGCTGTGAACCCATGTGGGATGTGGACAGTGTCCTACCTGATTAGCCTGTACCTGCCCTAGTGCTTAGATCGGTGCTCGACACGTAGTAAGCGCTTAAATGCCACGGTTACATTACAGCACTCAAGTACGTAGGGCATTCGGGCTCAAATGATTAGGTGATGCACGTGGGCTGGATGTTTCCCTGGAACTGAGAAGCAGTTGAAAGGGGAAGCGCTGGGTTTCTGATATGTATTTTAGGGAAATGACAGCCGGCGGATTGAAGGCTTGAGAAGCAGTGCGGCCTGGTGGAAAGGGCACAGACCTGGAAGTCAGACGTCCTGTGTTCTAATCCCAGCTCCGTCACATGCCTGTTTTGTGACTTTAGGGCAAGTCATTTCACTTCTCTGTGCCTCGGTTCCCTCATCTGTAAAATGGGGATTAAGACTGAGCCCACGAGGGACATGGACTGTGTCCAACCTGCTTAGGTTGCATCTACTCCGGGGCTTAGGACAGTGCTTGGCACATTGTAAGTTCTTAACAAAGACCATAAAAAAGAAGAGTAAAGACTAAAGAGTATATACTAAAGTGTCTACTGAGTGCAGGGCACTGTACTGGCAGTTACGCCGAGAGCCCATTAATAATAATAGCTGCGGTATTTATTAAGCGCTCACTATGTGCCACCGTGCTATTGAGAAGCAGCACGGCCCAGTGGATAGAGCACGGGCCTGCTTTTACAGATGAGGCGCCGGAGGCACAGAGAAGGCAAGTGTCTTGATCGAGTTTACAAAGGCTGGAGGCAGGGAGGCTGCTACGGAGCTCCTCTTCACATCCTCCATTGGGGGACGAAGGGCAGATGAAGAGAAGGCCCGCTGGGACATCGGATCTTCTATTAACAGCCCGTCTGAATCTGCTGCACCGTGTCCTGACCTACATGCCAGAGTCCTCGTCCAGACCATCGCCTCTCCTCCTCCTCTTCCCTCCCAACTGACCCTTCCAGCCTGAGGACCGGGGGCCCCGAAAGGCAGGGGCCAGACGGATGCCCGTCTCGGGCCATCCACGCTGCGCACCGCCTGCTGACTGAGTTCAGATGGAGGGACGAGATGACGCATCCTCGCATCCTACGTCTTCCCCCTGCACGGCCAGGAAGGCAGCAAACGTGGCAGGAAGTTGGGGGGGTTGAGGGGACCAAGCCGGTTGCTATGGAACCACGCTCGCTGCCTACCAAAGCGTGAACACACGAAAAGACAAGGCCTTCCCGCCTCCCCGGCCCTGCAGTCACGGTAATTAGCCGGCAGCTCAGGAGAGACTGTGTGTGACGGGAATTACCTCATCGTGGAGTCAAGAGGAAGAGGAACGGGATGACTTCTCGATAATGGCTCAGATCAGCCTGTCCGGAGGTGGCAGGGAGCCAGGGAGAGGTGTGGTGGTAAGGCCAGAAGCCGAACCGGGCTGGCCGATGGTCTCGGGGGCCAGAATCCGTGGCTCCCTACTGCAGGCCGCAGATTCTTCTTCTTCTTATTGTACTTGTTAAGTGTTTACTCTGTGCCAAGCACTGTTCTGAGCACTGAGGTAGATACACGTTAACCAGGTTGGACGCAGTCCCTGTCCCGCATGGGGCTCACACCCTTAATCCCCGTTTTACAGATGAGGTAACCAAGGCCCAGAGAAGTGAAGTGATTTGCCCAAGGTCACGCAGCAGACGGTGGCAGAGCCGGGATTAGAACCCAGGTCCTTCTGACTCCCAGGACCGTGGTCCATCCGCTAGGCCACACTGCTTCTCTGACCCGGGGTCCCACGGGGGTGGATGGGAGCCGAGCCCCTCGCCGGCTGCCGTGGGCGTCCCCGGCGTGTGGAGGTGCTGGGGTAGGGGACCCTGGTGGGGGGACGTGTAGGAAGCAGCCCGTTTCCAGGAACAGGAAGGGGAGGGAGTTCAGGGGAAGGGAGTCGGAGGGCCAACCGCCGATGCGGGAATTTCTCCCTCCGGCTCTCAAGGGGCCACAGAACTGGAGCGGAGAGTGGGCGGGACAAGAAGGCCCTGGCCTCGGTCCCTTGGCCCTATGAAGCCAGCCCTGGGAGGAGCCGTGGACAAGGATGTGGGGAGTCCCCTGGGACCTGGGAGGGTCCCCCTCATCCTCTTGCCTGATGTCGCAGTAGCTGAGGCCCTCAGAACTCTTCTCCTCCTCCTCAAAATCCTTCAGTGGCAGCCGGTTCATTCCCTCCACCTCAAACACTGACCATTAGCTCCCCCAGAATGCTCTCCTCCACACCAATCAATCAATCAGTGGTATTTATTGAACTCTTACTGTGTGCAAAGCGCTTGGGAGAGTACAATATAACAGAGCTGGTAGACACATTCCCCGCCCATGATGAGTTTGCAAGCTAGAGGGAGAGAGAGACATTTATTCGAATAAATTGCTCACTGCAATAAATTCAACACACTGCAGTTGCGACAGGCAGGATTCCTGCCCCTGAGGAGATTGAACTCTGAGGTGAGAAAATTCCCAACTAATCCCGCCTCCGTCACTCGTCTGTTGTGAGAACTTGGGCAAGTCAGTTCACCGCTCTGAGCCTCAGTTCCCTCCTCTGTAAAATGGGGTTGAAGACTGCGAGCCTTCAACCTGAAGGCTGATTACTTTGAATCTACCCCAGCGCTCAGAATGGTGCTTGGCACAGAGTAAGCGTTTAACGAAGACCATCATTAAAAAAGAAAGCATTCATGGATGAATGTACGGTAGTTGAAAGCAAGTGAGAGGAGAGACAGATGATTGAGATGAGAATTCCCTCCAATTTAGACAGCGAGCCCCATGTGGGACAGGGACGGTGCCCAATCTGATAAACGTATATGTACCTCAGTGCTTACAGTCGTGGTTGACACATAGTAAGCAATTTAAAAATTCTATTTAAAATTAAAAAAACAGAGGAGAAGAAATCAAAAATAAATAAATAAACAGGTCCAGGCTGGCAGGGAAATTCTTGCCTAATCGGTGGTGAGCATATGTTTCCGAGGGATGAATATAAAGACGGGAGGAGGCGGATTTTGGCCTGGGAGATTCCTTCCCCCTTCCTTCCCTTGGGCTTCCCTGTCCCTTGGCACAAGACACTCAGTTCTGGGTCCTTTTCTGTTCTTCATCTACACCCACTCCCTTGGAGAACTCATTCGCTCCCACACGGCTCCCATCTCTATGCAGATGATTCCCAAATCTCCATCTCCAGCCCTGATGGCTCTCCCTCTCTGAAGTCTCACATTTCCTTCTGCCTTCAGGACATCTCTACTTGGATGTTCCACCGACACCCCAGGACTTCGCATGTTCAAAACAGAGCTCCTTCTCTTCCCACCCAAACCCTGTCCTCCCTGTGACTTTGCCATCACTGTAGACAGCACCACTTTTCTTCCCGTCTCACAAGCCTGTAACCAGAGCGTTATCCTTGATTCACCTCTCTCGTTCAACCCACATATGCAATCTGTCACCAGATCCTTTACAACATTGCTAAAATCCACCCATTCCTCTGCATCCAAACTGCTACCACGTTAATCCAAGCACTTTTCCTATCCCACCTCGATTACTGCATCACCCTTCTTGCTGATCTGTCTCTCCCCACTCCAGTCTGTACTAAGCTCTGCTGCCTGTTAATTTTTCTACAAAAATGCTCGGTCCATGTTTCCCCGCTCCTCAAGAACCTCCAGGGGTTGCCCAGCCACCTCCGCATCAAACAGAAACTCCTCACCGTCGTCTTTAAAGCACTCGATCGTCTTGCCCGCTCCTATCTTACCTCACTGCTCTCCTACTACGTCCTCAGCCCGCAGACGTCATTCTTCTAATGCCAACCTTCTCACTGTACCTCGACCTCGTCTATCTCGCCTCCAACATCTCACTCAAATCCTACTTCTGGCCTGGAACAGTCTTCCTCTTTAGATGTGACAGAGGATCATTCTCCCCACCTTCAAAGCTAATCTCCTTGCACATCTCCTTCAAGTGGCCTTCCCTGAGTAAGCCCTCATTTCCTCTTCTCTCACTCCCTCCTGGGTTGCACTTGCACTTGGATTTGCACCGCCCCCCCCCCCCCCCCCCCCCCCGCCCCGGGACTTATGTAAATACCCGTAATTTATTTATTTATACTAATGTCTGTCTCTCCCTCTAGTCTGTAAACTCATTGTGGGCAGGGAGTGTGTCTTCAAGACACACTCCTCAAGACTGCTACACTGTACTCTCCTAAATGCTTAGTACAGTGAGCACACAGTGAGTGCTCAATAAATAGGATTGATTGACTGGTCGATTGAGGCTGTGCTGATTCTGACTTTCTGATTCCTGAGCGCAGAGGGGACCTAACAGGGTCAGAGGTGCCTGTGCTGATGAAAATGCGAAAGCCCCTGTCAATCTCCCCTTGCGGGACCCCCCCCCCCCATCCCCAGAAATGGGACAGAACGGGATCGCCTCCCACAGAGCCCAAAGACAAGGCCCCTCTCAGATGGAAAAATGGCTACCTTTAAGGTATTTGTTAAGCGCTTACTTTCTGCCAGGCACTGGGATAGATACAAGATAATAGTGATGCTAAGCAGTGGGATAAATACAAGCATATTGGGTTGGACACACTCCTCACAGTCTTAATCCCCATTTTGACAGATGAGGTATCTGAGGCACAGAGAAGTGACGGGATGGACCCAAAGTCACACAACAGACAAGTGGCAGTACCTCGATTAGAACCCATGTTCTTCAGAATCCCAGATCCGTGCTCTATCCACTAGGCCTTGTTGCTTCCTCTCTTCCTTCCTCCCTCTAAGGTACTTTACAGACAAATTTCCAAATAGGACAAGAGATCAGAATCGTGGCCAACATGTAGAGAATCCCTATTGACTGAAAAGGAAATTTTCAAGTTGGGGGTTTTCCGAGACAATTGGAAATCAACAGAAAAGCCAAAAAAGAGGTCCCTGTTGAGAAAGAATCAGAATACGGTATAGATGGGCGCATCTTGATTTTAAAGACAGACACGATGCAGGAAGGGCCAGCAGTCATTGTTTTCTAAAATACAATGGCAAGATTCATTCATTTATTCATTCAATCGTATTTATTGAACACTTATTGTGTGCAGAGCACCGTACTAAATGCTTGGAAACTTTATTTTGGCAACAGAGACAATCTCTACCCAACAACGGGCTCACAGTCTAGAAGATATTAGACCATCATTGATTACCTCCATAATCACTTTTAAAGATACCAATATCAAAAATGCACATCAGCTTCCAGAAGCAAGAAAGATCTCAGTATCAAAATAATGACAATGATGATGATGATAATGCTGATGGAAACTTCCATCTGGAAGGATGGATGGACTATTGTCTGGAGACTTTTTTATTATTATCGCTAGTATTATTATTATACACATGAAGTGCTAACTCTGTGACAAGCACTGTTCTAAGTCCTGGAGTAGATACAAGTTAATCAGGTTGGACAGAGTCTCTGTCCTCCTTGAGGTTCGCATTCTAAGTAGGCGGGAGAACCCACTTTACAGATGAAGCCCAGAGAAGTGAGATGATTTGCCCAAGATCACACAGCAGACAAGTGGCAGAGCCAGGATTAGAACCCAGGTCCTCTGGCTCCCAGGCCCGGATTCTTTCCACTAGGCTACACTGCTTGTTGTTCTGTAGGAAGAAGAAGTTGCCCAGAGGAATTGATTCTGGTGTCGTTGGCTCGCACAACATCGCTCACACACTCTCCTCTTTGCCAGTCGTGTTTCCCGCTGGGGGACATAGTGCCATGAGAAAGTTGGGGTTGGCGAGGGGGGCGGCCAGAGATGCAGCACACTGCAAAAGGCACCTGAAGGTTTTTAGGTACCTTTAAGAACAAGAACAAAACTGGGAGCCCCAAGCGGGACATAGACCATGTTCAACCTGATTAGCTTGTATCTACCACAGCGCTTAATACAGGTGGTCAGTCATTTGTATTTATTGAGGGCTTACTGTGTGCAGAGCACCATACTAAGCGCTTGGGAAAGTACCATATAACAAGCATAGTGGATAGAGCACGGGCCTGAGATTAAGAATGTCATGAGCTCCAATCCCGGCTCCGCCACTTGTCTGCTGTGTGACCATGGGCAAGTCACTTCATTTCTCTGGGCTTCAGTTACGTCATCTGTAAAATGGGGATTGAGGCTGTGAGTCCCACGTGGGACAGGGACTTCGTCCAGTCCGATTTGCTTGTATCCACCCCAGCGCTTAGTCCAGTGCCTGTTACACAGTAAATGCTTTATAAATACCACGATTATTATTATTAAAACAGACACATTCCCTGCCCACAACGAGTTTACAGTCTAGCGGGGCTTACAGTCTAGTACAGTGCCTGGCACAGAAAAAGCTCTTAGCAAATACCATTAAAAAGCAAAAAGAATGTGCACAGAGGAATCGATTCTGCTGGCGATGGCTCGCACAGCACCACTTACACTCTCTCCTCCCTCCCGCTGCGGGGACCAAGCGCAACGAGCAAGAGGGCAGACAGGGATGCAACACCCGGCAAAGGGCACCTGAAGGTTTTGACATGGGAGGTTTACAGCTGAAGCCACTGCAGCACCGTTGCAGAGACTGTACTCCAGAGCCAGAGCCAGCTGCTACGGGCTTGGCTGCTCACGGTAGCCAGCTATTTTCTCACTGGACCGATCCACGCGTCACGGAACGCCCCGGTGGTTCTTCGGTCCGAAAGCTTCGGCGCCGATGGCTGAGCCGAGAAGCGGGGCTTGAGCCAAGGCCTCCCGGTGCCGGGGGGAGGAGGGGGAGCTCTTTCCGCTGGCCCAAAAGCAGAGCTGTCTAAATAAAACATCCCACCCGGGTTATGTGCATTATATAATTCACAGCAGAGCCATTGCAGCATTAAGAACAAAGGATTCCTGAGCATACCGGCTCCCAGGCTAAAATGTCAGCTCACAGTGGCGAAGAAGAGAAGCAGCGTGGCTTCGTGCATAGAGCACGGGCTTGGGAGTCGGTCATGGGTTCTAATGCCGGCTCCGCCACTTGTCTGCTGGGTGACTTTGGACAAGTCACTTCACTTCTCTGGGCCTCGGTGACCTCATCTGCAAAATGGGGATTGAGACTGTGAGCTCCACATGAGACAGGGACTGTGTCCAACCCGATTTGCTTGTACTCCAGCTCTTAGTACAGTGTCTGGCACATATTAAGTGCTTAACAAATACCGTTATTATTAGTAGTAGTGGAAAGAGCACAGGCCTAGATATCTGAGGACCTGGGTTCTAATCCTTGCTCTGCCACTTGTCCCCTCTGTGACCTTGGGCAAGTCACTTAACTTCTGTGTGCATCAATTTTTTTATCTGCAAATGAGGATTTAATACCCGGTCTCCCTTCTACATGGACTGTGAGCCCCAGGTAGAATTTTATATTCTTCTTTCTACCTTAGTGCTTGGCACATAATAAGCATTTAACAACAAATATTATTATCATGTTATTATTATTTTCTGAAAGTGAGTAAACTCCAAGAAGATTTGGAAAGAATTTATCAATACAAAAGTAACCACAAATCAAGCAAAGGGAATCACAAAGCTTCTCAGATAATTAATCCCCTGGCATTAGATGACTTCATTGAAGATGAATTGAAGATTAATTAGACTGTGTCCAACTTGATTAGCTTGCATTTACCCCAGAGCTTAGTACAGTGCCCGGCAATATCAAATACTTTGATAGAAATAATTGATTTATGTTTGCAAAAAAAAGTGCTTTCTCAAAACAATTACAGGGGCATAAAGACGAGGCATTTTTAAAAAATCAAAAAAAAAAAAGAGCTGCTAGGATAACTGACAGATGGAAACCTGCCTTTAGATCCTTTAGATCCCTGGGGAGGCTGGGGAGGCTACAGAGCTTCTGGAGGCCCTGGATACTGTGAAGGCAGTGGAGGCTGTGGAGGCTGCAAAGGCTGCTGAGGCAGAAACTGGGAGTCTGTGAATGCAGTGGAGGTTGTAGAGGCTGCAGGTGTTGTGGAGGCAGTGGAGGCTGTGAAAGCAGTGGAGGCTGCAAATACCTTTTAGGCAGAAACTGTGAAGGCTGCGGAGGTCGTGGAGACAGTGGAAGCCGTTGAGGCTGAAGAGGCAGGGGAAGCTGAGGAGGCATATCTGAGTCAGTAGAGGCTAGAAAGGCTGTGGAGGCTGCCGAGGTGCCCGAGGGAGGCTGTAGAAGCTTTGGAGGCTGTGGAGGAAGTGGTGGTTGGAACTAGTGACTCTTGCTTGGAGCGAAAAAGTGTCAAGGCATCTTCCCTCAGAAACTGCTTTATTTACTCATTGTAACAGTAGATATCTTGGTTTGCTCGTTCTTAAAATTGCTAAATGGGCTTGTGTAATTTGTTATTTGGGGTGGAGACACTCGCTGATCTACTAATCTCGCATTCACCCTAATGCTAAGCCCAAGCCATGGTCCATCATAAGCTCTTAATAGATTCCATTAAGTGCCTATCAAAACTCTTCTAAAAAGCCACCTCCCCTAGGAGGCATGCCTTGACTGATCTACCCACGATCCCAAGCATGCCGTTCTCTTTCAGCTTCACACTCCTCGACACTTCTTGATTTCTATAAGTATTTAGCTGCCTGGCTTTAATATTTATATTTACTTTCATGCTTTCTAACAATCAATTGTATTTATTACTGTGTGCAGAGCACTGTACTAAGTGCTGGAGGAGAACAATATAACAGAGTTGGTAGACATGTTCCCTGCCCACAGTGAGTTTACAGTCTAGCTTACAGTCTACCATTCATACTGCTAGAGAGCATGAGAGTAAATATAAAGATTAAAGCCAGGCAGCTAAATAGTTATATGAAGTTATGTATAAGCTAAATACTTTTATGTGTATATATAACATATATGTGTAACACACACATCAGTGTATCATACTAATCATTGTAATAATAATAATTATTATTAAGGTATTTGTTAAGTGCTTACTATGTACCAGACACTGTTCTAAGCGCTAGGGTAGTTAAATACTTACTATGCACCAAACACTGTACTAAGCGCTGGGGTAGATACCACAACATCAGGTGAGACACAGTCCCAGCCCCACACAAGGCTCACAGTCTAAAGGGGAGGGAGAACTGGTATCGAATCCCCATTTTATAACTGAAGAAGGAAATGAGGCCCAGAGAAGTTAAGTGACTTGTCCAAAGTCACACAGCAGAAAAGTGGCAGGGTCGGGATTAGAACCCAGGTCCTCTGACTCCCAGGTCCGGCCTCTCTCCACTAGGCCATGCTGCTTCCCATGGCCTAGGCGATGTGTGCCCCCTTGTCTTCCTCTATAAAATGCCAGCTCGGTGAATGTACCTTGGGCTTATTGGTCAAGCCCTTTTTCTATGCTCAGTTTCTAGGAGATCCCCCTTAAATGATAATAATTATAATAATGATGGTATTTGTTAAGGACTTACTATGTGCCAAGAACCATTCTAAGCGCTGGAACCCTGTTCTAAGTGCTGGAACACTGTTCTAAGCGCTGGATGGTGGTGGTGATGATGATGATGATGATGATGAAGGCGACCCTGGGGCTATCATCAGAAAATATATTGACGAGCGTGAAGAATGCTTGAAGAGAAGAAGGAATTTCAGGGAAGCTACTGGGAAAGTCCCCAGTGCTGTAACTCTGAAGCTAAGTGACTAAGTGACTGCAAGGAATCTGGGTCGAATGGCGTAATGGAGATGTTACCTATTGGAATGTCTGGACCAGAAGCTACCGTAGCAATCGAACTGTTGAGTGCGTGAAAAGTACCGGGTCCTGAATTATTGCAGAATTTCTGGTTCGGCAACCTCACAGCAGCACGTGGAGTTATCTCAAGATGGCTTGTGGGAGCACCTCAAGAGAAATGCCCCGGTTTGAAGAAATCCCGAAACAGAATTCTTGAACAAAAGATCCAAATCCTGCAGAACCAGTGAAACATGGGCCAATTCCTTGTTTACCTTCCTCCTACAAACTACAACCCCCTCTCAGCACAGCACCTGGAGAGTTTCCAGTCCTCTACCAGCCTCAGCTGTGGGAGGGAGAGTCAAGCAGAGGCCTACCCATTCCATTCCTAGCTTGGCCAGTGACTAGCGGGTGGCAGACAATCTGCTACAAGTCAAAACTCACCCGTGCTGGGCAGCAGCGGCATGGAAGAGAGTCAAGAGTGGAGACTCAAGTTTACTGTGCCGAAGAAGGCAATAACGAGTCACTTCTGTATTTTTGCCGAGAAAATTCTATGGAACCCCAACCAGAATGACTGCAGATGGAGGTGGGGTTTTCTGGGAGAGAGGTGTCCACAGAGTTGCTGTGGGTCAGGAATGATTCGACGGCATAAGACAAGACAAACTACAGTAAACAGGACAAGGAGCATTTGTGGATGCTGAGCTCTGTTCTCTAGCCTGTGCTTTGGAGAGTGGGGTCATGCTAATCTCTGCAGCTAAACCCTCTTCTCCCCCCTTTCCCTCTGTTCCTCCCCCCTCCCGTCCCATCCCCTCAGCACTGTACTCGTCCGCTCAACTGTATAGATCATCATCACCCTATTTATTTTGTTTAATGAGATGTACGTTACCCTGATTCTATTTATTTGCTATTGTTTTAATGAGATGTTCTTCCCCTTGACTCTATTTATTGCCATTGTTCTTGTCTGTCCCTCTCCCCCGATTAGACTTTAAGCCCATCAAAGGGCAGGGACTGTCTCTGTTGCCCATTTGTACATTCCAAGCGCTTAGTACAGAACTCTGCCCATAGTAAGCGCTCAATAAATACTATTGAATGAATAATCTAACATCAATTAGATCAGATTAGAGTGCCGACGCTTCTCTCTCATTCATTCAATCATATTTATTGAGCACTTACTGTGTGCAAAGCACTGTACTAAGTGCTTGGGAGAGTACAATATAACAACAAACAGACACATTCCCTGCCCACAGTGAGCTCACAGGCCCCACTTGGCCACATAAACCCCATTGTCAAGCCGTTTGCCAGTCAGTCAATAGCATTTAATTCATTCAATCGCATTTATTGAGCATTTACTATGTGCAGAGCCCTGTACTAAGCGCTTGGAAGAGTACAATACGACAATAAACAGACACATTCCCTGCCCACAATGAGCTTACTGCCTAGAGAGCTGTTTATTGAGCATTTACTGTATGCAGAGCACTGTACTAAGCACTTGGGAGAGTACAGTATAGCATGACTTAGTGGATAGAGTGCGAGCCTGGAGTCTGAAGGTAATGGGTTCTAATCCCAGCTCCACCACTTGTCTACTGCATGACCCTGGGCAAGTTACTTCACTTCTCTGTGCCTCAGTTCCCTCATCTTTAAAATGGGGATTGAAACTGTGAGCCCCACTTGGAACAGGAAACGTGTCCAACTAGATTTGCTTGTTTCCACCCCAGCACTCAGTAGAGTGCCTGACACATAGTAACCTTGACGCTGTTTATTGCCATTGTTCTTGTCTGTCCGTCTCCCCCGATTAGACTGTAAGCCCGTCAAACGGCAGGGACTGTCTCTATCTGTTGCCGACTTGTTCATCCCAAGCGCTTAGTACAGTGCTCTGCACATAGTAAGCGCTCAATAAATACTATTGAATGAATGAATAGTAAGCGCTGAACAAATAGTATCATCACTAAGTTTGGGGCTGAGGATCCGCTTCTCAGCGGCAGTCCCAGGTATGTAGTCTTTCTGCTGTGAATCCTGGATTTTTTTTTCTCTGTTCTACTCATAGAACGGCCACTGGCAGCTCTCAGGAATCCCGGAGACGCACGTGCTGTCACAGGCCTTTCGCTGAGCACGCAGCACAGCTTTGATGTCATAAGTGACATTCAGAGGCCGGAACTGGGGCCGCAGGAAACGGGGTACTGGTGTCTGACACCACAGTCAGGTGAGAGAGAAGATGAATTGGCTGAAAACTGCATTATCTGGTATAAAACTAGCAATTATTATTGTTAGTAATAATAATAATAGCAATAATAACTGTGGTATTTGTTAAGCACTTACTTTGTACCAGGCACTCTACTAAGCACTAGGGTGGGAACAAGCAAATAAGGTTGGGCTTAGTCTTGTCCTACGTGGGGCTCGCAGTCTCTATCCCCATTTTACAGATGCGGGAACTGAGGCAAAGAGAAGTGAAGTGATTTGTCCAAGTTCACACAGCAGCCGGGATTAGAACCCATGACTTTCTGACTCCCAGGCTCGGGCTCTATCTAGTACATCTCGCTACTTTTACAGTTGGTCACCATAAACCTTTTCAACCCCTCACAGAGGGGCTCTGGAGGAGTGCATCACGGGAAAGCCCAGAGTCCCACACCCAATACATTTCTCCCCCAGACCCAGGCCCGGTTCGTGTTCTGGCAGAAAATACAAGAGAGGAGCACTGCCGGCCGCATCTCCCCGCAGCCGTTGTGGGTATGGTCTCTCGGGACCTCGGAGAGCCAAGCCCAAAGGAACAAAGGAGCAGAAAGGACTTCCTGAATTTAGCCAAAATTAGAGGGACGAAGCTTGGAGTGGACCAATCGAGGTTTCACTGACCCGCCCCACGTCGGTGAAAGAGGAGTCACAAGGCACCTAAACCGGTATTTCTCCAGACGGTCAGACTAAGGCGAGCAGATTGTAACCTGAATAAATCTCTCTCGCTTGTACTGGTAAGACCCTTGTTCATCGTTAATTATTAGAGCATGCATGGACAGAGGGGGATGGGGGGAGGAGGGGGTGGGGAGGAGACTATTAACAGAGCTTATGTCATCTGAATCTCGTGGCCAAATGAACAGAGCTGAAGTAAAGGGAAGCAGTGTGGTCTAGTGGATAGGGCACGGGCCTGGGAGTCAGAAGGCCCTGGGTTCTAATCTCAGCCCTGTCCCTCGTCTGCCGAGCGACCTTGGTCAGGCTCCTTAACTTCTCTGTGCCACAGTTACCTCATCTGTAAAATGGGGATTAATATAGTGAGTCCCATGTGGGACATTCTTTATTGCTGAATTGTATTTTCCAAGCTCTTAGTACAGTGCTCTGCACACAGTAAGCGCTCAATAAATAAGATTGAATGAATGAATGAATGACATGGACCCAACCTGATTAGCTGGTATCAACCCCAACGCTTAGTTCAGTGCCTAGCACATAGTAAGTGCTTTACAAATAACACAAAAAGGGGGTGGGAGGGCTCGGAAAGGCCAGAAAAGGAAGAGTGGAGTCTTGGAATGGGAGAGATGAGAACTAAAGGAGGAAACCAAACAGAGTCTAAAAAACAGAAGGGGTGCAAATGAGAGAAATGCAAGACTTTTAAGTAGGTGGTCATTAAAAAACATCAGATTTTACACCACCAAACCAACTTCATTTTTAGCAGCAAAAAGAGGTAGATAGCAATCATCTACCTCTTTTTGCTGCTAAAAATGAAGTTGGTTCTTACCCTCATCTTACCCAAAACTGTGCAGGGAAATTAGCCCTTGCTGCTCTGTGAACATTGAAGATTTGTTGGAGTGAGTCAGGATAGAGTGATTGCCTCAAAAAATTGTCATAACGGAAGAATCGATTAAGATTACGAGCCCCATGAGGGACAGGGACCTGATTAGATTGTATCTGCCCCAGCACTTAGAACAGGGCTTGATGCATGGTAAGTGCTTAATGACTATCATCATCCTCATCATTATTATTATTATTATTACATTAGGTGCTGGTGGTGGTTAAAGAGCAGGAAAACAGTCACTTCAAGACTACATTGGAATATGTTGAATATCCTTTCAGCTCTTCTTAGTCATCCAGTCTTACTTCTTGGTTCCATACTGATTTTTTTTGTGGTATTCGTAAAGTGCTTACTATGTGACAGGCATTGTACTAAGTGCTGGGGTTACACTTAGTACACTGATTACAAGATAATCAGGTTGGACCCAGTTCATGTCCCACATGAGTCCTCACAGTCTTAATCCTCATTATACAGGTGAGGTAACTGAGGCATAAAGAAGTGAAATGACTTGCCCAAGGTCACACAGCAGCCAAGTGGTAGAGCTGGAATTAGAACCCGGGGCCTTCTGACTCCCAGGCCTAGCCACTAGGCCATGCTGCTTCTTTACCAATTTCTTGAATGAATGAATGAATGAATGAAAGGAGGTCCTTTCATAAGCAACCTCCTTAAGGCCTAAGCCAAGGTCCTTGATTTCATCCAATTCTCCCCCACCCCTCATAAGCTTTTGACACATCTGCTATCTCCTCAAGGACAGCCACTTCCTGCTCACTCCTCTCAGCATGGACATTCTCCAACTCACCAACCCCAGTTCTTAACCCCTTCCTTCCACACTTCTCCTCCACCACCTTTATCCCTCTTTAAAATCGCAGTTAAATGTCCATCTCCTCCAGGAGGGCCTCCCTGATTAACCCCTCCTACCCACTTGCAAGATCAGCGAATCTGTTCCTTCCTTTTCAGTCCGTTTTGCTAAATTATCGCATCCATGACATTGTCATGATTTGATCTAGTTCTACTTACATGTTTAATGTATGTGGCTCTTTCTCACTCCCCTATCAGATTAGCTTGTCTAAGCTCTCATTTCCTTGTATACCCTCTTTCTTTGACATTGCCATGCACTTGGATCTGTACCCTTTAATTATTTGATATTCATTCCACCCTCAGTCCCACAGCACTTCTGTACATATTCATATGTATCTCCATGTCTATCCTCTATTCAGTCAGTCACGTTTACCGAGCGTTTACGGTGAGCAGAGCACCGTGCTAAGCATTTAAAAGAGTACGATATAATGATAGAATGGACGCATTCCCTGCCCACAGTGAGCTTTCAGTCTAGAGGGGGAGATAGTAATGGAAATAAATAAATGACAGATAAATACATAAGTGCTGTGGGGCTGAGAGGAAGGATGAATAAAGGGAGTAAGTGGGTGTGATGCAGAAGGGAGTGGAGGAAAAGGAAAAGAGTGTTTGGTCAGGGAAGGCTTCTTGGAGGAGATGTGCCTTCAATAAGGCTTTGAAGGCGGGGAGAGTCATTGTCTGTCAGATACGAGGAGGGAGGGCGTTCCGGGACGTGGGCGAGAGGTTGGCGGCGAGATAGACGAGGTGGAGGTACCACGAGAAGGTTGGCATTAGAAGAGCGAAGTGTGCTGGCTGGGTTGTAGTAGGAGAAAATTCCTGGAGGACAGGGACTGTGTCTTCCAGCTCTGAAGACAGAGGTTTAATACAGAGCTCACACTTGTGGCCAGCCCACAACAAGTTGCCTTATGCCCAGTCTCTTCCGGGATCACAGAGAGTCACTAATTAAGTCACCTTGGCAGTGATGGATTCTACTTGGAACGGGTGATTGTTGGCCTGTGGGGGTGGAGCATGGAGGGAGGCGTGGCTTTCTCTCCCTGTCCTACCCGGGTATCGGTCCTGGACCAAACAATGACTGCCACTTAGAGCCACAGCTGTCACCCCTAAGGCAGATAAAAGGCGGTCGTTTTGAATTACAAGGGGAGGTATGCAGGGAGAAGCATCTGGAGTAGAAGCAGTATTGAAGAAGCAAGCAGCAGAAGGCGGCAGCACTTGGAAGCAGAAAGAAGAAGCAACGGCAGAAAGGACTCCCTTGACCAGCAGACTGGTATTGGACCCTTGGTGGAGTAAGTGAATGAGTGTGTATATGTGTCACTGCTTTGCACGTTGGTAAAACTAAGTAAAAACTTTCCGCATTAACCTTGGTGGTCGGGGGTGTGGTTTGACTCTACTATGGGTCACCCAGGATTCTCCGGTCCAGGAAGGTCCTGGTTGGTATGAGCCGGGGCTCCCGATGACACTCAGTAAGCACACAGTAAATACCACTGATTGATTGATTAAGGGCAGGGATTCTGAGGATCTTTGAGATTGACCCTTAGCTCATCAGCTAGGGCTCTAAAGCTTCAGTAAGTGCTTGTCGGGTGTGTGACTAATCCATGGGATGAGCCAGAGAAGTAGCGTGGCCTAGTGGAAAGAGCACCGGCCTGGTGTCGGTGGACCTGGGTTCTAATCTATATCTGTCATTTATTTATTTATTCATTCGATGTATGTCTCTCCCTCTAGACTGTAAACTCGTTGTGGGCAGGGAAGGCGTCTGCTATATTGTTGTACTCTCCTGAGTGCTTAGTACAGTACTTTGCACACAGTAAGTGTTCAATAAGTATGAATGAATAATCCCAGTTCCGCCATGTACCGGCTATGTGACTTTGGGCACGCCTGTGCCTCAGTTCCCTCATCTGCAGAATGGGGATTGAGTATTTCCTTTCCCTCCTACCTAGACTGTGAGCCCCATGTGGGACAATGATTTGCTTATATCGACCCCGGGGCTTAGTACAGTCCTTGCACACAATAAACCCTTAACAAATACCAATATACCACTGTGAACAGACCAATAAATTCTGGCCAACTGGTCAGACATTCTGCTTTTTATTTATTTATTTTTTAATGGTACTTGGACTAAGTGTTTACTCTTTGCCAGGCACTGTAGTAAGAGCTGAAGTAGATACACATAATCAGATTGGACAAGATCCCTGTCCCACAGCACTTATGTACATATCTGTAATTTATTTGTATTGATGTCTGTCTCCCCAGCTCTAGACTGTAAACTCATTGTGGGCAGGGAATGTGTCTGTTCATTGTTATATTCTACTCTCCCAAGCGCTTAGTACAGTGCTCTGTAAACAGTAAGTACTCAGTAAATACAGTTACATGGATGAATGAATTCACAGCCTAAGTTGGAGGGAAGATGGTTGAATTGCCTTTTTACGGATGAGGTAAACTCATCGTAGGCAGGGAATATGTCTATTATATTGTTCTATTGTACTCTCCCAAGTTCTTAGTACAGTGCTCGGCACACAGTAAGCGTTCAGTAAATATGATTGAGTGACTGAGAAGTTAAAGTGATTTGCCCAAGGTCACACAGAAGGCAAGTGGCAAAGCCCGGATGAGAACCCAGATTCGATGCTCCTAAAGCCTGGGGGTCTATCCATTAGACCACACTGCTTCCTGTTGTTGATAAACTCGGTGAAATAATAATAATAATAATAATAATAATAATAATGGCATTTGTTAAGCACTTACTATGTGCCAAGCACTGTCCTAAGAAATAGTGGCGCTTACTGATACCGCAGGTCCCTCATGGTAGAGGCTGAAACAAATGTGAAGTCTGAAGGTCATGAAAGGAAAGCCAATTATCTTGGGATGGAGTGTTTCCACATACATTAGTTAAGCATTTTAAAGAAGTGGAGATTCATTAGTTATTGGAAACAGTTCAGAAGGTGTAACTTTGGGATATCCGTGTCCTAACCGAGAGATTTTTATCTCAACAATTTGCGATTTTCATGCTCCTGACTGATGCCGGAGTTGTTATAATGTGTTTATATATACTTAAAAAAGGCAGAATCATCTGAGAGTGAAGGAAGGGATCATATCTGGAATATTGTATTTTAACTGAGGGCACAGAACATGTCATTTCTTTATTTTGCAGTTCCCAAGCACCTAGTACAGTGCACTGCACCAAGTAGACACTTCATAAATATTACTACTGCTACTTCTATGACTATTCTTTCAAAAACTTCTTTGAGAAGCAGTATGGCCTAGGGATAAGAGTGCAGGCCTGGGAGTATAAGGACCTGGGTTCTAATCCTGGCTCTGCCACTTGTCTGTGCTGTGACCTTGGGCAAGTCACTTCACTTTTCTGGGCCTCAGTTTCCTCATCTGTAAAATGGGGATTAAATCCTATTCCCTCCTTCTTAGACTATGAACCCCACATAGGAGAGGGGCTGTGTCCAGCTAGATTATCTTGTATCTACCCCACTGCATAGTACAGAGCTTGGCCCACATAGTAAATTCTTAGCAAATGGCATAAACGCTGTAGCACTTAACAAATATTAACAAACAATGCTGTTATCATTGTCCAGAGTTCCTGAGAACCAGCGTGGCCTAGTGGATAGAGCACGGGTCTGGAAGTCAGAAGGACCTGGGTTTCCTAATCCCAGCTCTGCCCCTTGTCTGTTGGTTGACCTTGGGCAAGTCACTTTGTTTCTCTGAGCCTCAGTTTCCTCATCTGTAAAATGGGGATTAAGAGTGTGAGCCTCATGTGGGATAGGGACTATGTCCACCCTGATTAACTTGTGTCTACTCCATTGCTTAGTTCAATGCCTGGCACATGGTAAGCACTTAACAAATTCCATTTAAAAAGAAATAAAGCTGGCCGGGAATTGCAGAAAAGGAAAGGAGAAAGTACATTTCCCCAGAAAGAAGCAAAGAGGGCTGGCTCTCTATTTTCTTTACGCTGCAGAATGGGCTGGTCCTGAATGGGCCCAGGCCCCAGAGGTCTCTTGGGAGAAGGGGGAGGGAAAGAGATCTCCCTGGAGTTCTCTTGGGAGAGGAGGAAAGGGAAAAAGCCAAAAGGGCATCCAGGCCCAGAGTTCTGCTGGGGGAAGGGGAGAGAAACAAAATGGCACCCAGACTCCAGAGTTCCGTTGGGAGACGAGGGAGGGGAGAGTTCAAATTTCTGTCTTTTCTCCTGGTGGGCTGAGGAGCACCTTCCTACAACTCTGCAGAGCAAGCTTACAGGGAAGAAGGGGCCCTAGCTCCTAATTAAGCCAACAATTATAATGATGGTATTTGTTAAGTGCTTAGTATGTGTCAAGTGAGGATGGTTATGCCAGAGAAGTGAGGGTTGGTGGTCTATTTGGGGTCCTCTTGGAGAAAATCTTAATTTGTGGTTCTAAATCCCTACTTGATTCTACTGTCTTGCAGTCTTTCCAATGGTACTGCCTATTAATTATTTTTTGTTAGCAGACACCTGTAGTCAGTTTGCCAATTATTCAAAGCCTGCCCTAGTAGATAGGGCAAAGACCTGTCTGCTGGATGACCTTGGACAAAAGTTTTTTTGGATTATCTTCTTGGTATTTGTAAAGCACTTACTATGTGCCAGGCACTGTGCTAAGCTAATCAGGTTGGAGACGGTCCCTGTCCCACATGGGGCTCACAGTCTTAATCTCCATTTAATAGATGAGGTAACTGAGCCCAGGAATCTGCATTAGAACCCAGGTCCTTCTGAGTCCCAGGCTCGTGCTCTATGCACTAGGCCACACTGTTTTAAGACACTTAACTTCTCTGTGTCCTCCTAACCATTCTCCTTCCCTCTTAAGACATGGGCTCCTTTTGGATTGGGGCCTCTACTCCACCTGATTATCTTGTATCGGTACCAGTACTATGTTCTATAGTCAGTTTGCCAATTATTCAAAGCCTGGCCTAGTAGATAGGGCAAAGACCAGTCTGGGTGACCTTGGACAAAGTTTTTTTTTAATTTCTTTCTTGGTATTTGTAAATCACTTACTATGTGCCATAGTAAGCTCTAAATACACACCACAGTTATTATTATTATTGTTCAGAGGATTCAGGCACAGTTCCTTTTCAGATCGGACCAAATTCTACATCTCATTTGGTCCTCTGGAATGCTTAAATTGTTTTTTCTTGAATGGTATTTTATGGTAAGAGCTTACTATGTTCCAGGCACTTTACTAAATAATGGGGCAGATCCAAGATAATCAGGATGGACACAGTTCAAGTCCCACATGGGACTCATGGTCTTAACCCCCTTTTTACAGATGAGATACCTGAGGCACAGAGAAGTGCCGTGGCTTGTCCAAGATCACACAGCCGACAAGTTGTGGAGCAGGGATTAGAGCCCAGGTTGTCTGGGGAGGACCTCTTGGAGTAGATGTCACTCTCTTTGTGTATTAAAAAAATTACTCTGGACTGGACTTTTCCAAGGCATTTGGGGTTCTTCTCTCCAGTAGAATTTTTCTTTTCCAAATGTGTCTAGTTTCAGGGTCACAAGGAAGGTCTTTGATATACCTGTTCCTTCTCATCCAGGCCCCATTTCAAACCAGGGTTCCAGACCCTCTCCATTTCAAAGGCCTCCTCTCTGTAGAGAAAGCAGAGTCTGGTCCTGATCAATAAGTCAATAAATCAGTCAGGGGTATTAAGCACGTACTTTGTGCAGAGCACTGTACCAAGCAGTTGGGAGAATACAACAGAGTTAGGAGATTAGTTCCCTGCCCATAATAAGCTTACAGTCTAGAGGCTGGCTGCTTTAAGTCTTCTCCATAACAATGTATCCCTCTAGCCTGTTATCAAACCTGGTGCCCTTTCCTTTCTCTAGGGAGATCGGGAGATCGGAATGGGGCCTCCTTAAGATCAAGCACCAAGATGGTGTCTGTGAATCAATACGGGACCTTTGAAAAAAAAAAATTCTGATTTCAAACTCCCAAGTCCCACTTTTCCCTTGAAGAATTAATTCAACTCCTCAGTCCCAAGTATTCTGAATGAGTCATAAGGGTGAGAGGAAAATTTCTTACAGAAGAGAAATTTTATGGGAGAAAAATTTTACATAAGCCCCAATTCTCTCCCTCTGGGACACCTGGGATCTATCGAGTGTTTTTACTATTCCAAAGTGCTTTCACAGCATTTGGCCTTGGTGAGGCTGAAAGAAGCAACTGGGTGACTATTTTGAATCTGGGGATGGGGGTGGGAATCTTGAGAAAAGAACTGGGGGTGAGACCGGGGAGGAGGGGACACAGACACACCTGAGACATACAAGCGCTTCGCACGGCGCTCTGTACACAATCGATGATATTTATTGAACGCTTACTGTATGCAGAGCACTGTACTACACGTTAAAAGTAATAACCCTTTTCCCCTCCCTTATCTCTCTCCCTTCCTTGCCTCTCTTCCTCATGACTTTTAACAAATGATCTACTGCCAAAAGGAAGGCATCTTTGTGCACACGATCTGCGGCTTAGTGGATGGGGCACGGGTTCTGATCCTGACTCTGCTACATGTCTGCTGTGTAAACTTGGGCGAGTCACTTCACTTCTCTGGGCCTCTGTTGCCTCATCTGTGAAATGGGGATTAAGAATGAGAGGTGTGAGCCCCATGTAAGACAGGGACTGTGTCCAAACTGATTAACTTGTTACTACTCCAGTGCTTAGAATAGTGCTTGGCACATAGTAAGCATTTAACAGATACCATTATTATTGTTGGTCGTGGTGGTGGAGGAGGGGTGGGATTGAGGGAATGACCGATTTTCCCCTTTCCTCTTCTCCCAATCCCTTCTATGTTGCCCTGACTTGCTCCCTTTATTCATCCCCCTTCCCAGCCCCACAGCACTCATGTCCACATCTGTCATTTATTTATTTCTATTAATGTCTGCCTCCCCCACTCTCGACTATAAGCTTGTTGCGGGCAGGGAATGCGTGTGTTTATTGTTGTACTGCACTCTCCCAAGCGCTTAGTACAGTACTCTGCACAAAGTATCATATCTATAATTCTATTTATACTAATGCTATCGATGCCTATTTGTTTTGTTGCTATCACCACCACCCCCCCTTCTAGACTGTGAGCCTGTTGTTGGGTAGGGATGGACTCTGTTGCCGAACTGTACTTTCCAAGTGCGTAGTACAGTGCTCTGCACAGAGTAAGCGCTCAATAAATTTGATTGAATGAATGAGCAGTAGGCTCTCAGTAAATACGATTGCATGCATGAATGAATTGATTTTAAGCAATCCACAGCCCATTCTCCTAGAGACTGCCGGACGTCAGAATTTCTTTCTCAATCCTGACTCTTTCCAGGGAAGGAAACTGGCATTCCCCGCCCCTCCACCCTCGGGAAGCGGAGTCGCCATGATCGGGCTGGTGCGGGGTGGCGTATGTGCAGCTGATTTTCCGGGCGACATCTTGGCTGCCGGAATGAGCTGCGAGCTGGAACTTGTTGGCTGAACCTTCAGCCTAGGTGGAATATGCATCCTGCTTTCTTTGCTGCGCTCCAAAATGTTGATTTGGCTTTCCTTACCCGTTGAGAAAAGAGA
This sequence comes from Ornithorhynchus anatinus, assembly GCF_004115215.2. Taxonomy (NCBI): domain Eukaryota; kingdom Metazoa; phylum Chordata; class Mammalia; order Monotremata; family Ornithorhynchidae; genus Ornithorhynchus; species Ornithorhynchus anatinus. The sequence goes on from NC_041735.1 coordinate 22,427,082, forward strand.
ACTTCATTTCAGATCCCATTTTAGATCTATCCACTATTTCAGCTTTTATCTACCCCAGCATGCTCAGGACAGTGCCTAGCACACTGTAAGGGCTTAACAAACGCTACAAAAAAGTCCCCAAAATAACAACCTGCTCTTGTTTTCCCTCCAGACTGTAAGTTCGTTGTGGGCAGAGAACATGCCTGTTATTATCATACTCTCCCAAGCATTTACTACAGTGCTCTGCACACATTAAGTGCTCAATAAATACGATTGACTGACTGATCTAAATGTGATTGGTCATCAATGAAATGATGACGGTATCTGGGGAATAAGAAAACACAGAGCCATCATTTTGAAGACAGTGGGGAAATTTTCATGAAGATCTAGACAAAAAGAAGGGGGAAATGAGGTCTGATGGCTTCACAGAGAAGGAGGAAATGGAAAAAGCAGCATGACCTGGTGGAAAGAGCACGGGCTGGGAGTTGGAAGGATTTGGGATCTAATCCCGTTCTGCCCCATATCTGCTGTGTGACCTTGGCCAAGTCACTTCACTTCTCTGGGCCTTAGTTAGCTTATCTGTAAAATGGTGATTAAGACTGTGAGCGCCTCATGGGACAGGGACTATGTCCAACCTGATTATCTTGTGTCTACTTCCCCACTTGGATCAGTGCTTGGCACATAGTAAGTGCTTAACAAATACCATTATCGTCATTATCAGCTCTCTTGGATTGTACTCTACCAATCGCTTATTATACTGCTCTGCACAATCATTTAATTAATCAATCATTTATTTTATGGGATTTATAAAGTGCTTACTATGTGCCAGGCACTGTACTAAGCCCTGGGGTGGATACAAGGTAATCAGGTTGGACACTGTCCCTTTCCCACAGAGGGTTTACAGTCATTTTACGATTGAGGTAACTGAGGCCCAGAGAAGTGAAATGACTTGCCCAGGGTCACACAGCAGTCAAGTGGTGGAGCCAGGATTAGACCCTAGGACCCTCTGACTCCCAGGCCTGTGCTCTATCCATTATGTCAAGCTGCTCCTCCAATGGTATGGCACGTCCTCTCTCATTGGCATCTTACAAACAGCTCAGACGTTCCCTCTCTACTCTGGGAGCTTGAAGAGTTTAAAGACTTGAGGAAGTATAGTGGCCTGGGAGCTAGATTGATGTGGGTTCTAATTCCAAGTCTGCTGTGCGACCTTGGGCAAGCCATCTAACTCCTCTGTGCCTCAGGCACCTCATCTGTAAAATAGGGATTGAGACAGCAAACCATGAACAAATGGCAGAGCAGGGATTAGAACCCAGCTCCTTCTGGCTCCCAGGCATGGGCTCTATCTACTACACCATGCTGCTTTGGTAGGCTTGATCCTTACCCATAAGGAACTAACAGTCTAGAGAGGGAAATAGGCAGTAAAATAAAACAGAGAGGGGACATAGTAGACTAAAAAGACTATAAGGATAAGTGCCGTGAGGCTGGAGTGAGGACCAAAGTGCCAACAAAGTAAACAGCCTAATACATAGGTGTCACAGAGGACCATAATTAGGAGGTTCTGTGCAAGGGCACAGTCTCCGCACAAAAGCTACCCTTTGTAGCTCCAAACTATCCCTTTTTGGCCCTACTATGTGGAATTGCCACACAGAGCACTGAGTAGCCAATGCCCCTATCATTAACCCACTGAAGAGTCAGATAGAGTTAGCACAGTTAAAACCCCAATGGACTCCATTAGATTTTTTTTTTTCAACCTGCTGTTACATTTGTCCAGTGCCGTTACAGGGAGGAGGGGAGGAAAAGAGAGAGAGAAGGGGAAAGAGAGAGAGTGAGAGACAGGAAGTTACCAAATGGGTCACAGTGAGTCTTAGGAAGAAGTTAAAAAAGGTTTCGGAGAGATGGACGGATGCTTTTGTGAAGTCGCATCATTGGTAAATAATGTATCTACAAGGTACGGGTGGAAAGGGAGAAAAAGAGGGAGCAGAAATGAGGGAGAGAGGCTGGTATGAGGCATGCTGTGGTCTCAGAAATATACACCTGCCCCAGACTCGGAGTGACGCGGCACCAGTAGTTTCCAGATTCTTTAGACATCTTCTTTGTCCTTCCTTCGTCACCCCGGCCCCGAGGCCTCTTCAAATGTCGGGGACCCTCCCCGTCTCACCCCACCCCACTGGCTTTCTCCAGGGCTGGCCGGTGCTTCTGGACTTGGAACGTCCCCTGGGCAGGGCCCAGGTCTAGGGCAAAACTGTTCCACCGTCAGGCTGGGGCTTCTGCTCTCCACGGTCTGCCTCCGGGAGCAAAGTGACCTATCAGCTGACCACCCCAAGGGCCAGGATGCCAACCGGGCCTAGTCCCAGGGGTCATTCCAGATGCTAGGTGAAGCCACTGGCTTGGTGCTCCAGGCTTGAAGCCTGCATGGTTACCAGTGGTCAGTTTTGGGGAGAACCCAAGAGTCAAATAATAATCAACTGTGGATTTGTTAAGGGCTTACTACTTGCCACGCACCGTACTAAGCACTGAGGTGGATACAAGCAAATCGGGTTGGACGCAGTCCCTGTCCCATATGGGGCCTCACGGTCTCAATCCCCATTTTCAAGACGAGGTAACTTGAGGCCCAGAGAAGTGAAGCGACTTGTCCAAGGTCACACAGCAGATGAGTGGCAGAACTGGGATTAGAACCCACGACCTTCCGACTCCCAGGCCCCGAGTCTATCCACTATGCCATGCTGCTTCCCAGGCATCTCCAGAGAGGTCAAGAAGAATCAGCACAGAGCTTTATCCCCTGGATAAAGCTCGAGGTTCCCCAGAGCTGAGGACCAAGAGAGAGGAGATCCTCTGTCTCAACAGTGTCCAGAAACATTTTTTCTAGACTCTGGGGGTGCCCCATTGTGCTCCCTTTGCCCCCTGACCCACCTCCCTGCCCCCAAACTGGGTATTCTTTCAATTTTAGCCTCAGGAAAAATGATAGGATTTTGAGGTGGTCTCTGGGCAATTATCTACACAATATTGAAATCCCAGTTAGGTCAGTGATGAAGGGAATCAGCACTGATAATAAAAATATCAATAATGATGATAATAAGAAGAAGAGTATTTGTTAAGCACTTACTAGGTACCAAGTACTATACTGAGCGCTGGAGTAGATACAAGATAGTCGGATTGGACACGGTCCCTGTCCATATTGGGCAAACAGACTTTATCCCTCATTTTACAGAGGAGGAAACTGAGGCCAAGAGAAGATAAGTGGCTTGCCCAAGGTCACAGCAGACAAGTGGCGGAGCGGCATTAGAACCCAGGTCCTCTGACTCCCAGGCCTGTGCTCTTTCCATTAGGTCCTACGGCTTCACTAAATAATAGATACCACTGATTGATGGAGAAAGCGGTTGTAAGTACCCCTCAAATCAAACCCCATCAGACTTCCTGGGCGTGCAGTCTGGTCAAACGAGACCAAAATAACCCTCAATCCCCCCACCTCCACCCAGGCTGACCCGGCCAAGCGTGGGCAATGGGATGGTGGGGAATCATTTTCCCTTTCCACTCTCACTGGGATTACAGGGAGGGAGAGCTTGGCGGGCTTCATCTCCCCAACAAACTCCTCCCTCCAGATCCCTCCATCCAGCTGAGCAGTCGAAGCACCTGAACTGCGTCAGGCTGGGCCCTCCTTCGGGGTACCTCACCCCCTCCTATCTTACCTCGCCGTTCTCCTTCTACACCCCAGCCCACACACTGCGCTCCTCAAATGCCGACCTACTCGCTGTATCTCCATCTCATCTATCTCGCCACCGACCTCTCACCCAAGTCCCGTCTCTGGCCTCGATCGACCTCCCTCTTCATAGCCGACAGATGATTATTCTCTCCACTTTGAAAGACTTCATAAAGGCACGTCTTCTCCGAGAGGTCTTCCCCGACTAAGCCCTCATTTCCTCTTTTCCCCATTCCCTTCTGCGTCGCTCTGATTTGCTCCCTTTACTCGCCCCTCCCTCGGCCCCGCAGCGCCATAATTAATTATATTTATGTCTGTCTCCCCCTCTAAACTGTGAGGTCGCTGTGGGCGGGAAATGTGTCTACCAACTCTGTTATATCGTACTCTTCCAAACGTTTAGTACGGCGCTCTACACCCAGGAGGTTCTCAATAAATACCCCTGATGGATTGATTGGCGTGTGCGAGGGTGTACATGTGTGCCCCAGAGTTGCTAACCGCAAAAAATGATTTTTATATTTTGTCATGAGTCTGGCTGACACGTGAGGAGCGGTATTGTCCCCTTCCCCCTCTGCCCCTGCCGGAAGATCCGCCCTCCTCTCCTTTTGATCTCTCGGGGAAAAAAAAGTTTTAAAGCCGGTCCGTTTTATTCATCCTGCTTACTGAAATCATCTCTGGCCTTCGGCAACTCTGATCACGAGGGCCAAGAAGCACCGTGGCTGTGGTACGATGGGATGATTCTGGGGAAATTGGAGCAAGCGTAGGATTTCAGCTTAGAATAAACAGATCCAGATCTGGATTGGTGCAGCTGAATCACAGAAACAAAAAAAAAAAAAAAGAAAGAAAATGAGAGAAAGAGGCGATTGAGCCCGTCTAGAGTGAAATGGATGGAATCTGCAATGGCTAAGCAGAAAGAGAGCAGAGAGTGAGAGCCATTGGGGAGTGAGCCAGCTGTACTCTGTGGAGCCGGAGAAAAGACTGATTGCATCAGCCAAGAAGAGGATGGTTTGATGGGCGGGATAGTAGCGGCTCGGTGATGCGGAAAAGCGGAGAGCAGGGGCAGGGCCACTTTACCGACGGGGCAAAGAGGGCTTTTTCTCAGGTGCCCAAATCTTCAAGGCGCTCCTCCGAGGCAGCGGGAGTGGTAATAATAGCGGTCCAGCATGGCGTGGTGGATAGAGGAGTCAGTCAGAAGGTCATGGCTTCTAATCCCGGCTCTGCCGCTCCTCGGCCGTGTGACCTTGAGCGAGTCGCTTCACTTCTCTGATTCTATTTAGTTGCCATTGTTTTTATGAGATGTTCTTCCCCTTGACTCTATTTATTGCCATTGTTCTTGTCCGTCTCCCCCGATTAGACTGTAAGCCCGTCAAACGGCAGGGACTGTCTCTATCTGTTACCGACTTGTTCATTCCAAGCGCTTAGTACAGTGCTCTGCACATAGTAAGCGCTCAATAAATACTATTGAATGAATTCTCTGGGCCTCAGTTACCTCATCTCTAAAATGGGGATGGAGACTATGATCCCCTACACGGGACAGGAAAGTGTCCAGCTCGATTTGCTTGTTTCCAACTCAGCGCTTAATCCAATGCCGGGCACGGGGTAAGCGCTTTATACCGTAATTAGTAGTAGTGCAGAGGAGCGGCATGTCCCAGTGAAAAGAGGGTGGGCCTGGGAATCAGAGGTCCTGGGTTCTTATCCCGGCTCCACCCTGTGCCTGCTGCATGACCTTGGACAAGTCATCATCCTTGGTATTGTGTGCAGAGCACTGTACTAAGTTCTTAGAGAGTACTATGATAATAATGATGGCATTTGTTAAGAGCTTACTATGTGCAAAGCAACTGTTCTAAGCGCTGGGGAGGATACAAGGTGATCAGGTTGTCCCACTTGGGGCTCACAGTCTTAATGCCCATTGGCCCAGTGGTAACTGAGGCACAGAGAAGTTAAGTGACTTGCCCGAAGTCACACAGCTGACAAGCGGCGGAGCCGGGATTCGAACCCACGATCGCTGACTCCCCAGCCCGTGCTCTTTCCACTGAGTCACGCTGCTTCTCCATACTCCATACTATACTAAAGAGTTGGCAGACCCTTCCCTGCCCACAAGGAGCTTGGTCTTACAGACTGAGTGGGAGACAGACATTAATATCAATAAATAATTTATAATTGATAATATATAATTTATAGATAAGTGCTGTGGGATCGAGGGTTGGGCAAATATCCGATACGTTTCCTCATCTGCGAAACGGTGAATCTGTATCGACCTCGGTGCTTAGAGCTCTGCTTGACACGAAGTACATTCTTAACCAATGCAATAGTAAAAATAATCATTGTAGAAGTAATAATCAGTCAATCAATCAGTGGTATTTACTGAGGGCTCACTTGGGTGCAGAGTAGTGTACTAAGCTCCTGGGAGAGTAGAGTAGAGTTGGTAGGGTGGATCTCTGCCCACAAGGAACTTACAGTCTACAAGGGGAGATAGGCATGAAGATAAATTATATATGTGGGAAATAGTAGAGTATGAGGATATTTACATAAACGCAATGGGGCTGGGCCATCGAAATATAGTTGTAGTCACAAGTACAAGGTGATCAGGTTGTCCCACGTGGGGCTCACGGTCTTCATCCCCATTTTCCAGATGAGGTAACTGAGGCCCAGAATAGTGAAGTGACTTGCCCAAAGTCAACAGACGAAGGACCTGGATTCCAATCGCAGCTCCGCCACTTGTCTGCTGGGTGACCCTGGGCAAGCCGCTTCACTTCTCTAGGCCTCAGGTATTCATTCATTCAATCGGATTTATTGGGCGCTTACTGTGTGCAGAGCATTCATTCATTCCTTCAATAATATTTATTGAGCACTTCCTATGTGCAGAGCACGTACTAAGCGCTTGGAATGGACAATTCGGCAACAGACAGAGACAATCCCTGCTCAGTGACGGGCTCACAGTCTAAACGGGGGAGATGGCAAAGCAAAATGGAACGAAACAAAAACGAGACATCATCAAGATAAAGAGAATCAAGGAGATATACACCTCATTAATGAAATAAATAGGGTAATAAATAATATATACAGATGAGCACAGTGCTGAGGGGAGGTGAAGGGGGAAGAGCAGAGGGTGGGGGGGAGGGAAGGGGGCTCAGTCTGGGAAGGCCTCCTGGAGGAGGTGAGCTCTCAGTAGGGCTTTGAAGAACTGTACTAAGCGCTTGAAAAGTACAATTCGGCAACAGATGGAGACAATCCCTACCCAACAACGGGCTCACAGTCTAGAAGGCTCACGGTTATCGCATCTGTAAAATGGGGATTAAGACTGCGAGTCCCAGGGGGGACAGGACTTGTCCAACCCGATTGGCTTGTAATAATAACAATGGTGGCATTTGCTCTGCCACTTGTCAGCTGTGTGACTGTAGGCAAGTCACTTAACTTCTCTGTGCCTCAGTTCCCTCATCTGTAAAATGGGGATTAACTGTGAGCCTCACGTGGGACAACCCGATTACCCGTACCTACACCAGCGCTTAGAACAGTGCTCTGCTCATAGTAAGCGCTTAAAATATACCAACATTATTATTATTATTATTTGTTAAGTTCTTACTGTGTGCAAAGCACTGTTCTAAGCACTGGGGGGATACAAGGTGATCAGGTTGCCCCACGTGGGGCTCAGTTTGAATCCCCATTTTACAGATGAGGTAACTGAGGCACAGAGACGTTAAGTGACCTGCCCAAAGTCACACAGCTGGCAAGCGGCAGAGTCAGGATCAGAAGCCATGACCTCTGACTCCCAAGCCCGCCCTCTTTCCACTGAGCCACGCTGTATCCACCCCAGCGCTTAGTACAGGGCCGGGCACAGAGTAAGCGCCTAACGAATACCACAATTAGTAGAAACAGCTGCTGCGGCAGTATTAAGAAGCTCAACTTGCCCTGTTCTTACCCTAAGTGAGCCTGCTTTTCTCGGTTAAAAATAGCTGTTAGAGGGGCACGGAGGCAAGGGGATGGCAGAGAAGAAGGGGCATGGGTATGCAGAGGCTGGAGAATGCACGGCTGGGAGCAGAGCTCGCCTCAGCTCGGGCAGGCGTATCTGAGCGTGTGCCTGTTCCCGGCCAGGGTGTGAGGGGTTGACCTTTGGCTCCGAGGAACCACGAGACTGCGAAAAACAGCTGTGAGTTGCGGTGACACACTCCCGTGATGCTTCTCCCTTTGATCGAGGGCCTACTGTGATTCCGTTATCATTATTCATGCTAAGAGCGATGATCATCCCCCATCCAGTTATAGCGCCTCGTTATTTCAAAACAGAAGGCACCAGAAAAAAGCAGACTTTGAATGGACCAGGTTTGGCTCAGTTGTTGTTCTAATAATAATGATAATTACGGTGTTTGTTAAGCGTTCACTATGTGTCAAGCTAGGGGTAGGTTTAAGCTAATCAGGTGGGACACAGCCCTGTCCCTCAAGGGGCTCACAGTCTCAAACCCCATTTTAGAGATGCCGTAACTGAGGCCCAGAGAAGTGAAGTGACTTGCCCCAGGTCTCACAGCAGACAAATGGCGGAGCGGGAATTAGAACCCAGGTCCTTCTGACTCCCGGACCCGAGCTCTTTCTACTAAGCCACGCTGCTTCTCTCTCCTCAGATGTTCCCTTCCTGCCCCATTATTATTCTTTTTCATGGCATTCGTTAGGTCTGGGGTGGTTACGAGAAGGTCAGGTTGGCCACAGTCCGTGTTCCACGTCACGGTCTTAATCCCCCAATTTACAGGAGAGGAAACTGAGGCCACAGAGAAGGGAAGTGACTGGTCCAAGGTCACCCAACAGGCCCCTTGGCAGAGCTGGAATTTGGGGCCAAGTCCTTCCGGCTCCGGGGCCGGGACTTTATCCGTTAGGCCACTATGGCTCTGTGAGGCCTTCTCCCTCATGGTTTTCCTCATCACCTTCCCTATCCTTCTTCCCCGCGTGGACCCTTTAGGCACCAGGCCTCGATCATCTTTCTGATCCGGGGGTGTTTTTTGGGGGGACGGGATGAGGGCATCCATTGTGGGCCTCGAGTTCAAGGTGTCCTCCTCACCCTCTGCTCCTCCCCCTTCCCCTCAGCACTGTGCTCATCTGTATATATTATTCATTATCCTATTTATTTTGTTAATGAGGTGGACACCCCTTTGATTCTATTTATCTTGATAATGTTGTCTTTTTGTTTTGTTCCATTTTGCTCTGCCGTCTCTTCCGTTTTGACTGTGAGCCCGTCATTGGGCAGGGTCGGTCTGTTTCTATTGCCGAATTGTTCATTCCAAGCGTCTAGTACAGTGCTCTGCGCACAGTAAGCGCTCCCTAAATACTACTGAATGAATGGGGCCTTCTCCCTCATGGTTTTCCTCATCTCCTTCCCTATCCTTTTTCCCCCACGTGGCCCTTTCGGGGCTCCAGGCCTCCATCATCTTTCTGAGCCCCAAAGGGGGGGTGTTTTTTGGGGGGGCCGGGATGAGGGCATCCATGGTGGGCCTCAAGTTCGAGGTGTGCCCCCTCAGCACTGTGCTTATCTGTATATAATGTTCATTATCATATTTATTTTATTAATGAGGTGGACATCCCCTTGATTCTATCTATCTTGATAATGATGTCTTTTTGTTTTGTTCCGTTTTGCTCTGCTGTCTCTCCGTTTTGTCTGTGAGCCCGTCACTGGGCAGGTAAGGTCTCTATTGCCGAATTGTCCATTCCAAGCATCTAGTACAGTGCTCTGCGCCCAGTAAGCGCTCCCTAAATACTACTGAATGAATGAATGGAGCCTTCTCCCTCATGGTTTTCCTCATCTCCTACCCTATCCTTTTTCCCCCACGTGGCCCTTTCGGGGCTCCAGGCCTTGATCATCTTTCTGAACCCCTAAAGAGGGAGTGTTTTTTGGGGGGGCCGGGATGAGGGCATCCATGGTGGGCCTCGAGTTCGATGTGTCCCCCTCACCCTCTGCTCCTCCTCTTCCCCTCAGCACTGTGTTCATCTGTATATATTTATCACCCTATTTATTTTGTAAATGAGGTGGACGCCCCCTCGACTCTATCTTGATAACGTTGTCTTTTTGTTTTGTTCCCCAATTCGACTGTGAGCCCATCATTGGGCAGGGGCGGGTCTGTTTTTATTGCCGAATTGTCCATTCCAAGCATCTAGTACAGTGCTCTGCGCCCAGTAAGCGCTCCCTAAATACTACTGAATGAATGAATGGGGCCTTCTCCCTCATGGTTTTCCTTATCTCCTTCCCTATCCTTCTCCCCCACGTGGCCCTTTCGGGGCTCCAGGCTTCGATTATCTTTCTGAACCCCCAAGGGGGGATTTTTTTGGGGGGGCTGTGATGAGGGCATCTCTCGTGGGCCTTGAGTTCAAGGTGTGCCCCCTCAGCACTGTGCTCATTTGTATATATTATTTATCACCCTATTTATTTTGTAAATGAGGTGGACACCCCCTCGATTCTATCTTGATGATGTCTTTTTGTTTTGTTCCGCTGTCTCCCCCGTTTCGACGGTGAGCCCGTCACTGGGCAGGGACGGTCTCTTTCTATGGCCAAACTGTCCATTCCAAGCGTCTAGTACAGGGCTCTGCGCCCAGTAAGCGCTCCCTAAGTACTACTGAATGAATGAATGAATGGGGCCTTCTCCCTCATGGTTTTCTTCATCTCCTTCCCTGTCCTTTTCCCCCCCACGTGGCCCTTTCGGGGCTCCAGGCCTCGATCATCTTGTTGAACCCCGAAAGGGGGGTGTTTTTGGGGGGGGGGGGCGGGACGAGGGCATCCATGGCGGGCCTCGAGTTGGAGGTGTGGGGGCGGAAGTGAGGCCTGAGGGAAGAGGGAGCGCGGGAGAGCGACGGTGGGGGGGGGGGGGGAGGGGCGGTGCGGCCGCAGGGCCGTCTGGGAGGGGCGCGCGGGGCGCGGGGGGGGGGGAGGAGGGGGGGGCCCGGCCCGACCAATGAGCGCCGCGATCACATCCATGCAAATAGGAGCACAATGGAGCGAGCCCGGCCCCCGCCCCGCAACCGAGCTTGAAAGGGAGGGGGCGGGGCCCCGTCGGAGCGGCGTCCCGCCCGGCCAATGGCGCGGCGCCTCGGCTCGGCGGCGGCCAATGGGGCGCCGGGGGGGGCGGGCCCGGGCCGCGTTCGGGTGTCCTTGCAGGGTGTCTGAGCTAAACTTCACCAAATAATAGCTGTTTGTATTTTGGCTGCCGCAGGAGCCATTTTAGGTAAGTTGGCCTCTTAACTTTTCGGGGGATTCTTGTTTTCCGCCTCCCCCGCCGCCCGGCTCCGGCGGCCCGGGGCGGCCGTGCCGGCCGGGGCGGCCCGATGAATGGAGCGGGGCTCGGGGGGCCGCGGCGGGGCCGGCGGGGCGGGCGGCACCACCCGGGGGGAGGGGAAGGGGGGGGGCGGGCGCGCGCACGGGCGCGCGGCCCCGTCCGTCTGTCCGGGGGCGCGCGCGCGCGCCAGGCCGGGGCTGCGCTCGCTGTCTCTCTGTGTCTCTCCGTGTGTCTCTGTGTCTCTCCGTGTGTCTCCGTGTGTCTCTGTTCCCCTCCCCCCCCCCCCGGCGGAGGTTGCGCGGGGCGGCCGAGCCTGCGCCGTCCTGGGGAGGGGGAGGGGGCGGGGGAGGAGGGGGCGCGCAGGTCCCGGGAGCGCGGATTCTCTCCCCCCCCGCGCGGTGACGTTGTCCCTCCGGGGGAGCGCGCGCCCGGGGCCGGGGGGGGGGGGGGGGGGGGGGGGGGCACCAGTCTCCTCCTCCTCCTCCTCCGGGGGGGGAAGGAAGGAAGGTCGCCCCCTCCTTCCCCCTCCTCTCCTTCCCCCCTCCTCTCCTTCCACCCTCCTCTCCTTCCCCTCCTCTCCTTCCCTCCCCTCCTCTCCTTCCCTCCCCTCCTCTCCTTCCCTCCCTCCTCTCCTTCCCTCCCTCCTCTCCTTCCCTCCCCCCTCCCCCTTCCTCTCTCTTTCTCCCCCCCATTTACTCCTTTCTTTTCCTTCTCCCCTTCCCCCCTTCCCCTTCTTCTCCCCCTTCTCTCCCCCTTTCTCTTCCCTTCCTCTTCCCCCCTTCCCCCCCTTTCCTCTTCCCCCCCTTTCCTCTTCCCCCCTTTCCTCTTCCCCCCCTTCCCTCTTCCCCCCCTTCCCTCTTCCCCCCCCTTCCTCTTCCCCCCCTTCCCTCTTCCCCCCCTTCCCTCTTCCCCCCCTTCCCTCTTCCCCCCCTTCCCTCTTCCCCCCTTCCCTCTTCCCCCCTTCCCTCTTCCCCCCTTTCCTCTTCCCCCCCTTTCCTCCCCCCTTCCTCCCTTTCTTCCCTCTCTCCTTCCCCCTCTCTTCTTCCCCCTCCCTCTTTCCTCCCTTCCCCCCCTTTCCTCCCTTCCCCCCTTTCCTCCCTCTTTCCCCCTTCCCCCTTCCTTTCCCCCCTTCTTCCCCCCTTCCCCCATCTTTCCCCCCTTGTCCTTCCCCTTTCCCTCCTCCCTCCCCCCCCTTTCCCTGCCCCCCTTCCATAGGAGGGGCAGGAGCAGGGCTTAGGCTGGGGAGGAGGAACAGAGTGTGGCCCCCAGAGAAGTTTGGTCATCCATCCATCCATCCATCCATCCATCCATCCATCCATCCATCCAAGACTTCAGCATCTGACAAGGCTGGTTTGGGCTCCTGTTTTTTAAGAGCCTTCCAAGCCCAAATCCCAAAAGATCACACCTCCGCCCTCGCCCACCCCCCCTCAGGCAACGGTTCCCCCCCCCCCCCCCCCCCCCCCGCACCCGTTGCTCTACTCCAAGATGGGGGGTCGTTTTAGCCCTCGATCAACTGCAGACCCGGAGCGGGTGTCGGGGATGGGGAGCCTGGGGTGGCAAATTAAAAATCAAGTATTCCCTCAGGGCCTAGGAAGGTGGCTCCTGGATTTCCGGGGAATACCCTTCAAATACGTCAGGGATCGGCACCTCCGTTTTCAAAGTCTTTTTGAGGAAATCGCCTCGCTGGCGAGTCGGTTGGATCGAGACGAAATTTGCAGCTTCAGTTTTATTTGGAGGACTTAAAACCACATAAGCAAGCACTCTCGTACGGCTTATGTAAAGCTTCCTTCGTTGCAGTTATGACTAATATGACGGTGTGTCGAGCGCTCTGTCTAATAAGGCAGGACGGTTCCATTTTTGAGTCGGTAGGCCGGGATTCTCCCACTGGGGATGACAGATTTCGTCGACTCGCCCGGAGGTTTCCCGTTTCCGGGGCTACGGACGGTGCAGGTGCGGTGACCCTCGAACCCTCCACCTGACCCTTTCTCCGTCACTGGGGATGCTCCCTCCTCCGCTGCCCGTTTCTGGTGTGGCGGATCTGGGTCAGCGTCGGCGGGAGGGTGAAAGGGGAGTCGAGGAACGTCAAGGAAGAACCTTCCGAGGGAAAAATAATCAGATTTTTCACGCGAAAGTTACTTGAGAATAGGGTGCCGTGTCTTCAAGGGGATGGGCGAGTTTATATAGAAAGTCAAAATTGTTCACGAATGTGAGGCGGATCCCCTCGTGGCTCACCTAGCTGTTTGCCACGATGTCAGTCGGTCAGTCAGTCGTATTTATCGAGCGCTCGCTGTGCGCAGAGCACTGCACTAAGCCCTTGGGAGAGTACAATGGAGGTGGCCCCTGGTCCTATGCTTATGGACAGCAGAGTTACAGGCGGGTCTCGAAAAGGCAGATTTGTACGACGGGTGTTTTTCAGTGGTGTTAGATCTCATTATCACATCAGGCTACAAAAGCAGAAGCAGTGAACAGTGAACTATTACGTGTCCCTTTCTCCACGGAGTAAGGAGGGTAAGTGTAATACGAAGACGTGAGCTGCCCGGATCCAAGGAAATGAGAGGGTAGGACCATTTTGCAGGTCGCCTCTTATATGGACTCGGCGGTTCTTTTGGGAACTCTGCAAGCCGGCTACAGGGCACCAGACAACGTTGTGCCAACTTGCCTTATCCCATCCGGATCTCGGGTGGTTTCCGAAAGCATCAGAAACGAAGCATGACATTAAACAAAGGCCCCGGGGAAAATATAGTTCGAATGTAAGCCCGTCTTGGGCAGGGAATGTACCTGTTTGTTGTCGTATGGCCCTCGCCCAGGCACTTGGTAAGGTGCTCTGCCCACAGTTAAGCGCTCAGCAGATCCGATCGAATGAATGAAAGTGAACATTGACTTGATAAAAATAAAAGGCTGAAAAATAATTTGCGATATCTTAGGACAGATCCTATCCCACTCATGGCTACTCAGTTGTTCACTTACCTCACAGGATAATAAAGACCCCTTCTTCTGTGCTATTTCTTGATTGATTTGGATAAACGAAAATCTCAGATTAATGGACAGCTTTTGGAGAAAGACCTGGCTATCGAATCTGCATCACTGTAACTCTGCCACTGTAGTTCTTGGCCAGGCAAGCCTAGGTCTATCGTAAAAGTTCAGTTGTATTACATTTTTTTTTCCACCCTGGAGTTCTCTCACAGCTAGCTACTGGATCCTCCTACAGAAAAGATCTTAAGCCCGATCACTTTTATCATCACGTTGTGGTAATCTGTGTACCTTTACTAAAGGAAATAAAATCCCCGTCTAATCGAAATAGATTTCTTTGAGCTAGTCAGTTGGCTTTTTACGCCAGACCGTCCAAGAAGTTAGAGACAAAGAGAAGAATCCTCAGTGATCGCTGTTGGATCGCAGAGAGAGCCTTTGGATTTCTATGTGAATTGACTGACTTTTCTGAAAACAACATTAGAGACCTAGCAAAGTCTGGAGGCCGATTGGCAAGTCTGCATAGAAACCGGGCCCTAATTGAGAGGTGGATATGAACAGGATTAATGTTTTTGGCTTTTTTTTTTTCTGTTAGGTAGGGGGAGTGATTCTTCCAGAAGCTCTCTCTCTCTCATTTCTTCTTTGGGAACTAGGGAGGTTTTTTTTTTTATATTTGTTTTTGGATGGCGTTGCAGTAGACATGGGGAATGTGCAAGACATGAATGTAATATTCACTCAGTTCCCGTCATGCCCCGGCTACTCACTTGGTGTTCTCTCATCCCTCCTAAGGCTGAATTTGTTGGGCTTGGTCTGTTTGCAACAACAGGGCTCTCGGGCTGCAATGCACTTCAAACCTGGACTCTCTTTTATGGCTTTTCAAGGATTTGTCCTCTTAACTTTCACCTCTCCTGGTTACGTTGGGAATCAGAATGTTGCCCAGATGAAGGGGGAAATCTGAGCTGGGCCGATCTGAGCGAGTTCTAGAATTGCGGGATTCTAGCTACAGAAATGCCTTTTGTTATGCGGCGTTTGCAATTTTTTTTTTGGCCTTTTTAAATCTCAATGCTCCGATTGGTGTTTCTAATCCCGTCCCTCAAGTAAAGCATTGGCCCTAGTGTGTCTTCTAGGAAAATTAAAGACTGGGGGACAGCTGCAGTGAGGTGGAAAGGTATGTAAAAAGTACACTTTTGGTCCACTGTTGTGTTTCCTTTTCTGTTTATGAATATGCCTCTGAGAGCAGAATTCAACTGAGGAAACATCGTAATCTGATGGAGCATTTACTGTCTGCATTCATTGGAGGCTTTCAACGTGGGAGATAATCTATGGCAGAACTAACCAAGCTGTTCCAAATAATAGTAATAATAATTAATGGGATTTGTTAAGCACTTACTATGTGTCAAGCACTGTTCTGAGTGCTAGGGTAGAGTCAGGCTAATCAGATTGGACACAGTCTCTGTCCCACATAGGGCTCGATCTTAATCCCCATTTTACGGGTGAGCACAGAAAACTGAAGCACAGAGAAGTGAAGTGACTTGCCCAAGGTCACATAGCAGACAAGTGGCGGAACCGGAATTAGAATCCAGGTCCTTTTGACTAATAGGCCCATACTCTATCCACTAGGTTGTGCTTCTTCTCAAAGGAGATCTAGGACCTTTTTGCTTACTGCAGTTTCCTTTTTTTTTTTTTTTGATTTTGGTTGGAGTGGCTCAGATAGCCCTTTGAGATACTCCTTGCAATTGATCGATCAATGGTATTTATCGAGCCTTTGCCATGTGCAGAGAGTATCTGGGGAAGAGTACAATCCAACAGTACTGGTGGACACATTCCCTGCCCATGAGGATCTTGCTGTTTAGCGCGGGAGACAAACGATATAAATTCAGTTAGGTTTGGGAGATGCAAAATAGAGCTCTTTAAAAATAATACTCATTATTTTAACACCTAAAGCTTTTGCAAAAGGCTTAAATCAGTCCAGTCACGCATAGG
This sequence comes from Ornithorhynchus anatinus, assembly GCF_004115215.2. Classification (NCBI taxonomy): domain Eukaryota; kingdom Metazoa; phylum Chordata; class Mammalia; order Monotremata; family Ornithorhynchidae; genus Ornithorhynchus; species Ornithorhynchus anatinus. Next base: position 22,442,952 of record NC_041735.1, read on the forward strand.
TGAATCCCTTGTTTTTACTATCAGGGCTTCTTATTCTTTGCTCTCCTTTCTTACATCGTGATGCTCCTCTAGCTCCTCAGTGCTTACTATGTGCCAGTCACTGTACTGAGTGTTGGAGTAGGCAGATATAAGATAATTAGGTTGGGCACAGTCCCCTGTCCCGTATGGGGCTCAGAGTCTAAATGGGAGGAAGGAGGATTTAATCCCCATTTCAGATGAGGGAACTGAGGCACAGAGAAGTTAAGTGACTTGCCCATGGTCATGCAGCAGTCAGTCGTCGTCATTTACCCAATTCTTGCGCCTTACCAGCTTCTAACCGGTGCTGCTGTGTGACATATCAGTCCATCTGTGGTATTTCCTGAGCATTTATTGGATGCAGAGCACTTTACTAAGCACTTGGGAGAGTATAATACCACTCTACAGAGTTGGTAGATTCGATCCCTGACCACAAAAGGCTTCCAATTCAACAGGGGGAGACGGACAATAAAAATAGGTTACGGAGAGAGGAAATAGTTTAAGAATGTTTACGTTCAGTACGGCGGAGCTGGGGTGTCCAAGTCCTTAAGGGGTATAGATCCAAATGCTTAAGCAACGCAGGTGGGAGAGCAAATAGGGGAAATCAGGGCTTTTTCAGGGAAGGCGCCTTGGAGGAGGTTGATTTCAGGAGGGAAATGTCTGAAGGGGGAGGGAGTTCCAGGTGGACAAGGGGTCGGCGGCGAGATAAACGTGAAGATGGAGGTGCACCGAGTAGGTTGGCATTAGAAGAGCCCAGGGTATGGACTGGTTTGCAATGGAGAGCGGCGAGGTAAGAGGTGATTGGGTGCTTGAAAGCCTACGCTAAGGAGTTTCTCTTTGCGGAGGTGGATGGGCAACCATCGGAGATTTTTGAGGAAAGGGGAGATGTGGATGGAACATTCATTTACTTATTTATTTTCAAAATATGATCTGGGCAACCAGAATGAAGTATGATACGGATTGGGGAGAGGCAGGAGCTGGGACATCTGGCCCCCCGTGTTTTGCGATGTTAAATCTCTTCTCGAATCTATTTTAGCGATGAGAAAGTTGTGCTGAAAGGCTTTGAAAGTTGTTTAGCAGAAAGAAAAACCCCACCGAAATGGTTTCATGGGCTCCTTATCTGGTAGGGCTTGTTTTGTTTTTCCTCATTCAGAACATTTGTGACAGTATTTGAAAAGTGAAGATAAATTGCCAAGGCATTTTTAGTTCACACTTTTAGGTATGGAAACGAGTATAATTATTCAGTTTGCAAACTTGTGCATCCATCGATTACAGTTTTACCCTGAAGGCAAGAGTCTCCGTTATCAGGGTGGGACATACCTGTTCAATTAATTGACCTGACCTTTATAAATAAGTTAACTTTTTTGTTTGTTTCTGATCTCGCTCTTGTGTGCAGCTAAAATGTTTACAGTTTGGAAGGTACAGTTCGTGACCATCTTGAAAAAGTTTGTGTAAATAGTTTTGACTTTACCACTGCTTTTGGACTCTCTCAATGCCATTTTAAACATTATGGAGGAACCTCTTATCAAGAATATTTGAGGGCTTGTTTGGTTCAAAGCTCTAATGCATTTGGTCTTCAACAGAAAGTCAGGTTTTCAGGCAAAAACATCGTATTACGTGAAAGTATATTTTTAAAAGTTTTGGATAAGCAAAGAAATCCTCTTTTTCTAGGAAGGAAATCTACAGCTTTCCAGTTGGGTTGGCCCAGCCACAGAAGTTTTGCAAAATTGATAATAATAATAATTGTATTAAGTACTTACTATGTGTCCAGGACTATACTAAGTGTTGGGGTATTATTATTATTATTGTTCAAGTGCTTACTGGGTATCAAGCACTGTTTTAAACACTGGTGTCCATACAAGTCGTGGTGTAGTGGATAGGGCACGGGCCTGGGAGTCGAAAGGTCATGGGTTCAAATCCCGGCTCCTCCACTTGTCTGCTGTGTGACCTTGGGTGTCACTTCATTTCTCCGGGCCTCAGTTACCTCATCTGTAAAATGGGGGTTGAAACTCTGAGCCCCACGAGGGCCCGGGACAGCGTCCAACCCGATTTACTCTTACCCACCCCAGCGCTTAGTACGCTACCTGGCCCATAGTAAGCGCTTAACAAATACCATCGTTATTATTATTAAATCAGTCAGGTCGGACACAGACCCAGCCCCACCTGGGGCTCATAGTCTAAGGTATTGAATCCTCATTTTACAGATGAGGAAACTGAGGCACAGAGAAGTGAAGTGATTTGCCCAAGGCCACACAGCAGGCACCTAGAATCCAGGTCCTCTGACTCTTAGGCCCTCGCTCTTTCCACCAGGCAACTCTACGCCTCAACAAAATTGGTTATGAGTTGTGTTCGTTGCGATGATTCGAAGGCCCGGCCCATGCGGGCCTTGCTGCGTTACGCGGAAGGTATTCATTAGCTCCTGAGAAAAGAGGGAAGTAATACTTGTCCTTGCTTTGAAGCACTCAATCACCCTGCCCCCCTTGTACTTCACCTCGCCTCTCTCTTACTACAGCTGTGCTTCTCTACTACCAACTTACACGCTGAACCCCCATGTCGTCTGTCTCGCCGCTGACTTCTGGCTCACTTCTTGCCTCTGGCCTGGAACGCCCTCCCTCCACATATAATGATGATAATAATAATGATGATGGCATTTGTTAAGCGCTTACTACGTGCCAAGCACTGTTCTAAGCGCCGGAGGGCTACAAGGTAATCAGGTTGTCCCACATGGAGCTCCCAGTCTTAGTCCCCATTTTACAGATGAGGTAACGGAGGCACAGAGACGTTAAGTGACGTGCCCAAAGTCACACAGCTGACAAGTGCCGGAGCCGGGATTAGAACCCATGACCTCTGACTCCCAAGCCCGTGCTCTTTCCACTGAGCCACGTTGCTTCTCCTAATCCGACAGAAGTGACTCTCCCCACCATCAAAGCCTTACTGAAGGCACATCTCCTCCAAGAAGCCTTCCCTGACTAAACCCTCATTTCCTGTTTTCTCCTTCCCTTCTGCCTTGCCCTGATTTCTTCCCTTTATTCACCCCTCCCTCAACCCTCCAGTACTTATATGCGTATCCATAATTTATTTATATTAATGTCTGTCTCCCCCTCTAAACTGTAAACTTGTGTGCCAGGAATATGTCTACCCACTAGGTTATATCATACTCTCTCAAGGGCCTGGTACAGTGCTCTGCCCACAGTGAGCGCTCAATAAATGCGATTGATTGCTGGCCACACATTAGTACTTGGACTGTTTGCTTTGGATTCAGGGAAAATGGGCAGTAATCTAAGAAATCCTCTCCAAGGTAATGGCAAGTAGACAAGTAGGTGAGGTCTCAGTCTTAAGCTTTGTTTACCAGTAATCGTTTTATGCAACTCTCGCCCCACTCTCATTGTAAACGGTTTGTGTTTTGGTCAAAATTGGAAAAAAAGAAAAACCGTGTTTAAGAAGTCTAAGCGTTTTGGTGATGGACAAAAATTATAAAGTGAAACTATTAGCCAAGTTATAACCTGACGAAGTCCCCCAATTAAGATGAGTATATTAGAGATGATGTCAAGTACTTTATAGAGTTGTAAGTTCCACAGGTGAAGAAATAATAAAAACTTCTTTTGTTTCTTTGATTGTTCTGTGTTTCTCTTGACCTTTTTGGTTTATCGTACAATCCGAAACTTTTGAGTTGGACAAGGGGAAGGGAATTGACTATCTCAAGATATCCAAATCCTTCCATCAGCTCAACTTTACTGGAAAAGGAGATGCTATTCGAGACGGATTCAGGGAAAGCACATGGGACTGAGTGTCAGGGATACTGTGGGAGACAAGTCATTTACCTCATTTACCTCATCTACACTGCAGTTTCCTCATCTGTTAGCGCGGTATTGGTTAAGAGCCTACGTAAGCACTGTACTACGCACTGGGATGGATTCCAGATAATCGGTTTGGACGTACGGTGCTTGCTCCACACTGGGCTCGCAGTCCAAGTAGGATGGACTTAGACAGTGCTCTGTGCACAGTAACACCTCGATCAATACAATTGAATGAATTGAATGATGGAGAACAGAGATTTGTTCTCCCTATAAAATGGGAGAATGAATTGTCTGTTCTGTCTCCCTCTTAGACTGGGAACTCCAATGAGGGTTAGGGGCTGTGTCCCCCAACTGTAAACCCATCATTGGGCAGGGATTGTCTCTATCTGTTGCCAAATTGTATATTCCAAGCGCTTAGTACAGTGCTCTGCACAAAGTAAGTGGTCAATAAATACTATTGAATGAATGAATAAATGAATCAGTGGTATTTATGGAGTGTTTATTATATACAGAGCACTGCACTGAACCCTTGGGAGAGTTGCAATACAACAGAATTATCTCTTTCCCTGCCCATAACGAGCCTACCGTCTAGAGGGGGAGACGGACATTAATGTGGATAACTTCCTTTTATCAAATATAATTGAATGATGTGTACATAAGTGCTGTGGGGTGAATGTCAAATGTCCCAAGGTCACAGATCCAAGGGCATAGATGGAGCAGAAGGGATCTGATGATGGATCCAATATAATGATCTTTTCCATCAGTGGCATTTATTGAGCCCCTACCGTTTGCAGAGCACTGTACTGAGCGCTTCGGAGAGTATGACATAATTTGACAGACACGTTACCTCCCCACAGCGACCCCAGCACTCAACACAGTGTTTGGCGTGGAGTTTAGCCTTTAAGAAATAACATCATTATTATGGCTTCTTATGTGCAATCCTTTCATTAAACCAGGATTCTCTTTTAAAACCCAATCAATTTCGAATATGGTTGCCTGGGGTTTTAAGCAACTGATTATCTGCTGGTTGTCTAGGGGAAGGTTTATAAAGAGACCACAGGGGAGGGAAGGGGAGGGGAGAGGTAGGTTTTCTGATGCCCTTGGTCAATTTATAAAAGCAATAATAATACTGATACACTGTACTCTTCAGAAGCAAACGTGTTATGTCTATCTATAAATCCCAGTTTGCTTCACATATGCTGTGCTTTCTAATTTACAATAGCAGAACTGTAAGTTTCTTAATAGGCCGTGCCTTCTGCTTCTTTAAACCTCGGGGGAATTACACGATTGTGCGGCATAAAAACCCATACATTGGTGGCGTAAACCCACACATTGGAGGAGTCCAAAGCCAAGCTGATTAGTCAGATGCCAGTTATCCACTTTGGGGAGTTTTCAGGACTTGTGTTTCTCTTTCTTCTCCTTCTGGCTGCTCCTTATTCGTGTGCACCTTCACCAGAGGAGGGAAGGAGGAGGAGAGCAAACTCAAATCAGTTCATTTTACTATTCTTCAGCAGTTAAAAGTCTCAGGGAGGTCCCCATTCAAATGAGGGTTTTGTATGATCTTTGCATTTTATAGAACGAGGCCATCTCTATCCTTAGTCTCGCCTGAAGGTTAGGAGTTCTCTTTACCAGTGGCTCGCTAATGACGGGTATGTGTTTACCAGCGGGGAGAAGTACAGACAGGTAAGAAGCCTTAGCGTCTCCGATTTGGATCGAGAAGTTGGCCTTTTCCTGACTTGGAGACCCTTTGCCTGGTTCTGAGGGTTCTGGGAAGAGTAAAGGAACATAAAACACGTATGTGTTTAAGTGGACAACCCTCTGTCAGGTAAAGGTGGTGCCTCTCGCGATTGACTTAGCTGCGGAATTGGAAATGACTACTTAAGCCAGTTCAAGATCCAGGGACTTTCCTTACAGCTCAGCCACACATTTCCTAACGAGTGGTCTCGGATGTTAATTCTGTCCATGGCTCATTGTTTCTGCCCACACCCGATTTTCCCTTTCGTAAATGCTCGGATCCTAGCGTTTGCAAACCGGCAGCCTGGCCTACTAGAAAGTACACGGGCCCGGGAGTCAGAGGACCCGGGTTCTAATCCCAGCTCCCCTACTCATCTGCCGGTTGACTTTGGGCACGTCACTTAACTTCTCTGGGACTCAGTTCTCTCATCTGCAGAATGGGGATTCCATACCTTTTCTCCCTCCTGTTTAGACCGTGAGCCCCATGTGGGACTTGATTATCTTGTAGCCACCCCAGCGCTTAGTATAGTGCCTGGCATACGGAAAATGTTTAAAAATATGGTAACGATGGCGTTTATTAAGCACTTACTATGGGCCAGGCACTCTACAAAATGCTGGGGTGGATACAAGCAAATTGGGTTGGACACGGCCCCTGTCGCACGTGGAGCTCACGGTCTCAATCCCCGTTTTACAGATGAGGTAACTGAGGCACAGAGAAGTGAAGTGACGTGCCCAAGGTCGCACGGCAGACAAGTGGCCGAGTGGGAATTAGAACCCACGACCTCCTGACAACCAGCGCCCCCCCCCAGGCCTGTGCCGTGCTGCTTCCCTGCTGCTTAACAAAAACCACGATTGTCCTAGCAACACGGTCGTCTTCTAAGTGAAGCACTCTCGGGAAGTAGCCTCCCACGGGTGAGTATGAATGCTTTTCGTCACCGATTGGGATGTGTTCCTCTTCTCCGTATTGATCTGAGGAAGATCTCCGCAAAGTTCTCTGTGCCTTTCTTGAGCCTAAGCTGTGAATGTGAAACTGGTTTTGGGAGTTGAGTCAACTCTGTAGAGGATATCTCATATGAGAGCCCTCATCTCAAATCATAAGACATTTTCTTCTTTAAAGACGGTAATGTGAGTCGATTTGTCTTATTAGCTCTTTTTCAGAGAACGTGGGCAGCGATTGTGTCCGTTATACTGTACTCTTCTTAGTCCAGTGCTCTGCGCACAGTAAGCGCTCCGAAAATACGATTGTTTGATTTCTCGGGTCTCTTGAATCATCTCTGTGTACTGCCTAGGCGTGGAAGAGGAGGAAGTTATAACAGCCTGATCGCTAATTTCAGTTTGGGATGTAATTTGATCTTTTCCAAGCATCCATTTTTGCAGGTGATCACGGGCTGCGCTTGGGCATTTTAAATCGATGTTGATTCTCTCTGATGCGGGTGGCCTTTTGGGAAAAGGAGCTTCCAAAATATAGGCAATCTCAATGTTTCCCCAATCTCCTATTTAATCTAAAAAATCAGATCTAAGGGCTTCTGGGAGAAAAGATTGGCGGGTTTAGCCTCGGTCTTGTGCGTGTGGTTGAGTAAGAACATCGGTGCCACCATCCATTCCAGACCGTAAGCTCGTTACGGGCAGGGAATGTCCGTTAAATCCGTTGTACTGTCCCCGCCCAGCCAATCAGTGGCATTTATTGAGCGCTTACAGGGAACCGAGGCCCAGAGAAGTGAAGTGCCTTGCCCGAGGTCACACAGCAGACAAGTGGAGGAGCCAGGCTTAGGTAGACACGATCCCTGGCCACAAGGAGTTTACATCGCCAGCATTTTGAAGTCGAGGCGATTTTTGTTCTGAATCGATCGGCTCAGATTTGGAACTAACCGAGGTTCAGCGGTTTACCTATGGAGAAAATAATCGTTCAAATACCTCATATCGAATTAGAAAATAGCAAGAAAGGTAAAACTTTATTTACTCTTACCAAAATTTGGCTCCAGACTCTTAGGTCTCGCGGAGTGAAACTTCCATTAGTCCGTTGCTGTTTTTTGCATGAAGAAGTTTGTGAAATAGATATTTGATGTTCGGTAAACTTGGGGCGTAACGTGGGTTCGGAGAACACGATTCCATCTCTTGCAGATGATTCCCACGGGAGTTTGAAAGGACAAGCGGGGTTCCTATTTTCTGTCCCTTGGGGGGGGGGGGGGTGTCGGTCTGTGAACTGGAGGTAGGTGGGCTAGAGAGGGTCTCCACCCACTCCAATAACAGGATCACAACGAGGGGCTTGACCTCCTACTGCTTGAGTGCACATTGCAATTTATTAACGCCTGCAATTGAGACCGTAATTTGAATTTGTTTCAGCTCAAGAAAAATAACAGAATTCCCGCTCCACAAACACCGTTTAGCCTGAGCTCTCCGCTCCTACACAAAACCGCCTCTAGTGGGATGTCTTTTGTTGTATCGTACTCCCCCAGGCCCGTAGTCCAGTGTTCGGCTCACAGTAAGCGCTCAGTCATCACGGTTGAATGACTGAATGGCCGTTACGGTGACAGACGGGATAAGGTCTTGGTTAGCCCACTTTTGCCCACCAGACCAGAGCAGTGTAAGGAACATAGAAATATATCCTGGGCGATAGGCCTGGGAGGTAGAGCTGGGTTCTAATCCTGCCTCTGCCAGTTGCTTGCTGGGTGACTTTGGGCATGTCACTTAACTTCTCTGGGCCTCTGTCTCAACTGCAAAATGGGGATACCTGTTCTCCCTGGAATTTAGACTCTGAGCTCCATATGGGACAGAGCCTTCGTCCAACCCGATTAGATTGTATCTACGTCAGGGTTTAGTACAGTGCCTGGCACGTAGTAAGCGCTTGACAAGTACCGTTAAAAAAGCAACAAAAAAACCTCTCCTTTAGTGGGAACCCACCAGGGTGTCTCCTGGGTGTAATCCTATATTTTTATCGGCAACGTAGTTGATCAGCTGTGGGAGTGCACGCATTAATTTTGAGGATGACAGCAAGTGGGAAGGACACGGAGAGAATTTAAAGTGACCGTGACTTGTTTAGCCAGATACCGTGTGACGTTTGTGTGCACAAAATGTGTGATGCAAAAATTCACCCGATCAGAGTGGAACACAGACTGAGCGTGAAGTAGCGGGTCGTGATAGGCGATACTGGATTTAATGGGCATATCATCTATTAGACGCAAAAAGTAATTTTTCCAGCACCAGTGAGGAACTTAATGAAATCAAACTTAAGAATTACCCAAAGACGGGCCACCCAGATTTAAAAATGACTGAAAATAATTTATTAATTTAGGCAGTACGTTTAATCATTTTAATCTGGGTGAAAGGTATCTGAGATGGAAAAGAGCCTTTGCCAAACAAAAGGAAATGATATTTCAGTCAGTGGTATTTATTGAGCACAACTCTGTGCAAAGCACTGTACCAAGCACTTAGGAGAGTACAGTACAGCCCAGCTGATCATAAAGAGAATATAGTTTAGGCGAGAGATAAGGAAGAACTTCGGCAAAGAAACGAACAACCCTTTTAAATGTTCTTCTGTCATCAGGAGACATCATTAAATGCCTTTTGTAGAAAGTTTTAGGAAATCGGTAGCCAGCAAGTTGAGGATCTTTTCCTCAGGGCCTCCTTGAATTTTTTTGTGGTCTCTTCCGGGGTCCCTCTCCAGTTTCCAGTCTTCATAAAACCCAAACAGGATATAATAAATATGGTACTTGTTAAGTGCTTACTCTGGGCCAAGCACTGTTCCAAGGGATGGGGTAGATACCAGTTAATCAGGTTGGACATTGTCCCTGTTCTACACGGGGCTCACGCTCTTAATCCCCATTTTACAGATGAGGGAACTGAGGTACAGAGAAGTGAAGTGATTTGCCCAAGGTCACACAGCAGGCATATGGAGGAGCTGGGATTAGATCCCAGGTCTTTTGTTAGTTGGGGTCGCCAAGCCTGGAATCAGGCTTAATTGGAAGGATGTTGGGGTGAGGGGGGGGGGGGGACTCTTTTTTTTTTTTTAACACTTACTGACATAAACCCCCAGGTAATGTCCTTGGCTGGATCCATGACAGGTTGTTAAAGTGAAAGAGTCCAGCCCATTAATAGGCTCCCGAAATTTAAAAGTTACCAAAGTAATATAAAGATAGTGAAGTGATTAAAGATATATAATTAACAGAATTAACTTCCATCAATCAGTGGTATTTATTGAGCATTTGCCATGTGCAGACCTCTGTATTATGCACTTGGGACAGTACATGATTACAAAGCAATTTAAATATATATCCATAATATTTTAAATTGCAGCAGTTTAAAATATGTCCACATTAAAAAAAAATCCATACTTGCCCTTACTGTTGGCCCTGACCAAACAAAAGTCTTTCCATTTGTCATTTTGTTGCTCTCCTGGTTTGGATATTTCATCACTTCTAATTTAACTGTCAGGCTTTTTTTTCCCCCCAATTTCTTAGTGTTTACTATGTACTAAGCGCTGGGGTGGGTACAAGCTAATCAGGTCAGGCACAGTCCATGTGTTGTGGACAGGGAATTTGTTTATTGTTGTATTCTCCTGAGCTTAGCACAGTACATTGCATACAAGCACTCAATAAATACAATCGAATGAACGAACATGGGGCTGCGCACCGTCTTACTACAGGTGAGATGACCGAGGCCCAGAGAAATGAACTGATTAGCCCAAGGTCACACAGCAGACAAGTGGCAGAGCCGGGATTAGAACCCAGGTCCTTCTGACTGCGAGACCCATGCTCTTGACACTAGGCCGCACCGCTTCTCAGCCGTAATTTCTCGTGACTTTTTTTTCCCTCTGCATTGTTTTGGAAGCACACTTTGAACTCACCGTATTCTGTACTGTATTGATTTGAGGGGCAACCCGTGGTCAAAACACGCGGCTGTGTTTGTGGGTGCTTGGCCACGGATAGGAGAGCCCCGGGGTGCCCAGCTCTCTCAGAACGAAATCGCGGGCGCTTCTCGGAGCGGAACAACCCCAACGCCATTGTGAAGTCAGAGCGCTGAAGATAAACCGGCGTTAAAATTCAACAGGCCCGCTGCGGGGAAAAGTGGTCAAAGAAGAGTGAGGTCATCTGGATCCTTGTATGTTAGAATTTTTTTCTTTTTAGCAAAAGGACTCTACTGCCGATTTATATTCAACTGAAATCCAGGGGTTCTCAGAAATCTCTTGGGGCCACGCTTCACCTTGGCTCTTTGCGTAGCTGTGGTCCCTGACGTGCACCTGCTTGACCAGAAGCTGAGGCGATGTGGAAAGGAATCGAAAAGTGTGTCTGTCGGAAAGGGTTTGGTTCCAACCTGATTGCCCCTTATCTACCCCAGCGCTTAGAACAGTTCTTGGCACATAGTAAGCGCCTAACTCTGACCGTTATTAAAAGGATGACCTTGGGCAGATTGCTTGCGATCTCTGTGCCTCAGTTTCCACATCTGTGAAATGGGGATTAAAGGCCTGTTCTCCTTCCCCCCTTGCACGGCGGGGCTCGGGTAGAAGAGGGACTGTGTCTGATCTGATCGCATGGAATCTACTCCAGTGCTTTCTGGTAGAAGCCACGGTATTTGGCATTTACTGTGTGCAGAGCATTGGGAAAAAATGTTCAGGTAGAAAGTAGACATGGAGCCTTGTCCCTTGAGGAACTCACCTAGTAAATGCTTAACAAATACCATTATCATCATGATCTGGAAATTATATATCATAACTATTAATATTAACATCTCTCTCCCCCTCTAGACCTTATGCTCGATGTGGATAGGGAACTTGTCTACCAACTCGGCTATAGTGGAGCGTTGCGAGAGCTTAGTACAGTGCTCTGCACATAGGTGCCCAATAAATACCATTGACGATTATAATGATAATCCGTAGGGAATCCTCTGGGAAGCACTGTGTCCTTCTGGAAAGAACACAGGCCTGGGATTCAGAGGACCCGCTTCTAATTCCGACTCCGCCGCTTGTCTGCTGCGTGGCCTTGGGCAAGTCACTCCCCCTCTAGACTGTGAGCTCCTCTTGTGAGCAGGAATGTGTCTGTTTGTTGTATAGTGCTTTGTACACAGTGTGTACTTCGTACAATGCTTTGCACACGGTAAGCGCTCAATAAATACGATTGACTGAATGAACTTCTCTGGGCCTCAGTTCTCTCAACTGCGAAATGGGGATTCAACACCTGGGCTCTCCTTCTTAGGATGTCAGCTCCCATGTGGGCCCAGATCATCTTGTTTCTGTCGTGGCACTTAGTACAGTGCTTGACACGGAGGTCCTAAACACATGCCGTAATAATAATGATTATTATTATTAGCCTCCCTCCTTCCTTGGCATTATTGAAAGAGAGGTTGACGCTGCTTATGAGATGGTGCCCATTGGCTGCCCGGGGGCTTCCAGACACTTCCACAGTATTGAAGAGTGATCCAGCTATGGCATCTCCTCTCTCGTTGGCACCCCACAAACAGCTCAGAAGTTCCCCCCGCTGCTCTGAGAGCTTGAAGAGTTAAAGACTCCAGGCAGTCATGGTCTGGGAGTCAGGAAGACCTGGGTTCTAATTCTGACCCCGCCGCTTGTCTGCTGTGTGACCCTGGGCAAGCCGCTTCACTTCTCTGGGCCCAAGTTACCTCATCTGTACAAAGGGGATTAAGACTGCGAGCCCCACGTGGGACGGGAACTGTGTTCAACTCGATTTGCTTGAATCCTCCCCAGAGCTTAGTACGGTGCCTGGCACATAGTAAGCGCTTTGCAGACACCATCATTATTAATTATTATCATCATCTTATTACAGTGCCATTTTATTATTACAGTGGCTGGATACATAGTAAGGGTTTTACAAATACCATCATTATTAATTATTATTATCTTATTACTGCAGTGCCTGGACACATAGTAAGCGCTTTAGAAATACCATCATTATTAATTATTGTTATTTTATTATTACAGTGCCTGGCATATAGTAAGTGCTTAACAAATACCATTAAAAAAAAGAGATAGCTGTAATGGGGTGATATGCTGAATTGGGCTTCCTTTGAGTTAAATTGTAAGAGGAAAGAAATGCGGGAATCCACCTATATACCAGTAGATAAATATTTAGTATTTCCAATCGGAATTAAAGATGTGCCGACTGGTGTCTCTTTCCGTCAGTTCCCTGAGCCCCCTCCTGCCCAAGTACTGTAGTTGGATGAGTTACCTTGGACTGAGAGACCGCAATTTGGAAGGGAATGGGAAATTTATTTTCTTCTTAATATTTAAACACGCTGGCTGATTTGGTATAACGTTTAGCAGCTGTTACCCAGTGGGTTTTAAAAAATGGAAGCATTTTGGCAGTCCTCTGGACCGTAAGCTCATCGAAGGCAGGGAATGAGTCTACCAACTCTGTTGTACTGTACGCTTTCAAGTGCTTAATACAGTGCTCTGCACACAGTAATGATAATTGGTATCTGCTAAATGCTTGTTATGTGCCAAGCATTGAACCAAGCGCTGGGGTAGATACAAGATAGGTCCCACATGGGGCTCACAGTCTAAGGAAGGGGAGTCAGTTATTGATTCCCCTCACTTGAGGATGAGGAAACTGAGGCGCAGAGAAGTTAAGTAACTTGCCCAAGGTCCTACAGCAGGTATGTGGCGGAGCTGAGATTAGAAGCCAGGTCTTCTGGCTCCCGGGCCCGTGCTGCTTCTCTGTACAGTTCCGATTGCTTAGTACAGTAAGCTTTCAAAAAATTGCCGTTGATTGCTTTTCTCGCGTTGTGGAAAAGCTGTCGGCATTCATTCCAGTATGGGCTGTCTTTCTGAATCAGACCATGAGATTCCCCCCTTTGATGGGACGCTTCTTATTCCATTGAAGATTCCCAAGCGCTTAGTACAGTGCTATGCACACAGTAAGCGCTCATTAAATACGATTGAGTGAATGAATGAAAATGTTAACGAGGAGCGTATTTTTATCGGCAGGTGGGGCGATTGTTGGGGAGGAACAGTCCATCAGTGGTACTTATCGAGTGCTTATCGTGTGCAGAGCAGCGTACTAAGCGCCTGGGAGAGTATAACAGAACAGAGTTGGTAGACACGGCTGCTTTGTCTTTCCAAGAAGTCAGCTGACACAAACAGCCACTGCCCTTTGAAGGGTAATAATGATAATAATTATGCTACTTGTCAAGCACTTACCATGTGCTGTGAACTGTTTAAGCACTGAGGTAGATACAAGTTAATCCGGTTGGACACCGTCCCAGTCCCATGTGGGGCTCGCAGTCTTAATGCCCATTTTACAGATGAGGGAACTGAGGCCCAGAGAAGTGAAGCGACTCGACCAGTGCCACCCAGCAGACACGCGGCGGAGCCGGAATTAGAACCCAGGTCCTTGTGACTCCCAGGCCCGGGCTCTATGCCCAGCTACCTGTGAGTGGGTGTAAAAAAACAAAAAAAACCCCAAAAGCAAAATATATGCAGCTGAGGAAGTGAGTTGTATTGGTTTGAAGCGGGACTTTCCTCTCCCGGCTTTCCTGTGTCCTGTTCAACGGAGACTTTAAAATCAGAGCAGCGTGGGGCAGGGAGCATCACAGCCCAGGCTCCTCTCATTTATGACCTCACCGCTTCTTACCGCTCTGATTTTTACTGGAGCTGAGGAGGGAGCCGCTCTCTCTGGCAGGTCCCTACCTCCTCTTTGTGTCCGCAGGGCTTTCTGTTGAAGCAGAATCTCTTCCCCGGACGGACGCAGTATGGCGAAGGATAATTAAGGCCAGTGTTTCCAATCTTTGGAGTAAGATCTTTGTTCTCAGCGGTGACTGGGAATCCGGCTTGCATACTGAAATAAATCAGGAATTTCAAAGGAACAGTGTTTTGGCCAACTCTGTTGTATTGTCTTCTCCCAAGCGCTTAGGCCAGTGCTCTAAGGGGTAGGTAAGTGCTCAGTAAATGCCATTGATTGATTCAGAGGGGATTTTGGTTCCCTCCGCCACCTGCCTCCACCCTTTGAGCAAACAAAACTGGTAAATTGGCTTTGCTCTTTAAATCTCTGCTGTTTCTGTATACATACATATATATACACACACACATATATGTATACATATATATTACACACACACACTTGAATATATATACAAGCAGCATGGCATAGTGGATAGAGCACGGGCCTGGGAGTCGGAAGATCATTTGTTCCAATCCCAGCTCTGCTACTTGTCTGCTGTGTGACCTTGGCGAGTCACTTCACTTCTCTGGGCCTCAGCTCATCTGTAAAATGGGGAGTGAGACTGGTGAGCCTCACATGGGACAGGGACTGTATCCAACCCAATTTGCTTGTATCCACCCCGGCGCTTATTGTAGTGCATGACACGTAGTAAGCGCTTAACAAATACCGCAGTCATTATTTTGTGTATCCATATATTTAAAAACCCATATTCCTCCTATAAGTCCAAGAGACCTGGTGGTTTATTTCCCTTCTGTACCTGCCAAGGCTATCTGCCTGGTATTCCAGTTGCTGCTTCTCTCCCCCGCAGTCGAAACGGTCATCCCGGATGCAGTGACTCGGTGTGACTTTCCGTTCAACAAAGAATGTGTAGCTTGCAAAGTTTTGACTTCCCAGGCATACCAGTGCAGTTATACTGTACTCTCTCAAGCTCCTAGGACAGTGCTCTCTGCCCAACACTCAAAAATACCCCTGATAGCTACCTAGAAACTTAGAATGCAAAGATTCCCCGCCTTTGCATTCTCTTGGGTGTGGGTGTGTGGGGTGGGCAGATAGGAGGCCTTTGGGAGCTAAGTAGTGATCGACTACTTTTTTACAGTCCTTTTTCACTGCGTAAATCCTTGAGAGTCCTCTGACTTCCTCTTTACGTGTACAGTCATAGATCCTGCAGCCTAGATCTTTTCCCTTCCCCTGCAAGCCTGGATTTTTTTTTTTTTTTTAATGCCAGAGACGTATAAATGAAATCATCCCGACTTCCTCCCAGCACCATAAAAGCCCAAAACAGGAACTCCTCAGAGTCAGGGCAGATCTTTTCCCCTCTGTGCATAGGGAGCGCTGGCTTAGCCTGGTCAGCGAGCTTGGACTTGGCCGTTTCAGGTCCGCCTCTCCCTTCCCAGGACGTCTTTTAATCGCGTTTCGCAAGCCGGTCGCTTCCTGGTGCAGCGGGGCGACGAGTCGAAGGGGCTGTTTCCTTGGTCCGAAAGCCCCGTGTTTTAGCCCAAACCCTCCTCCCTCTCCCCCGCCGGAAGGAGAGCGAGCTGAATCACCCTAATGGCTAGACGAGCTGCAGGAAGCAAAATCTGGAGACGGAGAAGGGACCCAGACTGCAGAGTGGCACGAAGGAGTTTGCCGGTATTGTACACGGATCCTCACATTCCTAACCCCAGTAGTCCTGAGCTCCTGACCGAGAACTAATCATTTCCCCTGGCTCGGAAGTCATTTCGACTCCAGTTTTAGGGGACCCTGAATTCTCCACGGCCTTCACTCCATTTTTCTTAAAGGCCACGCGCAAGCTTCTAATCATAAAGCCAAAAGTCTTTCTGAGCATGTGCGACCAACGGCAGGACATGTTTATTTGTCTGTGGTCTGTTAGCCGTCTGGTCTCTTAGGGTGCGTGTTCCTTGAGGGGCGGGAAGTCATTGCATTCTGCGCTTCGCCCAGCGTCTTTGCCGGTGAGAATCGGCAACTAATTATTTTGAAAAAAGGTAGTTGCACCTTTGTTTAATCTCCTAGATTAATCAGACCCTCCTACCTCACCTTGCTACTCTCTTGCTTCAACCCAGTCAGCACACTTTGTTCCTCTAATGCTGTCCTTCTCACTGTACCTCCATCTCTTCTGTCTCGCCACCGACCTCTCGCCCACGTTCCGTCTCTGGCCTGGAATGGCCTCTTTCCTCATATCAGACGGATAATTTCTCTCCCCCACTTCAAAACCTTATTGAAGGCACATCTCCTCCAAGAAGCCTTCCCTGACTAAGCTCTTCTCCCACTCCCTTCTGCACCACTCTTACTTGCTCCGTCATTCATCCTCCCATCCCCGCAGCATATATGTATATATCTGTATATATCTGTTATTTATTTATTTACTTTATATTAATGTCTGTCTCCCCCTCTAGACTGTGAGCTCGTTGTGGGCAGGGAATGTGTCTGCTTGTGGTGTATCGTACTCTCCCAAGCGCTTCGTACAGTGTTTAGCACCCAGGAAGCGCTCAGTAAATCCGATTAAATGAATGATTAGAAATGGGAACTAGAGAAGCAGCGTGACCTAGAGGAACGTACGGGCTCGGAAGCTTGAGGACCTGGTTCTTGTCCCGGCCCTGCCACGTACCTGCTGCGTGATCTTGGGCAAGTTGCTTAACTTCTCTGGGCTTCAGGCACCACATCTGTGAGCCCTAGGTGGGACGGGGACCGTGTCCAACTCGATTATCTCATATCTACCCCAGCGCTTAGTCCAGTGCTTGGCACATAGTAAGCTCTCAAATGCCATTAAAAAAAGAGACCTGGTGGTTTTCTGTGAGAGGAAGCTGTCAACCCTAAGCTCCTTCTGGACGGGGAACCTGTTTACCAACTCTGTTGTATAGTACTCACCCAAGCACTTAGTACAGTGCTCTGCACACGGTAGGCGTGCAGTAAATTCCATTGATTGATAGTAAACACCTTGTGGGCAGGAAACTTGTCTGTCAACTCTGTTGTATTGTACTTCCCTAAACGCTTAGTACAGTGCTTTACACACGGTAAGCGCTCAATGAATATGTTTGATCGAACATCCCAGCCCACCAAAGGGAAACAGCATGAGCTCCTTAGGTTTTGGTGTCGGAGGGGAAATGTGTATGTGTGAGAATCTTAGTAGTAGAACACTGATCTGCCCTGGATTTTCCAGAGATCTGTAACCTGAGGATTTAAAACAGCAGGGCAGCGATTGAGCAGTTCAGTCTAGCAATTTCCAAGTTTAGCTTATTCCTTCCCGTAGGTGGTTATTTGTTGATTAGACTATATTCCTTCTCACCCTCAGTCATGAACTGAGTCCCCCTATAGCAGAAGTGTTCGGTAGTGCTCATATTAATGCCCGTTTCCCCGCCTAGACTTTAAGCTCGTTATGTGTCTGCTAATTCTGTCGTATTGTTCAGTGCTGTGCACAGAGTGTCCAGTAGTTAGCCTTGATTGATGGAGGGTGGAAAAGCTGCACAGAATCGGGAGAGGGAACTTTTAGGAAAGGCCCACCAAAATTTTTCCTTGGGTGAAGTTTTGAAAAACACCATCACAGGAGCTTCTAGACTAGAGAGCGGTAATTAGGTGAACTGTCACGGTTGCCTGCTATTCAGAGATTGAAATAACGAGGTTTAGCATTTGCAGATTCTCTTACCTTGACGTACATCTGAGGCAAGCTCGGAGCGACCGCCGGGGTTGATGGCATCAAGCTTGGAGCCTGCTGATTCACTCTTGTAGGTGTCGGCTCCCAGACGTCCAGCCCATCGATTGGCTAGCACAGAGTCTGGGGTAGGGGGTTGAAGACACATGGAACGGAACAATTTTTTTCTTTTAATGGTATTTATTAAGTGCTTTGCTATGTGCCAGGCACTGGGGTAGACAGAAGGTTGGACCCAGGCCCCGTTCCATATGGGATCGCAGTATTAATCCCCATCTTCCAGATGAGGTGACTGAGGCACAGAGAAGTGAAGCGACTTGTCCAAGGACAGTTAGAACAGCGCCCGGTACATAGAAGGCGCTTAAAACGCACCATTAAAAAAAAACAAACAGTCAAACAGTAGGCAAGTGCTGGAGCCAGGATTCGAGCCCAGGTCTTGCCGATGCCCGGGCTCTAGCCACCAGGCCATGCTGCTTCTCGGTCATCTGCTGCCTCATTCCAACCTCCACCTAGCTTCCCTGTCATCACCCTCCACCCTGAAAAGGCTTTATTAAAATCCCATCAGACTTCGAAGGAACCGAATAAATCAGAGCGATATGGTCCCGTCCCCTCCGGAACATGGAATCTGTAACTCTTGTGGTGGGCAAAATTAAAGGGAGTAGTCTGGATCTAACCCTCCAGCTCCCATTGCTTGATCCAAACCGTCCTGTGCATAAATGACCACTCACTCTCTACCGGGCCTGGCCTCGTCTGGCTGAAGAGAACTAGAACTTCTGACGGAATGTTTTCGGTGGCCTAGGTATTGCTCTTATTATTATTTTTTAATTATTATGGTATTCGTTAAGCGCTTGCTATGCGTCAAGCACTGTCCTTAGCGCTGGGGTAGATGCAAGTTAATCAGGTTGGACTCAGTCCCTGTCTCAGGTGGGGCTCGCAGTCCAAGAGGGAGAGGGAACGGGTATTCTATCCCCAGTTTTCGAGACGAGACCCAAAGAAGTGACTTGGCCAAGGTCACGCAGCAAGCAGGTGGCAGAGCTAGGTTTAAAGCCCAGGTCCTCCGACTCCCAGGCCCGTGCTCCTTCCACGAGTTCACTGTACTTCCTTTCCTTTCATCTCCTTTTTCATTTAAAGTAGCTGATAATTAATTTTTGAAGAATTACATTTTAGGAAAAGGAGCTGCCTTTACTGGTTTCTCAGAGAAAGGATGAAGGTGGTGGTATTTTCTGCTTCAAGAATTCTTGGAATGAGTTTCCTAGAAGGGATGGAGGTGGGGGAGGAACGTGTTTGGAATGCAGCTGAAGCCAGTGAGCACTGCAGCTGAGTCCAGTGAGCACTGCCTGGGGCAGACCCTGGGATGGGCCCGAAGGGTACTTGAGTCTCTGACCCTAGGTGCCTCAGGACGGTGGATGAAGGAGAGTGAAAATTCCACCTAGGACATCGGCTTTAAGAGCCCAGCTAATTTTGCCTCCTGGTTGAGTAGCTTTCTAAGCATTTTAAAGGTGGCCTGCTGAGATTTTCTTTAAAGGCATTTAAGTGCTTACTATGTGCAAGGCACTGTTGTAAGCACTGGGGTAGGTAAGAGCTAATCAGGTGGGACCCAGGCCATATCCCACATGGGGCTCACAGGGTTAATCTCCATTTTACAGCTGAAGGAACTGAGGCCCAGAGAAGTGAAGTGACTTGCCCGAGGTCCCACAGCAGACAAGTAGCACAGCCGGGATTAAAACCCAGGTCCTTCTGACTGCCTAAACTGGGAAAAGGATTAGGAGTGTTGAATGCGAGCCAGGGGGAGGATGAGGGGCGTTCAATACCATCTTCAGGCTCCTTCACTGTTGGAGAGATGGACTTAGGGGACAGACTAGAGAAGCAGTGTGGCTTAGTGGGTTGAGCGCCAGCCTGGGGTCAGAAGGACCTGGGTTCTAATTCCGGCTCTGCCACTTGTCTGCTGTGTATCTTTAGGCAAGTCACTTAAATTCTCTGAGGCTCAATTACCTCATCTAAACATTCCCTCTAAAACTCCCTGTGGGTAAGGAATGTGTCAGTTTATTGTTGTACTCTCCCAAGCCCTTAGGACAGTCTTTCTACACAGTAGGAACTCAGTAAATAGGAGTGACTGACTCATCTGTAAAATGGAGATTGAGACTGTGATCCCCATATGGGACGGGGATGGTATCCAATCCGAGTAGCTCCAATCTGCCCCAGCGCTTAGATCAGTGCCCAGCACATAGTAAGCGTTTAGCAAATACCGTAAAGAAAAGAAGTCATAAAATGTTTTCTTTTTTACAGCTAGGGTTCTGTTAAGGTTGAGAAGCAGTTTACTCTAGTGGAAAGAGCACAGGGCTGGGAGCTAAGAGACCTGGATTCTAATCCAGACTTCAACGTTTGCCTGCTGTGTGACCTTGGGTAAGTCATTTCACTTCCCTGCACTTCAGTTTGATCATCTGTTAACTGGGGATTCAATACCTGCTCTCTTTCCCCTTTAGACCTGGAGCACCATATGGGGCGGGGACTGTATCTGATCTGATATCTCTAGACTCTGACCTCGTTGTGGACAGGGAATGTGTCTGTTTATTGTTATAACGTACTCTCCCCAGCACTCAGTACAGTGCTCTGCACATAGTAAGTGCTCAGTAAATACTAATGAATGAATGAGTCTGATCTTACCTACCCCAGCGCTTGCCCCGGAGAAAGCACTTGGCAGAAATCCGACAGTTATCATTCTTGCGATCAACAGTAAGGGTCGGTATATTCAAGTTCTCGTCAGCCTGGAGGATCCCAGCAAGTCTCAACAAGAAGCCCTCAAGCCCAGGGTTAATTTACAGCTTTCCGAAATGACTCGGGTGGTGGAATGGAAAGCATTCTTCGAATTCGCAGACAACCCAACGCTTAGACGTGTGCACTAGGATTCAAAGCGACCACAGTGAATGAAAGAGGTGGTCAAAATTGAACAGAGTGCAAATATGACACCCAGTACTATATTTGATATCTGAGGAACAACAATCTAAATACGGAATCTGCTTGGCCTAGTGGAAAGGGCACGGGTCTGGGAGTCAGGGACCTGGGTTCTAATTCTGGCTCTAATCATCATCATCATAATAATCCTAGTATTGTTAAGCACTTACTATGTGCTAAGACTGTGCTGAGCACTGGGGACTGTTCTGAGCGCAAGGCAATCAGGTTGGACACAGTTCCTGTCCCACATGGGGCTCACAGTCTTAATGCCCATTTTACAGATGAGGGAACTGAAGCACAGAGAAGTTGAATGACTTGTCAAAGGTTACACAGCGGGCAAATGACCCTTCTGGCTGTGTGATCTTAGGCCAGTCACTTGACTTCTCTGTGTCTCAGTTTCCTTAACTATAAAATGGGGATTCAGTATCTGGTCTCGCCTCCTACTTAGACTGTGAGCCCCACGTTGGATAGGACTCTGTCCGATGCGACTGTTGAGTCTACCTCAGCGCTTAGACTTGTGCTTGACAAATTTATCATTATTATTAAGTGCCGTCGAGTCATTTCCGACTCCATGGATGTACTTTCTCCAGGACGTCCTGTCCTCTGCCATGATCCGCAACCTTTCTAACGGTTCTTCCGTTATCGTTTTTATGGTCTCTCTCCATCTAGCCTCTGGTCTGCCTCTTCCACGTTTTCCCTGGACTTTTCCTAGCATTAGTGTCTTCTCCAGCGAATTAGTCCTCCTGATGGTGGTCCAAAATGTACTAATCTAAATCGAGTCATTTGGCCGTCCGAGGACCACTTTGGTTTAATTTGCTCCAGAATCCATGTGTTTGTTTTTCGGGCCATCCACGGTTTTCACAAAATCCCTAAAAAAATAAAAAATACAGGCAGCCATTAGTTGGTTCCAGAAAAGCTACCTCTTAAGTGGAAACCCCGAATATGTGGACCGGTCTTTCACAAAAGGAACAGTGCGAGAAAAGCGAGAGGTTCCTGACCCAAGCTGGGCAAGCTGTTTTTACCCAAGTTACTCAGAAATGTAAACACATTCAATTAAAGCTATAGTTACATGAAAATAATGGAGCGGGGCCCGGTGGAAAGAACATGGGCCCGGGGGTCACAGGGATCTAATAATGAATAATCATACTTATCTATTTATTAAGCGCTTACTATTTGCCAAGCCCTGTACAAACACTGGGGTAGATGGAAGGTAAATAGGTCGGTAACGGCCCCTTTTCGATATGGGGGGCTCACAGTCTAGGAGGGAGGAGGATTGAATCCCCATTTTACAGGTGAGGTAATCGAGGCACAGAGAAATGATTTGTTCAAAGTCATGTAACAGGCAGGTGGCAGAGCTGGGATTAGAGTAATAATTTAAGCGCTTACTGTGTGCCAAGCACTGTTCTAAGTGCTAGAGTAGATAGAAGAGAACCAGATCAGTCACAGTCTATCAGTCCTATTTGATCGAGCGCTTACTGTGTGCAGTGCACTGTTCTAAGCGTTTGGGAGACTGCAGTATAACTGAATAGGTTCCCTGCCCACATGGAGTTTACAATGTAGCCCCAAGAGACTAGCGATTAAGGCACCTGTACCGTCTCCATCGGGCATCCTGTTTTCCGAACACAGGTGCTCAAACACTGAGTGCTATATTAGCCTCGCCAGCGCTCAGAATGGTGCCTGCCACATAGTAAGCGCTTAACAGATACCATGAAGAAAAGGGTCATAAGCAGTGTGGCCTAGTGGATAGAGCACGGCCCTGGGAGTCAGAAGGTCAAGGGTTCTTATCCTGGCTCTGCCACTTCTCTGCTGTGTGACCTTGGGCAAGTCACTCCACTTCTCTACACCTCAGTTCTCTCATCTGTAAAATGGGGATTAAGACTGTGAGCCCCATGTGGGACAGGGACTGTATCCAACCTGATTTACTTGTATCCACCCCAGTGTGTAGTACAGTGCCTGGCACGTAATAATAATGATGATGGCATTTAAGTGCTTACTATATGCCAAGCACTGGAGCACTGTTCTAAGCGCACTTAACAAATACCATTATTATTATTATCATTTTATAGTTACAGTTCTTTCAGAGTCGAGAAGCAGTGCAAGTGCAGTCTAGTGGAAAGAGAACAGGGCTGGAGCCAGGAGACCTGGATTCTAATCCGAGCTCCAACTTTTGCCTGCCGTGTGACCTCGGGCAAGTCACTTCACTTCTCTGTGCCTCAGTTTGATCGTTCTTTAAATCGGGGATTCAGTAGAGTGCTCTGCCCGCAGTAAGTGCTCAATCAATACGATCGAATGAATACCCGCTCTCTGTTAATACAGAGGACCGTATCAATAATAATGACAGTAATAATTAGAGCCCAGGTTCTCCGACTCCCAGGCCTGTGCTCTTTCCACTGGGCCACACCGCTTCCTGCAGCCCAACTCCAGTCTCCCTCCCCGAGGTCCCAACTTGTACAGGAGTGACCCGCGAAGCGGAGCGGGTGGTGTGGAAGGGTGTGCAAGATAGAAGGGAGAGTTTCCAGAGGGACAAAAGGGAAAGCCGGGAGGACAGAGGAGAAGCAGCGTGGCTCAGTGGAAAGAACCCGGGCTTGGGAGTCAGAGGTCATGAGCGCTAATCCCGGCCCCGCCAATTGCCAGTTGAGTGACTTTGGGCAAGTCACTCAACGGCTCTGTGCCTCAGTTACCTCCTCTGTAAAACGGGGATTGAAACCGTGAGCCCCACGTGGGACAACCTGATCACCTTGTATCCCCCCAGCGCTTAGAACAGGGCTTTGCACATAGTAAGCGCTTAACAAATGCCGCCATTTTTTATTTCTATTTTTATGGTGGTGGTGGTGAGGTTTTGCTTAATGCTAATCTGGGATCCCCGCCCGTAGAGAATTAGAGGGGCAGACAGGCAGTCAGATGAATTACAGATAGGAGAAATGAAGATGTACAAGTGTGCTTTTAGGGCTGGGCGGGGTGGGTGAAGATCAAGATCAAAGCTCAGAGATGAACAGGAGAAAAGTTAGGACTCAGGGATAGTGCTTTGGAAGAGGTGTGATTTTCGTAGGGCTTGGAAAGTGTGGAGAAAGCGTGGAAAGCGATATATGAATCAGTCACTGAATGACGATAATAATCGTGGTATTTCTTTAGTGCTTACTAGATGCCAAGCGCTGTACTGGGGTGGATGCAAGGTGGTAATAATAATAATAATATTAATAATGTTGGCATTTGTTAAGCGCTTACTGGCAATCAGTTTGGAAACAGCTCCGGCAGGATGTTCCCAAATCCTTCCGTAGGGGTCCATCCAAAACGCATGACGATACCCCAGCCGGACGGAACAGAGACGAGAAGCGGCGTGGCCTAGTGGATAGAGAACGGGCCCGGGAGTCAGGAGGACCTGGGTTCTAGTCCCGGCTCCCCCACTTGTCTACTGGGTGACCTTGGACAAGTCGCTTCACTTCTCTGGACCTCTGTTACCTCATCTGTAAAATGGGATTACGACTGTGAGCCCCATGTGGGACAGGGATTGATTGGGTCCAGCCTGATTAGCTTGGATCTAACCCAGTGTTTAGTACAGTGCCTGGCACATAGTAAGCGCTCAACAGGGACCATTAAAAAATATTCAGGTAGATTTGGGTGCTCACAGTATACACGTGTAGTAAAGCCTCTCTGCCGGTGTTTCTTGATCGCTGTTTTGTTTTTAACATGGCCACCCTAACTGAGTACCCGTTTTGTGGTTTGCAGCACGGAGTTTTTGTGTTTTACGGTTTAAAACTGCCTAACGTTTGTTTTTCCGTAACATTAGCTCCTCTGTACCTCCTTTCTGCCACACGCAGCTAGTCCCCTCCTCCCGCTCTCCCCCTACCACGCAGCTCAGAGCAACATTAGTTCCACACAACGTATTTTTCGATGCTCTCCCGTCAGGGGTAGGAGATTAACTCATCGCTGCCCATCGTTCCTCTTGCGAATTACAGAAAAGCAGCACCCACCGACGACTGGCGGCGCATCAAAGACGTTGGCTGGTTTTCACAAAGTCCTGCACACTCCACAAATTCCCATGGAGCGACCTCTGTCCCGTTGCTTCCCCTGAGGCCAGCCCGCTCCCCGGAAACCTAGGCAAGGGAGAAGGAGGAGGCCTAGAACCTCTGTGCCTCAGTTCCCTCATCTGTAAAATGGGGATTAAGACTGTGAGCCCCATGTGGGACAACCTGATTCCCCTGTGTTTACCCCAGCGCTTAGAAAAGTGCTCTGCACACAGTAAGCGCTTAACAAATACCAACATTTATTGATTTATTTTATTTAGAACCGCCTGACTCTCCCCTGCAGCCTTCCCGTGCAGTTTGCTGGATGGGCCGGGGTGCCCTTAATTTAGGGCTCCAGGGGCGACCCGCCTCTAGCTCGTTAAAAAAAATTAATTAAAAATGATGGGATTTGTTAAGTGCTTACCATGCGCCAGGCACTGTACTAAGCGCTGGGGCGGTTCCAGGCAAATCGAGTTGGACCCAGTCTCCGTCCCACGTGGGGTTCACAGTCTCAATCCCCATTTTACAGAGGAGGGAACTGAGGCCCAGAGAAGGGAAGTGACTTGCCCGAGGTCACACGGCAGACAAGTGGTGGACCCGGGATTAGAACCCATGATCTCGTGACTCCCAGGTTCGTTGTGGGCAGGGAATCTGTCTACCAACTCTGTGCTGTTGTACTCTCCCAAGCGCTTAGTACTGTGCTCCGCATACCTCACACGCTCCACACATCCCATCGTTTGAGTGAGTGAGTTGTCAGGATTCACCCCAGGGTCAGAAAGCGGGCGAGCCCCAGTCTAGAATTCGAGGCCGGAGACCTGTGCCTGAAGAGGCGGCGAGCCGATGGAAGGGCCTGAGAGCCGGTGGTCAGGAGATTCACCTGGTACCTGAGGCAGATGGGCGACCATTACAGGAGTCCGAGGAGACGGAGGGAGACTTGTGCAGAACAGCGTTTCCGAAAAATGATCGGGGCAGCAGAGTGAACTGTGGCCCGGAGAAGGGTTGATCACACCGGACTCCCAGCCTGGGCTTGGGAGTCACGAGGACTTGGGTCCAATCACGGCCCCACCACTTGTCTTTTGTGTGACCTTGGTCGTGTCACGTCACTTCTCTGCGCCTCGGTTCCCTCGTCGGTAAAATGGGGATTAAGACCGTGAGCCCCACGTGGGACGTGGACTGTGTCCAACCCCATTAGCTTCTGTTTATCCGAGAGCATGGCCTAGGGGATAGGGCCCGGGCCCGGGAGTCAGAAGGTGGTGTGTTCTAATCCCTCCTCCGCCACTCGTCTGCCGTGTGTCCTTGGCAAGACACTTCACTTCTCTTAGCCTCAGTTCCCTCATCTGTAAAATGGGGATTGAGACTGTGAGCCCCATGTGGTTAGCCTGAACCCACCCCAGCTCTTAGTGCAGTGCCTGGCACAAAGTAAAGCACCTAACAAATACCATCATCGTTATTATTATTAATAACAAATAACATAAAAAACTCCAACAAAAACTGTCCCAGATGTCTGAGCTTTGTCTCCCTACAAGCCTTACAGAGGGCTGCCATGTGCTCCCCCAAATTGGGGGCAAGGGTCTGATGTCCTGGGGGTCTTCCTACCCACCCCTCCAAGAGCCTCTCCTTTGGGTGTGACCCGGAGGGAAGAGAGTCTTTCGCCGCTCACCTCTTGGTCATCTGCTTCAAGGGCTGCCTGGAAGTCCACGGCCGATTTGAAAATGACTCTGGCTCACCTCTCCCTGGTGGGGCCCATAATGCCTATCCGGCCGATCAGTCAACCACTGACCAGGGATTGTCACTCTTTCTTTCTTTATCGTACTTTCCCAAGTGTTCAGCGTAATGCTCCGCTCACAGTAAGCGCCCAATAAATACGATCGAATGAAAGATGAATCATATTTGTTTGGCTCCTACTGTGTGCTGAGCACTCTACTGAGCTTCCGGGGGAGTATTATTATTATTATTACTGTAATATTAAGCACTTACTTTGTGCCAAGCACTGTACAAAGCACTGGGATAGGTGCAAGTAATCAGGCCGGGCACAATCCCCGATCCACATGAGGATCCCCGTCTTAAGGAGGGAGTACAGGCATCGGATCCCCATTTTACAGATGAGGAAACCGAGGCCAGGAAAGTTATGTGACTTGTCCAAGGCCACCCGACAGGCAAGCGATGGAGCCAGGATTAGAGTTGGTAGGCCCGCTCCCTGCCCTCAAGAAGCTTATAGCCTAGAGGGGGATCGTGGCAGAGAGGGGGAAAGGAATAAACTGGAACCGAAAATTATATATATAAAAAGAAGAAAGGCAGGCGGCAGGAAGGTCCCTGGAACTTGGGGGACAGGTCGTTTTTTCCCTCCCTAACCACTGTCTTCAACCGATGGCTCTGCAGTCGCTTCTTCTCCACTGCCTTCAAACATGCCCATGTCTCCCCATCCTAAAAAACCCCTCTCTTGACCCTACGGCTCCCTCCACTTAATGCCCCGTATCCCTCCTGCCATTCCTCTCCAGACTCCTCGAGCGAGCCGTCTACTTCGGCTCTCTGAAGTTCCCCTCCTCCAGTTCTCTCATTGACGCCCTCCAATCTGGCTTCCGCCCGCTTCACGCCACAGAAACCTCCCTCTCAAAGGTCACAAACCATCTCCTCCTCGCCAGATTCAGGGGACTCTACTGCATCCTAATGGTTCTCGACCCCCAGCTGCCTCCGGCCCAGCGGACCACCCTCTCCTCCCGGAAACGTCATCCAACCTCGGCTTAGGTGACACTGTCGTCTCCTGATTCTCCTTCTGTCTCTCTGGCCGTTCATTCTCAGACCCTTTCATGGGCTCCTCCTCTGCCTCCCACCCCCTAATTGCGGGGCTCCCTCAAGAATTGTTCTGGGTCCCTTTTTAGTCTCCGTCTACGCCTTCTCCCTTGGAGAACTCATTCGCTCGCATGACTTCGGCTGCCACCTCTATGCAGATGATTCCCAAATCTCCATCTCCAGCCCGGATCTCTCTCCCTCTCTGCAGTCTCGCGTTCCCCCCTGCCTTCACGACTTCTCTACTTGGATGTCCTGCCTTCGGCTCAAACTTAACATGTCCAAAATAGAACGCCTTATCTTCCCACCCAAACCCTGTCCTCCCCCAGACTTTCTCATCACTTTAGATAGCACCACTATACTTCTGGTCTCACAAGCCTGTAACCGTGGTGTCGTCCTTGACTCCTCTCTCTCATTCAACCCACCTTATCAATCACTAAATCCTGTCAGTTCAGTCTGCACAACATCGCTGAAATCTGTCCTGTCCTCTTCATCCAGACGGCTACCACGTTAATCCGAGCATTTGTCCAAGCATCTCTCCTTGATTACTGTATCAGCCTCCTTGCTGACCTCCCAGCCTCCTGTCTCTCCCCACTCCAGTCCGTACATCACTCTGCTGCCCGGGTCGTTTTTCTACAGAAACGTTCAGGCCGTGCTTCCCCACGCTTCAAGAACCTCCAGCGGTTGCTCGTCCATCTCTGCGACAAACAGAAACTCCTCACCGTTGGCTTTAAAGCACTGAATCTCCTTGCCCCCTCCCATCTCACCTCGCTACTCTCCTACTACAACCCAGCCCGCACACCGCACTCCTCTGATGCCAGCGTGCTCGCGGTACCTCGGTCTAGTCTCTCTCACCGCTGACCTCTCGCCCACGTCCCGCCTCTGGCTCAGAACGCCCTCCCTCCTCAGTTATGACGGACAGTGACCGTCCCCGCCTTCAAAGCCTTATTGAAGGCACGTTTCCTCCAAGAGGCTTTCTCTGATTAAGCCCTCTTTTCCTTTTCTTCCACTCCCTTCTGCATTGCCCTGATTTGCTTCCTTTATTCATTTATATTAATGTCCGCTCCTCCTCTAGACCGGAAGCTCATCGTGGGCAGGGCACGTGTCTTTTTTGTTATAATGTATTTTCCCAAGCACTTACTACATTGCTGTGCACACAGTAGGCGCTGAGTAAATAACAGTCGATTGATTGAGGTGCCAGAAGAAACCATTCTGCATATGGGTGCGCAGGTTGTCTTGGGGTGAAGACTATAATGCGGATTTCCCCTCTAGATTCTGAGCTCTTTGTGGGCAGGGAATGTGTCTGGCGTTATCCTCTCCGAAGCGCTTAATGCAATGCTCTGCACACAGTAAGCTCTCAATAAATGCGATTGAGTGAATGAATGCTTCCTCTCCCACCTCGGTCCTCTCCTTTCCTCCCCCAACTCGGTCACCAGCCTAGACCGGGAACGTCACGTGAATCTGGGACCTTACCGCAGTCCGTGTCC
Source organism: Ornithorhynchus anatinus (assembly GCF_004115215.2). Lineage (NCBI taxonomy): Eukaryota > Metazoa > Chordata > Mammalia > Monotremata > Ornithorhynchidae > Ornithorhynchus > Ornithorhynchus anatinus. The sequence continues at coordinate 22,472,040 of NC_041735.1, forward strand.
TTGGAAGTTTCTCCAGGGCCGAGTACGGTATCCTACTCTGAGCGTTTAATAAATGTCAGAGCAGGCAGGTGGAGGCTTTTGGAAGGCTCCGATTTGGAACGAGCCTCCCGAGAGCGGTGGCTGCAGAATCGCAAGTGGAGTTGGCTCTCGGGGCTCATTTCTGGGACTCGGCGCTCTTAAGCCCTCTCTGCCCGGGGTATTTTCTTCTCGCCACAGCGGCGGGCGATGGTGGCGGGGTAGTTATGCCACACGTCGGCCGTGCCCTGCCTCTCCCCGCGCGCCATCTCGCTCACCTTCTGCGGGTCTGAACGTTGTGCAGTCTCGTCGGAGATTCGGGGCACCCGATTGGCCGGTTGGCACGAAACGCCCGCCGTCCATCACATGCCAACGCGGCCCTGCCTTTCCCTCGAGTTTGCACCACTCGCTAACGGCAGTTTGCTGGCGATAGCAGGGAGCGTGTTTTCTTTTTAAAAATAACTCTCCGTTCTCCATTATGCAGCATCTTGCCATGTTCATGGCGTTTCCCCACAGACTCATTTTCTCTTTCTCTTTTTTTTTTTAGCCTTTCCTTGCTGCGGTGCTTTCTTGGGTTTTTGTTATTTGGCGTGTGGGAGAGGGATAAGGGAAGAGATGAAAAAACCACAATCTTTCATCCGTTCAGAGCCAGAAAAAAAAAGCAAACAAAATGAAAAACAAAACCAAGAACCAATAAACAAAAACCCTAGTCCGTAGGAATGTTCGGGGAGCTGGCTGAATTCAGGTGGCCCTAATTCATTCAGTTGTGTTTATTGAGTGCTTAGTCTGTGCAAAGCAGTGTTCTAAGCACTTGGGAAAATACAATATAACAATAAACAGACTCATTCCCTGCCCACAGCGAGCTCATGTGGAATCTACCGGATTCTGCACAAGATTACGGGCAGGGAACGTGTCTGCTAATTCTGCTGTATCGTCCTCTCCCGAGCGCTTAGAACAGTGCTCTGTACATAGTAAGCGCTCAATAAATGCCATTGATCGATTGACGTGGAGAGATGAGGATTAGGATGTGGTCCCCAAACTTTAACCGAAGGGGACTAGGGCCGATCAAATAGGTTTTTGTTGTTTGAAATTTCCTAGAAACTAGAATGGCCTTGCGGATGGTGGGCCGGGAAGTCTCTTCGTTCTCTTTGACATCGGCCGGCCTTTCACCGGAATGGGAAAAGGGCAAATTGGCAAAATCTATCATTTAGACAGAATTTTTAGGCAGAGCCCCATGTGGGACATGGACTGTGTCCACCTGATTAGTGTGTATCTACCCCAAAACTTAGTACAGTGCCTAGCACGTAGTAAGCACTTAACAAATGCCATAAAATATGGGATTTATTGAGCATTTACTAGGTGCAAGGCACTGTGCTCTACACTTGGAAGAGTTCTTGTATCCACCCCAGCGTCTAGTGCCTGGCACAAAGCAAACACTTAACAAATATCATCATTGTTATTATTATTACAGTTCCTCAGCACTGGTAGACCTGTTACCTGCCCAAAAGAAGGGTTTGTTTTTTTTTTTAAAAGGTATTTGTTAAAGCGCTTACTATGTGCCAAGCACTGTAGTCTAGAGGGAAGTTTTTCATATGGACCCCAAATTAGTTACCACATTTTTAGAGGTTATAAATTCCAATGAAAGGGTCTTTCAGCAAATGCCAGGGAAAAACAACAACACTTAGTCTTGCTGCCTGGAAGTGAGTGAATTCACAAATATGGATCTGTTTGCGTTCACTTGGACTCTTGCTCTTTGGACAGCTGTCAGTCAGACCCGGTTTCTGCCAGAAGTCCTGCAGGGTGGCATGGTTTAACGGTTCAGAATTTAAATGAAAAATCTGAGTAAATGTAGATTAAAAGAGATTAAGATTAAACGGTTGCAATTAGGCCCGCTAACCTCTTTAAGTGAATTTAAGTGAATTTATCCCATAGGTTTCTGGATACATCTCCTATTCCCGAATTTCTGGAATCTTGATTTGCTTTGTATTTATCTGTAATTTATTTTAGACTGGTGTCTTTCTGCCCCTCCCCACTGCAAGATGGTTGTGGGTAGGGAGTGTGTCTGTTATATTGTAGTCTCCCAAGCGCTTAGTACAATGTTCTGCACACAGTAAACGCTCAGTAAATACAACATACACACCCTCACGTGCCATTTTGTTTCAGAGCAGTGTACTGAGCACCTAGGAGAGTATAGTGCATCAGAGTCGGCAGACATGTTCCCTGCCCACAGCGCTGCTGCTAAAGAAGCAGTCGGGCTTAGTGGATAGAACTTGGGCCTGGTAGTCAGAAGGACCTGGGTTCTAATCCCGGCTCTGCCACTTCTCTGTTGTGTGACTTTGGGCGAGTCACTTCAGTTCTCTGGGCCTCAGTTACCTCATCTGTAAAATGGGAATTAAGACTGTGAGGCGCCATGTGTGAACCGGACTCTGCCCAACCCGATTAACTCGTATCTATCCCAGCGTTTCAAACAGTGCCTGCCACAGTGTAAGTGCTTAAAAAATACCCTGAGAAAACAAAAAACAACGAGCTTACAGTCTACGGGGGAGACAGACATTAATACAAATAAGTAATTTATAATAATTTAAAGATAAACATGAGCGCTGTGGGATTGAGGGTCGGGGGAATACCAGATGCTCAAAGGCGGCAGATCTAAATGCCCACGATGATGTTCTCTGAGGTTCAGTAGCTGTGTTCCACTGGGAGTGACCTTGAAGGAATAATCTCTAGGAAGGTTTCGGGACTTAGCTTCAGCTGCATTCAATTTAATTTAATTTTTAATTCTTTTAATTAGTCAGTTTTGAGCATTTACAGGTGCACATCCTGGTACTGGGGGCTGAAGAATATAAATCGATCTCATCTACCTCGCTTCCACTTCTCGCCCACGTCCCGCCCCCGGCCCGGAACGCCCTCCCTCCTCATATCCCAGAGACAGTGACTCTCCCTCACTTCAGAGCCTGATTGAAGGCACGTCTCCTCCAAGAGGCCTTCCGTGACTAAGCCCCCCTTTCCTCTTCTCCCACTCCCCTCTGCATCGCCTTGACTTGCCCCTTTTCTTCATCCCGCCTCCCAGCCCCACAGCGTTTATGTACGTAACTGTCATTTATAATAATTACGGAATTTGTTAAGCACCTACTAGGTGCCAGGCACAAGCACTGTGCTAAGCGCTGGGGTGGGTACAAGCAAATCGATTTGGACACCGTCCCTGTTCATTCAGTCGTATTTATCGAGCACTGTATTAAGCGCTCGGAACGTATAGTTCGGCAACAGATGCAGTCCCACGTGGGGCTCACGGTCTCAATCCTCATTTTACAGAGAGGTAACTGAGGCCCAGGAAAGTGAAGTGACTTGCCCAAGGTCACACAGCAGACATATGGCGGATCCAGGGCCGGCTGGCTTCCTCGGCCCCGAGTCTTTTGAGCATTCCCGGTAGTCCACCGGCAGATAGGAATGCTGCAAGAAACCATGGCCTCGGGAGGACTAGAACGTCCGGCACACAGTCCTGGATGCTGTCTTGGGCACCTGGCTATGCCACCCCGGGAGGAGCCCCGTTTGGCACGTCCGGAGATAAATTGGCTACTGGCTTCCGGACGTGGTCTCAGTCAGTCATATTCGTTGAGCGCTTACTGTATGCAGAACACTGTACTAAGCCCTCCAGAGGCACCGTGAGCTAGTGGAAAGAACGCGGGCCTGGGAATCAGAGGACCTGGGTTCTAATCCCAGCTCTGCCACTCACCTTTCTGTGTGATCTCGGGTAAGTCACTTCACTGGGGATCGGTTTCCCTCATCTGCAGCATGGGGATTCCATACCTGTTCTCTCACCTACTTTATTTTGTGACTTCCATGTGGGACCTGATTATCCCGTATCCTCCCCAGCACTCACTACCGTGCTTGACATATAGTAAGCGTGTAACAAATACCACAGTCTTCCCCTCTAGCCTCTAAGTTCATTGTGGGCAGGAAATGTGTCCACCAACTCTTTTGTATTTTACTCTCCCGAGTGCTTAGTACAGTGCTCTGCATATAGTAAGCACGTAACAAATACCGCAGTTTCCCCCCCTAGTTTGTAAGCTCCTTATGGGTAGAGAGTGTGTCCACCAACTCTTTTATATTTTTCTCTCCCAAGCGCTTAGTACAGTGCTGTGCACACAGTAAGCTCTCCACAAATACGATTGATAGGGAGAGTATACGTGACAGAGTCGATGGACAAGTCATTCCCTGCCCAAAACATTCTTACAATCGAGAGGGCCCCATTTAACATTTGGCAGCTCATTTCGGGCAGGGAACACGTCCGCTAATTCTCTTGTACTTTCCCGAGTGCTTAGTACAGTGCTCTGCACATAGTAAGCGCTCGATAAATACCGTTGTTTGATGACCGGGTACTTGGATACTTACGTACTCTGCTCCGCCCCAGCCCGGTGTCCCGAGTGTGAGCTTTGGATAGAATGCGATGGCGGAATTAGGGGAGAGGGTTCTTTGGACAATGCCCATCTGTCTGAATAGAACGTAGCGTGGTGATAGAATGAAACGGCAGTCACCCTGAGCGTGGTGTTGGACGCGGAGGTGAGTGCCGGCGCGGGAAGTTTCTTTAACGCCCGTTCTTTGAGAACACAGCCTTAGAAGTGTCAGCGTAGGGGTATTTCACCGCCCCACCAAGCCCCCTGACCCCCGAAAAAGTTGTGACGGTGTAATGGAGGAAACGCAAAGCCGTCGTTTAAAATAAGCCAATGTGGTCAGACTGCAGGCACGTGGACCGAATGCGTCCTTTGGTTTTGATTTTAATGGCTCTCTCTCCCCAGTCTGACACCGGCGGAGCGGGGTGGCCAAGTGGATAGAGCCCGGGTCTGGGAGTCAGAGGGTCCCGGCTCTGCCACTTGTCCGCCGATGGGCTTTGGGCAACCACTGCACTTCTCCGTGCAGTTTCCTCAATCCCAAAATGGAGATTAAGACGGTGAGCCCCATGTGGGACGTGGAAGGTGTCCAACCTGATTAGTTCATATCTACCAGGTGCTTAGAACGGTGCTTAACAAATACTATATAAAAAAAAAAGGAAAAAAAAACCCAGTGGGCCCTTTCAGGAGAAATAGGTGGCCTAGTGGATAGAGCACAGGCCTGGAAATCAGAAGGACCTCAGTTCTAATCCCATCAGTGCTGCTTGTGGTCTTGGGCAAGCCGCTTCACCTCTCAGGGCCTCAGTTACCTCATCTGTAAAATGCGGGTTAAGATTGTGACCCCATGTGGGACAGGGACCGTCTCCAACCCGATTTGCTTGTATCCATCCCAGTGCTTAGTACAGCGCCTGGCACATTAGTAAGCGTTTAGCAGATGCCATTGTTATTGTAAGTTGCAGCGTGTTTCGGCTGTGGCTGGGCCTAGATTTGCGGCTTGAGGGGCCCACTGAGGTAGGGAAAGGAGTCCCAAAACATTTGCCTTTATGCTAAAAGAAAAAGATGTAGGATATAGGGGCAATGGCAGCCTCATCAGCTTCTCCTTCCCCAAACCCCTGCCGTGACATCGTCCCCTCTCTCAGTACGTTTCAGAGCTCCATTCATTCATTTGTATTCATTGAGCGCTTACTGTGTTCAAAGCACTGTACTAAACACTGGGGAGAGTCCAATATATGGTGTAGTGGATAGAGCACGGGCCTGGGAGTCAGAGGGTTCAAATTCCGGCTCTGCCACTTGTCTGCCATGTGAGCTTGAGCAAGTCACTTCACTTCTCTGGGTCTCAGTTACCTCATCTGTAAAATGGAGATTGAGACTGTGAGCCCCACGTGGGCCAGGGACGGCGTCCAACCCGATTTGCTCAAAGCCACCCCTGCCCTTAGTACAGCGCCTGGCATATAGTAAGCACATAACAGATGCCGTAATTACTGATAAGCAGACACGTTTTCTGTCCACAGTGAGTTTACAGTTTAGTTCTAACCGTAATTCTGGCCCTCCGGCCCCTCGAGCCTCCAAGGTGTGGATTCCGTAGATTTAAGCCGGTGGGGATCGATAGTAGTATTTATTAAGCGCTTTCCCCCCACTCCATTGAAAGAACCGTTCAGCTCGTTACTTATGACTCCAACCAAACTCTCCCTCGACAGGAAACAGGCCTTGACCGTTGTCAGAGCTGCCCGGCCCCGGCTTTCCAACTCCCTCCTCTCCCACGGGGACGAAGGGAGTTGATGGTTCCTGCTTCTCGCCTCCTACATCCGTCTCCTCCTCCGTGTCGCCGCCTCCGGCTCGTGTAAGCAAAAGACCCCTCTCTTTGTCAGGTTTTCCCATAATAGGGACTACCCGAAGTTGTGTTTACTTTTTTTGTGAACCGAAAATTTCCAGCGGTAAAATCAAAGGGCTCAGTCTTAACGCGGGGCGGGGGGTGGGGCGTGAGGGGTCTGGTTTCGTGGCTCTCAGCAGGCGGGTCCGGAGAGCACTTCATTTTTTTAATTTAATTTTATTTGTCACGTGCTTACTGTGGGTCAAACACTGTCCTAAGCGCTGGGGTAGAGACAAGCGGCAGCAAGAGCAGCATTGTGTTTCAGGATGAAGGTGCCTGACTGTAGGAATTGTGGATCTTTAGTGTGAGCCTGGCGGGCCCCTGCTCTTGGCCTTGAGGGAAAAGTTCCTAGCCGAACACCGGGAGAAGCGAGTTCGAGTTTCGATTTTGACGGCAGCTGACTCACTGGGCAAAGACCGGTCAGTCAGTGCTCCTTATTGAGCGCTGACTTGGGGCAGAGAACACTGGGCTAAGCGCTTGGGAGAGTACCTGGTGGATAGAGCAAGGGCCTGGGAGTCAGAAGGACCTGGGTTCTGACCCCGGCTCTGCCACGCACCTGCTGTGTGACCTTGGGCAAGTCACCTCACTTCTCTGTGCCTCAGCTCCCTCATCTCTAAAATGGGGATTACGAGCGTGAGCCCCTTGTGGGACAGGGACTGTGTCCGACTCAATTTGCTTGTATCCACCCCGGCCCTCAGTACAGTGCCTTGCACATAGTAAGAGTTTAACAAATAGCACAATTATTATTATTATTTTTATTGTTATCGTTGAGAGGGCCAATGACCTGACAGAGACCACTAGCACTAGAACCAGATCCCCCTTGGGTCAGTTGAGAGGAGATTCCATTACCATTAGACCCGTAAAATCACTTCCGTGTCCCTGAAATGATTTTGCCATCCTTTTCTGTAAAATCAAGTTATTTATAACACTGGGGGTGAAATGGGTACCAAGAGACCTCACCCTTAAAATACGTTCAATATTGGGTTTTGTGGAGACAGGGAGGAAGGTGTATATATCTATCGATCTGTAATTTATTTATCTATTTGTATTAATGTCTGTCTCCCCCTGTAGATTGTGGGCTCACTGTGGGCAGGAATGTGTCTGTTTTTATATTGTGCTCTCCCAAGTTCTTATTACAGTGTGTTGTACACAGTAAGCGCTCGATAAGTATGAGCGTCTGGTCATTTTATTACCTTAAGGGGCTCCCCGGCCCCGCACCGTGAAACTCTTGAAGAACACGGGGACAAGCCCTACTTTCATTTTAGAAAATAAGCCCGACTTTTGATCATGCTTTTGGCCCTGGTAATGGTGCCAGAAGCTTGGAAGATGAAAGTTAAAAAAAAAAAAATCCAAATTGGCCTCAAATTAATGTTTGCGGGTTTGATCCGAAAGGTGATCGGGCAAGGCACGGGCTCGTGGCCATTCTCCCAGTTGCCGGGCACTGGTGAAAATTCCCGTTTAGAAAACCAGGCCTTTCCAGTTTAACCTCAGCAATCAGTCGGTCAATGAAGAAGCAGAGGAGCCTAGTAGATAGAGAGGCAGCACGGCGTAGTGGCCAGAGCACAGGCCTGGGAGTCAGAAGGTCGTGGGTTTTAATGGTGACTCCACCACTTGGCCGCTGTGTGATCTTGGGTGAGTCACTTCACCTCTCTTTGCCTCAGTAACCTCATCTGTAAAATGGGATTGAGGCAGTGAGCCCTATGCGGTATAGGGACTGTGCCCAACCCGATTTGCTGATCCACCCCAGCGCTTAGAACAGTGCCCGGCACATATTAAGCGCTTAACAAATAATTCCGTAACTATCAGTTTTAAGGGATGTTCACGGGTATTATGTTGGGCGGGGAGTCGAAGGGGTAGGCTGTTGGGGGTGGTATCCACAACCGAGGATGTAAGGGATGCCGAAATTCTGACGGAACCATTGGGGGGGGGGATGTAGAGACCTTTAAATTCTATGTCATTGATTTTTATTAATGTCCCTCTTCCCCTCTGGACCGTAAGCTCGTTACGGGCAGGGAACGTGCCCGCCATCTCCGTTGTTTTGTACCCTCCACAGCCCTCACCAAATAGTAAGCACTCAGTCAATACCACCGATTGATGGAGATGGAGAATTTGATCAGGGAAGGCCTCGTGGAGGAGACGTGATTTCAGGACGGATGCGGACATAGTCTCCCGGAGGGCTTAGTACAGGGCTCTGCCCGCAGTAAGCGCCCAGTAAATGCAATTGAGTGATTTTTAAATGCTGGGAGGTTGTCCAGATGGCCTTGTCTCAAAGACGGAGACACATTCGCATTCTTTCTCTAGAAAACAAATTTTAAAAATATTTTCTTCTACTCATGTCTTTGCCCTACTTGGAATGGGAGTACTTCTGTTTGTACTTCTCCACTGCTTAGTGCCTATTTCACATACCAGGGACTGATTATATAGCCCTTGCTGCTCTACTACTATTACTAATTTTATTACTGGTGGTATTTGTTAAGTGCCTACTATGTGCCAGGCTCTGTACTCAGCGCTGCAGTAGATGCAAGATAATCGGGTTGGACACGGTCATAGTCTTAATCCCTATTTTGCGGACGAGGGAACCGAGGCACCGAGAAGCGAAGTGACTTGCCCACGGTCACACAGCAGACGAGCGGCAGAGCTGGGATTAGAACCCAGGTCCTGTGTCCTGGATTGTGTGTATACCCCAGCGCTTAGAACAGTGCTTGGCACATAGAACGCGCTTAGCAAGTATCATTCCCTCTGTCTCTCTCTCTGTCCTCTGACTTCCAGACCCGTGCTCTTTCCACTAGGCCAAGCTGCTTCTCCCCTACTGCTATTCCAAAATCTGTCCCTCCCCTTGAAACCATTTTTAAAAAACCACCTTCTTCAAGGGATATTCCTTAATCTACCCTCCCCCATCCCGGTCGTAGCCTCACCTCCCCCTCCTCAACTCTCTTTTGTCCGTAATCAATCAAGGGCATTTATTGAGCGCTTAGGACGTGCAGAGCGCTGTATGAAACTGGGAAATTATTTAAAGAATAAATTCACGGCGATGGTCTCTATCTATTCTCCGAATGGTTTTCTAGCCGTCGATGTCTATCGGCTTGTTTTCCCCACGACGTCGGGTGCCCTTTGGGAACGGGGACCGCACCTTCCCCCTCCAAGACGAGATACAACGCTTAGTGCACGAGAGACACTTCATACTGTTTCTAGCACAGATTCCCATTGTACGGTCTTAATTGAGTGATGCGTAATTGATGACTTAATACTCAGTGGCATAAGTACATTATCTCCCCATTAGGGAGACGCTTCAGTCTGGGGCCGATTTTGGCCATGGGTCGGCCAAGCCGCTGTCGGAGCTGCTGATTTTCCGCAGGGTAAATCGTTTGTTTTACCCTGCCTGGAGAGTGGGGATGAAGACCGCGAGCTCATACAGCACTTCCCGGAATCTATTTGTATTTACCGGTGCCCGTCTCCCCCTCCGGTCTGCAAACTCGTTGCGGACGGGGAGCGTGTCCGTCAAGTCTCTTATTCTGTGCTCTCCCGAGCCCTTGGTACAGTGCTCCGCGCCCCGTGAGCCCACGACAGATACGGCTGTTTGGTGTGGAACTGTCGGGAGAGGGGTTACTCTTCTGAGCTAAAGCTTTGCGAATCCAACAGGCAAGTCCTCAGACGGACGCCATACCCCGAGCCGTTGCTCGGTTCCCATGTCTGGGTTCCTAAAAACCCTCCGCTGGTTCCCTGTGGCTCTCGGAGCACAAGCTCTTCAGGAGAAGCAGTGTGGCCTAGTGGAAAGAGCTCGGGCCTGGGAGCCTTAGAACCTGGGTTCCAACCCCAGCTCCTCCACTTAATAATAGTAAGTATGGTATTTGTTAAGCGCTTACTATGTGCTGAGCACTATTCTAAGCGCTGGGGTAGAGGCAGGGTGATCAGATTGTCCCACCTGGGGCTCCCGTTTTTTAAACCCCATTTTTACAGATGAGGTAAATGAGGCCCAGAGAAGTGAAGTGACTTGCCCAAGGTCACACAGCAACAAGTGGCGGAGCCAGGATTAGAACCCACGACCTCTGACTCCCAAGCCCGTGCTCTGTCCGTTAAGCCACGCGGCTTCTCGACTCTCTATTGCTCTGTGACCTTGGGCAACTCACTTCACTTCTCTGGGCCTCAGCTCCATCATCTGTGAAATGGGGCTATTAAGACTCAGCGCTTAGTACAGTGCCTGGCACTCCCCGCCCCGCAACACTTGTGTATATTTGTACATATTATTCTATTTATTTTATTAAAGATGTGTATATGACTGTAATTCTATTTGTCTGTTTTGATGTTATCGATGCCTGTCTACTTCTTTTGTTTTGTTGTCTGTCTCCCCCTTCTAGACTGTGAGCCCATTGTTGGGTAGGGATTGTCTCCATCTGGTGCCAAACTGTAGTTTCCAAGTGCTTAGTACAGTGCTCTGCACACAGTAAATCCTCAATAAATGCGATTGAATGAATGAACATAGTAAGCACTTAACAAGCACCATTTTAAAAAAAGAAGGTGGGGAGCCCCACTTGAGACACAACCTGATTCAACCTGATTAGCTTGTATCTACCCTAGCGGTTAGTACAGTGGTTGGCAGATAGTCCGCACTTAACAAATACCAGAAAAAAAGAATAAAACTAGTCACGGTTGGCTTCAGATTTCTTTACCAAATCACTCCGCCTCCCATATAGCTGTTAGAGCACGGGTCTGGGAATCAGAAAGTCATGGGTTCTAATGCCGGCTCTGCCACCTGTCTGCTCTCTGGCCTTGGGCAAGTTACTTCGCGTCTCGGTGCCTCAGTTCCCTCATCTGTAAAATGGGGATTGAGACTGGGAGCCCCACGGGGGACAGGGACTGTGTCCAACCCGATTTGCTTATGTCCACCCCAGCGCCCAGTACAGTACCTGGTACACAGTAAATACCTCAATTATTATTACTGTAATTATACACATTTTTCACGACTGTTCGGTCCGCTCACTACATTCTTCCCAAGCGAATGTTCTTTATTATTCCCTCACCTCTTCCATTTCCATACCCTCTCTCATGCTCTTTCCCCAAACTTGGAACTCCCACCTGCTTCATCTCCCAACTGCTTAGTACAGTGTTTCTACACATAGGAAGCGCTCAGTAAGTACCAGTGTTTTTTATAGTTCTGGATGAAAACGTTGCTGGGTTAATGTTAGTACTTTGGAATATCGTAGCTTATTTACATTGCTTTCCAAAGTCCACTTTCTCACAGCAGTCACAGTCAATCAATGGTATTTACTGAGCGCTTACTATGTACAGAGAACTGTACTAGGCGCTGAAGGAGATGAAGCTCCAGTTTGGATTAGTAGTTTTTGGCCTCGGACATTCAGGTGTGAATAGGCAGAAGGTGAGATTAGGGTGGAAAAAGCAGGTTCCGGTTGAGTAGGGGTTGTCCGTATTTGTTGCTGAATTGTACTTTCCGAAAGCTTAGTACAGTGCTCTGCACACAGTAAGGGCTCAATAAATACGGTCAATTGAATGAATAATTAAGATCATTTCAAACTGTCCTTGTCCAGTGATCAGGGATGGTCCACTGTGTCTTCTCATTGGCTTATTAGGGGGAGGTAGAAAAATATGAATACATTATACTCTCCCAAGCACTCAGTACAGTGCTCTACCCACAGTAAGCACTCAATACACACGATTGATGTATTGATATGGGATTATTTTCCTCCACCCCCTCTTCTGACCTGACACATGGACCACCCCAGCCCCCAACCTCAGGTTAAATTGAAGATTCAGGAGTGAGTCTGGATGAAAAAAGAAGTGTGGTGTTTAAAATGCTTAATACTAAGCACTAGGGTTGATACAAGATCGTCAAGTCCCACCTTGGGCTCACAGTCTAAGGAGGAGCGAGAATAGGGTTTGAATCTCACTTTGGCCAGGTGAGGGAACTGAGGCACAGATCAATGAAGTGACTTGCCCGAGATCATCACAGAGCAGACGAGTGGCGGAGCCGGGATTAGAGCCCCGGTCTTCTGACTCCCAGGCCCGTGGTCTTTCCTCGAGGGCACGCTGCTTTCCAAGGGAGGAGATTGCGTATTCTTTTACCTACTTTGAGGTCCTGGAAACCAGCCCCGGGGGTTCTCTTTGGTGGGTTTTGATTTTGGATTATCCCATTTGAGCCAGAGTTTGCCAGCTCTTGCTCTTCCCTCTCCCTCTCTCTCTTTCTCTCTCTAAGCGGTGAAGTAGAAAGAGAAATAGATAGAAAAGGAAACAAGCTACAAAAGAAATAGAAAAAGGGAAAGGAAGAGGAAACAAGAAAGCATGCCCTAAAGATATGAAGAGGACGTGAGTTAGAGGTAAGCCTAGGAGAAAGAGAAAGACAAAGAAAGTCAATGGATTAGATGTATATTCTTGAGGGGAGTTGTCTTTGTACTACTCTCCCATGTCCTCAAGAAGGTGGTTTTGTTATTACTAATAATAGTGGTAATAATACTATTATTATTAAGTGCCTTTGTGCCAAGCTTTGCTCTGAGCTCTGGCTTAGATACAAGTTAATCAGGTCGGAGACAGTCGCTGTCCCACATGAAGTTCACATTCTTTAGCAGGAGGAAGAACAGGTATTTAATACCCATTTTACAGTTGAGGAAGCTGAGGCACAGAGAAGTTAAGCGACTCGCCCAAGGTCATACAGCAGACAAGTAGCGGAGCCAGGGACGGAACCCGGGTCCTCTGACTTCCAGGCCCGTGCTCTATCCACTAGGCCACCCTGCTTCTCCACCAATCCATCTCCATTGTTTCTCTAACTCCAGCCCCACACCCCAGGTAGAGAATCGTGCTTTTACGGAGAACTCACAACTCGAATGGTTTCCTTGCCCTAATAACGGATCTTGAGCTTTTAATAGCTACTTCTCACTTAGCGCTGTAGTCGTGGCCTTGAAAAAACGAGCTGGGAGTTGGCGTAAGAATGTTAAGTGCCTCCAATTTCTCCAAAGACTCAATGTAAATAGGGAACCAGGTTGTAGGGGAATAATTTTTCACCGGACCAGAGCCGTTGCTTAATACCATTATTAGTAATGGTATTTATCGTCTGCTTATTGCCAAGCACTCTACACAGTTCTTGGGAAAGTACAACAGGCCTCAGAGTCAGAGGGCCTGGGTTCTAATCCTGGCTCCTCCAGTTGACTGCTGGACAAGTCACTTTACTTCTCTGGGTCTCCGTTTCCTCATCTGTAAAATGGGGATTCTCCCTCCTGCTTAGACTGCGAGGCTCTGTGGGACGGGGTGGTGTCTGACCTGATTAACTTGTATCTACCCCAGCACGTAAAACAGTGCTTAGCAAGAATAGCAACAGCAAAACAATAATCATCATCATCATCATCATCAGGTCACTTCACTGGGCCTCAGTTTCCTCACCTGTAAAATGGGGATTAAATACGTATTTTCCCTCCTAGCTAAACTGTAAGCCCCATGTGGGACTAGAGCTGTTTTCTGAGCGGCAAAGATCGTATCGTCCTCCGCGCTCAGTACAGTGCTAGCTGACACTTAGTAAATGCTAAACAAATATCACTCAGATGATGTTGGTGAGAGGGGGAGGGGGTGAGTACCTGAGCTCCAAACTTAGGGAAAGATTTATGTTAAATAGAAAACCCGGTACTATCGAGATAGTGCAGCAAGGAGTTTAGTGAATTTTTTTTTCTAACCTAATAGTAGTGACAGGAGTCAAGCATCATGGAATTAATAATGTTGGTATTTGTTAAGCGCTCACTATGTGCCGAGCACTGTTCTAAGCGCTGCGGTAGACACAGGGGAATCAGGTTGTCCCACGTGGGGCTCACAGTCTTAGTCCCCATTTTACAGATGAGGTAACTGAGGCACCGAGAAGTTAAGTGACTTGCCCAAAGTCACACAAGTGACAAGTGGCCGAGCTGGGATTCGCACCCATGACCTGACTCCAAAGCCCATGCTCTTTCCACTGAGCCACGGGAATTCAGCTAGGAGGTTAATGATGTCACGGATAGGTTAAGGTGAAAGGAATTTCGTTCATTCAGTAGTATTTATTGAGCGCTTACTATGTGCAGAGCACTGTACTAAGCGCTCGGAATGTACAATTCGGCAACAGAGACGATCCCTGCCCAATGACGGGCTCCACAACTTCACCTCCTTCATCCCCCCACCTCCAGGCACATTCATCCTATACCGTAGATACTGGTCAGGGTCTGTTCTCACTCTGTCTGCACAAACAGAAACTTCACCTTGGTAGCCAGTTCCATTTTAATCAAAAAGTTCTTTTTTTTTATTTCCAGCCAAACTCTCCCTTGCTGCAGTTTAAACCCATCTCCTCTAGTTTGTTCCTCGGTGGACGTGGAAGACGAGCAAGCTGCTTCTTAGAAACACTTCTTATCCTTGAAAACGGTTATTAAGTCACCCTTTAGCCTTCTCTGTGCCAAGGTAAACAGCTTCTATTCATCACTTGAACCTTTCCCCGGAGTTCCCATTTTCCATCTCCTTAATCACTTTTGTTGCTCTTCTCCGGATTCCCTCCGGCGGGCTGAATTTGATTTAAATCTTGATGTAAATCTTCGGACACTGTTTTCTACAAAAAGCGTGTTCTTGTTGACATAACCTTAATACGGATTATTTCACAACTCGGAGATGGAGGTACACTTCAATTATAGTTTTGGAAGGTACGCACGCTTATCTCGTTTAAAACAGTGATTTGTAGTGATTTTTCTTTTCAAATTCATTTCGCCCCCACATCAGGAAGCTCAATTATGACTCGGTCAAAACCTATATGAGGGTTCGGAGAAGCTGCTATTTTTTCTGTTTGTGTGTGTGTGTAAGTGGTCTTGATTAAGCCCTTACTTTGTGCCAGGCCCTGTACTGAGCACTGGGTTGGGTACAGACAGTTTGGACGTAGTCCATGTCCCACAAGGAGCTCATAGTCGTAATCCCTTTTTTGCAGTTGAGGAAACTGAGACACGGAGAAACTAAGTGACTTGCCCCACGTCCCACGGCACGGACAAGTGGCGGAGCCGGGATTAGAACCCAGGTCCTCTGACTGCTGGGCCACGCTGTTTCTAGGCCCGCCGAGTGCTCCGTTAGCCCCGGGATGCTTTCCCCGGGCTCCAGGCTTCAGACGTTCCACACGTGGAACCGGAGATTAGAAATGTTCCGGCTTTCCATAATGCAGCAGAAGGACTCCTCTGAATAACGGTTTTTATTAGCGATCTAGAGGAAAGAGGATTTCCCGCTAAATTATGACACAACTCCGAGTGAGGTCACCCGTAAGCGGAGCAATTAAAATGGTTGCAGTTGGAAAATATCTAATTAGGTCTATTCTTTTGCCTGGCAGATATCCGAAGCATCACTGTTGGCTTACTTCAAGTTTATAACTACAGTCCTCTTGTTGGTTGAAAAAAGAAATTACAGTCCGTAGAAACCCACGTACGTGCGTGAAATGAACTTTCGAGTTAGGCGCCTCTTTCTCACACCACCATCAGCAGCGACACATTCAGACATCAGTCAATGAGTGGGATTTATTGAGTGCTTACTGTGTGCAGAGCGCTGTACCAAGCCCTTGGGAGAGTACAATGCCACACACACTTCATTCCTCTCGATCTCTTCCATCTTGCCGCCGTCCTCTCGCCCACATTAGAGAAGCAGCGTGGCTCAGTGGAAAGAGCCTGGGCTTGGGAGTCAGAGGTCGGGGTTCGAATCCCGGATCTGCCACTTGTCAGCTGTGTGACTGTAGGCAAGTCACTTCACTTCTCTGGGCCTCAGTTCCCTCATCTGTAAAATGGGGATTAAGACCGTGAGCCTCACGTGGGACAACCTGATGACCCTGTATCTACCCCAGCGCTTAGAACAGTGCTCTGCACATAGTCAGCGCTTAACAAATACCAACATTATTATTATCTCGCCTCTGGCCCGGAACACCCTCCCTCCCTCTGTTCAGATAATTGCTCTCCCTCAGTTCAAAACCTTATTGAAGGTATCTCCTCCAAGAAGCCTTCCCTCCTCTCCTCTTCTTCCACTCCCTTCTGCGCCGCTCTCATTTGTACCTTCATTCATCCTCCCTCCCATCCCCACAGCACACATGTTTATATCTGTCATTTATTTCTTTATCTACGTATTTATTTATATTAATGCCTGCGTCCCCCTCTAGACCGTGAGCTCATTGTGGGCAGGGAATATGTCTGCTTCTTGTTGTTGTAAGCGCTCAGTAAATACGATTGGATGAATGAATGAATGGTAGGCATGTTCCCTGCCCACAACGAGCTGAAAAAGAACCGTGTGCTGTACGTGGAAATAATCTGCGAGTTGTTTTTTTAATGGTATTTGGTAAGCGCTTACTATGTGCCAAGCACTGTTCTAAGCATCGGGGTAAGCGGGTTGTCCCACGTGGGGCTCCCAGTCTTAATCCCCATTTTACGGATGAGGTATCTGAGGCACAGAGAAGTTAAATGACGTGTCCAAAGTCACACAACAGGCAAGTGGCGGAGCCGGCAACAGAACCCAGGCCTCCTCTATCTCTCAGGCCTGTGCTTGATCCGCTCGGGCCTCACTGCTTTCCTTGCGATTCAAACCTAAACAGGGCGCAAACAGTTCTGAAGCTATTTCTCGACACAAGTGGGATTTTTTTCCGATGAACTTTTCCCTTGTGTGTTTTGCAGAAGCAGGCTTCTTCCTCCGGTTGCTGATAATGAAAATACAGAAGAAAGAAAAGCAGGTTGGTGGCCTCAACTCCTCGGAATTAATGTGACTTTTTAAGGGGAATAAGCGTTGGCCACTCTGGACTGTGGTAACTCCTTAGCCACTGACGGGCCCTGCTGGCTCCATTTTGCCCTGTCTCTGCCCAGGTCCTGGAGCTTGTTTCTGTAAAGTAAGTTACTTACACTCGTGGTTCTCTACCCTCTTGTCTCAGACCAAACTCACGGGGGAGCAGAGACTTCAAGCTCGTTGTGAGCAGGGAATGTGTAGGTTATATTGTTTCATTGTACTCTCCGAAGCGCTTACTGCAGAGCTCTGCACACAGTAAGCGCTCAATAAATATGATTGACTGACTGACTGATGGCAAATAATGAAAAATTCACCCACTGGTAGGTGAAAGGAGGCAAAAGCCAACGGGATCAGGAAATGTTTTTCTTGTCCAGCTGATTTTCCCCCTTGAAACTTGGCTTAAACGTTCCAATTAGGGAAGCTTCATCAGTTGTTACAATATTTCACTTGCGGGGTAACCTTTGCATTTTGACTTTCTAATTCAGTTCGGTAAGGATTTGAAAGGATGCAGGGGTGCCCTAGAATATTTCCTAAATAAGGCAATGAAGAGAGAGTTTTTTGCTGGGATTTTTAATGGATTTTTCGCTCCGGTGACTTGAATGTGGAAAATCCCAAAGAAGAACCCCATTCGTTCATTCAATTCAATCGTATGTATTGAGCGCTGACCAAGTGCAAAGCATTGTACCAAACGCTTCGTCGTTCAGATGCGAGGAGTCGGGCCGACCGTCCTACGGGTCGATTTGTCACTTCTCCATCCATTGATGAGTATTTATAGAGCGTCCACTGGAGCCGAGTACTAAGCATTTAGGAGAGGTCAGCAGAGTTAGAAGACACAACCCGTACACTCGGTGGCCTAAAGCCTAGAAGGGGAGACAGACACAAAATGAAGTTCCACATGGGAAGAGGACGATGGAAAGATGAATAAGTGCTTAAGTAGGAGAGTAGACAAGATACTCTATGTCCAAAAGTGTTATGGGCGATTATGAGCGCATAAACGTGGAGATGGTAGCGGAGAGGAGGTGATTAGGAGAGGGGAAGAATTAATCAGTGCCTCCTGGACGAGGTGAGATCAAACAGTGGTATTTATTGAGCGCTAACTGTGGGTAGAGCACTGTACTAAGCGCTTGGGAAAGGACAGGACATGTGCTCTGCATGCACTAAGTGCTCAGTAAATACCACTGATTGACTGGTAGGACTACTGCCATTGCAGACAACTAGGTTTAGGAGGGAGTTCGTGAGACATCACTTGAACTCCCAAGTGTGTGGTGCCTTGGGAAAATGGACAGTGCGATAAAGAATAGAAAAGAATCCATTTAATATAGAGACACAGCTTTCCCCCGGAGGTGAAATCTCTTTGGAGTTATTGTCTAAAACAAGCCAATCCACCTTCTACCCATTTATGCCCCGAGAGCTTTTAATGGGAGAACTGGAGAGTGACAACCTACAAAAGTGATAAACAGGTTATCGGTGTGATTTATAATGGTCTGAACCAGTTTCTCTAAGTGACTTCAGAAGAGCTTTCTTCTTCCTTTTCTTTGTAGTTTTGTATTTTGGGTTCTGAAATGTGGTTCCTAAACCTGCAGAGCAGGAAAGACCTCCAGAGGTAGTAAGCTTCCCTGACCTTCCAGAGAATATTTGTTCACAGTTCATGTTGGTCCTCAAATTGAAATTTTATCAATTGTCCTCAGGCGGCTTATTTCCAGGGGCTTACTTGTATGTTTATGGATGTCTGCAGCTTTAACCCTTTGGCCTGGTGGCAAGCCGAGGAAGAGATGCAGTTCGTAGACTTTTTGTTTTTCGTTTAATGGTATTTGTTAAGCGCTTACTAAGGGTCCAGGACTGTTTTAAGCCCTGGGGTAGATAAACGATAATTAGGCTGGATGAGTCCTCGTCTCACATGGGGCCCACCGTCTAAATAGGAGGGAGAGCAGGTATCTGTAATATCTGTAATTTATTTATTTTCCTATTTATTTACGTACATTAATGTCTGTCTCCCCCTCTAGACCGTGAGCTTGTTTTGGGCAGGAATGTGTCTTTTTGATGTTTGAAGTTTTATTGTACTCTCCCAAACGCATAGTACAGTGCTTTGCATGCAGTCACTAAATGCAGTCGAATGAGTACGATTGAAGCAACAGGTATTGAATCCCCATTTTGCAGTTAAAGAAACTGAGGCCCAGAGAAATGAAGTGGCGGGAAGAAAGTTTCTTAGGGGACAGATTTTAATTGTTCTAGTTTTTTTTATTTTTAGATAACCAGTGTCCTTCACACAATCTTTTTCAGCATGGCAAGACTAGTGTTGTAGTCTTCTTTATTCTTTTATATAAATGGGAAACCAGTCAAATTTATTGAGCGCTTACGGCGGGCAGAGCACCGTACTAGGCGCTTGGGAGAGGACAGATTAACAGAATAGGTAGACACTTGCCCCGCTCACCACGAGTGGCCTAGTGGATAGAGCGTGGCCCCGGGAGTCAGAAGGACGAGGGTTCTAATCCCGGCTCCGCCACTCGTCTGCTGCGTGACCTTGGGCAACTCACTTAACTTCCCTGGGCTTCATTTCCCTCATCTGTAAAATGGGGATTAAAACTGTGAGCCCCATGTGGGACAGGGACTGTCCAACCTGATTAACTAATATCTGCCCCAGTGCTTAGAACAGTGCTTGGCATAGAGTATGTGCTTTACAAGTACCATAAGAGTAATAATTGTTATTATTATTATTATTAGGAAATGTCTTGATTCCTACATCTTTTTATTCTGAAAGACTGAAGACAATAATAATAATTTGTTAAGTGCTTGCTGTGTGCCAGACACTGTACTAAGAGCTGGGGTAGATACAAGATAATTGGGTTGGACACAGTCCCTGCCCCACGTCGGGCTCACGGTCTTAATCCCCATTTTATAGATGAGGCAGTTTAGGCCCAGAGAAGTGAAGTGACTTGCCCAAAGTCACACAGCGGACAAGTGGCGGAGCTGGGATTAGAACCCAGGTCCTTCTGACTCCCGGGGCCACGCTCTAACCACTAGGCCACCCTGCTTGCCAGCGTGGGATGTACACATCAGCCAAAGTAGCTGAATTTAGAGTCGGGCTTCTAAACGTCTGAAGGGGTGGAAAGCAGGTCTGGACAGTTGCGGGAAAGAAAGGGGAGAGGACGGGAAAAGATGGACAAGCAAACAGTGTGTTGAAGGTCCGTGCTGAACTTCAGTCCTTAAGGGTCATGAGTCTGAGACATTTTCATTAAACTGTTATTTGAAAAATAAACATGGCTATTGCCACATCAGCACTTCTCTGTCACCCAAGAATTTGTGCAGTCAACCCCCTCCCCTCTCTCCCCTCCATGCCCTAGCGCTTATGCACGGATCTTTATACTCCCCTGCTTCCTCCCGGGATTTAGAGTAATGTCGGCATCCTCCACTAGATCGGAAGTTTCTTGAAGACAGGGGTCGTGTCTTCCTAACTCTGTTGTATTCTCCCAAGCACTCAGGTCAGTGCTCTGCCCAGGGTAAGCACTCGCTAAATACTGCAGATTGATCGATCGATTAATTGATTGGATAAGGGGCAATCTTTGAACGGGGCCAGAAGGCCAGAAGTCCCTCGCTGGCCTTTACAGCGACACCAGCACCCACAGGTGAATTTCATTCATTCATTCAGTCATATTGAGCGTTTACTGTGCAAAGCACTTGGGAGAGTGCAGTATAGCAATAAACAGACACATTTCCTGCCCATACAAGCTTACGGTATCAGTACAATCCCCCTAAACTGCAAGCTCGTTATGGGCAGGAAACCTGTCTGCTAATTGTGGGTTTTTTGTTTCTTTTAGGGTATTTGTTAAGCGCCTCTTAGGTGCTAGGCACTGTCCGAAGCACTGGGGTAGACATCAGATAATCAGGTTGGACACAGTTCATGTCCCACATAGGGCTCACAGTCTTATTTCCCATTTTACAGATGGGGTAGCTGAGGCACAGCAAAGTGAAGTGACTTGCCTAAGGTCACACAGCAGACAAGTGGCAGATACAGGATTAGAACCCAGGTCCTATTGACTCCCAGCCCCGAGCTTTAACCATTCATTCATTCAGTCATATTTATTGAGCGCTTTCTGTGTGCCGAGCACTGTACTGATCGCTTGGAAAGTACATTTCCACCGGGCCATGCTGCTTCCTCGTATTGGACTCTCTCAAACGTTCAGTACAGTGCTCTGCACATAGAAAGCACTCAAATGCCACTGATTGATAGATTGAAAGTGTTTTGGAGCATAAAGTCCAACTAAATAGATATTGAAAGTAACATCTAGCACTAATCGAAATGATTTCAGATTATTGTCCAAGCGCGGCAGATTCCCTTGCTGCTTCCCTCACATCCTTGGCGTCGGTGTCTCCGGGACTTCCTGTCAGAGAAGAGGAAATGGCGGTAGGGCCGGACCTCACTTTCGGATTCATGACTTTCACAAGAGTCCCTCTCGGAGGTTTGCTGGCAGCGATTAGGTGGGGGTCTCTAGGTAAATTTGGTCACAGAAAATGAACCCAGCTTTACCCTTAAAGGTATGTTGAGATCTTAAAAACTCACCGAGAACACTTGGGTTCATTGCTGGTAGGCGGCATAATCAAGAACAACCGATATGAAGGCATCTAGGGGCGAGAAGAGAGTGGCAGATAGAGCCTGTGGCAGCCGGAGACATTATCGGTTTTGTAGACGTATACAGTCGTTATGAGAACACTTGGATTTATTGCTGGTAATGGCATCTTACCCCAATTTCAAAATTCACTTGCTGTTGTTTTTCTAGAGTGCCAAGGGATTTTAGGGATTAAGCTAATTGCTTAGAGGGATTTGGAGTAAATGGTTTCCTCTGCGAAGCTGTATTAAACAGAAGAGAGGTACAGAGGTTTTGGGGATTTTTTAATGGGAAAGTGCTTAGCGTGTGCTGGACTCTGTACTAAGCACTGAGGTAGGTACAGACTAATCAGATTGGACACAGTCCACGACTCCCATTTTACAGATAAGTTAAAAGAGAAGCAGCGTTCCTAGCTGGTAGAGCACGGGCCTGAGAATCAGAGGACCTGGGCTCTCATCCCAGCTCTACCACTTCTCTGCTGTGTGACCTTGGGCGAGTTGCTTCACGTCTCTGTGCCTTAAGACTGTGAGCCCCATGTGGCACATTGTGTCTAACCTGATTATCTTGTGTCTACCCCAGCGCTTAGAAAAGTGCCTGGCACCTAGTAAGCGCTTAACAGATACCATAAAAAAAAGAAGTAACTGAGGCCCAGAGAAGTTAAGCGAGTTGCCCAAGGTCACACATCAGACAAGTGGCCGAGCCGGGATTAGAACCCAGGCTCTTCTGACTCCCGGCTTCTGCTCTCTCCACTAGGCAACGCTGCTTTTGATGATTGTTCAGAGCCTTCGGGAAATGGGTAATTGTTCAAATCCTTTCCCTCTTCTACAAGGTGAAACAGCAAGATGAGAACAGTGTGGCCTAGTCGATAGAGGACGAACCTGTGAGTCAGAAAGGAACTGGGTTCTAATCCTGGCTCCGCCACTTGCCTGCTCTGAGACCCTGGGCAAGCCACTCAACTTGTCTGCCTCAGTGACCTCATCTGCAAATGGGGATTAATACCGTGAGCTCCATGTGGGACATGGATTGTGTCCAACCTGATTAGCCGTGTCTGCCTCAGTGGTTAGTACAGTACCTGGCTGTAGTAAGCATGTAAGCCCCTGTGTGGGGCGGGGAGAGGTGGGTAGAGCAAAGGGAGCGAGGCAAGGTGAGCGGAGGGGAAGGGGAGGTGAAGAAAAGGGGGTTTGGTCTGGGAAGGCCTCTTGGAGGAGGTGAGCCTTCAGTAGGGATTTGAAGAGGGGGGAAGTGTGATTGTGTGATCATCGCGGACGGGCAACGTGTGTACCAACTCTCTATTCTTGTATACTCCCAAGCGGTAGGTCCAGGGCTCTGCGTACGGTAAAGCGCTCAATACATACGATTGATCGATTGCTCGGGTTGGTGGGGAAGGGGAGACCAATACTCGGACATTCTTATGATCCCGTGGTGGTATTAGGTCTAGCTAGAGCCGAAGATCCAGTGGGCCAGAGAGGAGGATGCCAGGCTCTTGGACACATCCTTGGCTCTTGAACACTTTCTTGGAATCCAGATGGGTTCTGGGGCCGAAAGCCCGGGGACACATAGGCGTGAGCATGTGCCAGGAAGTCCGCCATCTTATAATGTGACCTCGGGCAAGGGACTTGACTTCTCTGGGCCTCAGTTCCCTCATCTGTAATATGGGGATTGTTAATCTGTCATTCCCACGTCTCCCCTTTCTTTTACAGCTGCCGAACCTCAAAGTGCTGAGTTGTTCCCCGATGTCTGATGTCTCCGTCCCCTGCGAGTATAACCCCCAGTCCCCATTTGCCAGCAGCACCGATCAGGAAGAGAAAATCACGGACTTGGCCAGTCACTGCCTCACTCAGAAGGACCTGTTTCCAGAGGAGGAGGACGAGGAGAAGGAGGAGGACGAGGAGGAAGCTGAGGACAACACCCTCTTCCCGAAGAAAATGACCTCCCACAATGGGACGGAGGACAGTTGGGGCGGGGGCACCGGGGTGAAGAAGAAACGGAAGAAAAAGGACTCCGGCGAGCAAGAAGGGGGAGAGAAGGGAGCCAAGGATAGGGACCCGAAACCAAAGAGGAAAAGAGAACCTAAAGAACCCAGAAAGGCCAGAGAGCCTAAGAAGCCGAAGGAGCCCAAACAGAAAGAGGCGGTCAAGAGGTCCAGGAAACCCAGGGAGTCCAAAGTGTCCAAGGATCCGAAAGACAAGAGGAGTAGCACGGAGGCGGCCCCCAAGATGAGATCGAAGAAGACCAGGTTGGCATCCTCCTGCCTACTCACTAAATTGTGGGGGTGGAGGGCGGAGGAGACCCTAGTTCCCTGGATTTGAGGGAGGTGAACTGCGGTTAACCCAGCTGCCTCCGGCAGACTGTTAACCGGGTAACGGTCGAACCTTGTCGGTGTAAAATACCGAGGGCTGGAGCGCCTCCGGTCACTTTCTTGTCGCCGGGAAAAACCTGTCGTGGAGACTGCTCGCTTCCCAAACGACCGATCCAATCCCCGTAGACTGGAAGCTCGTTACGGGCAGGAAACGTGACTGCCGATTCTGTTGTGTTGTACTCTGCCAAAGGCTAAGCATAGTGCTCTGCACATAGTAAGTGCTCAATAAATGCCACTGACTGATTGACCAGTGCACACGGATTCCCTTCAGATTCCCTTTTCAGGAAATGGCCAGAATCCCTTCAGCACCCTGTGGCCTCCACGCCCCAGTTTGACCTTCATCCGGTGTGGTTCTCTCCCAAGTGTTTAGTACAGTGCTCTGCACACAGTAAGCGCTCAGTGAATACCATTAATTGATTGATTGACCCTACCCAGCTGGGGGTCCTCAGGGTGGACCTCAAGTCCTAGAAATTATGATCTGTTTGCATTTTGCTCTCGAAGTGGTGACGCCCTCCCCAAACCCTAGTTCTGATTCCCAGGGGCAGGCGGAAGAGAGCGAGAAAGGATGTCAAAGGTGGGACAGTCGACGGTCAATCGGTCAGTTACTCAGTGGTGTTTATTAAGCGCTGACTGTGTGCAGAGCACTGTACTCAGCTCTTGGGAGAGTACAATATAAAAATAAACAGGCACATTCCCTACCCACAGCGAGCTTATAGTCTAGAGGGGGAGACAGACGTTATTAGAAATAAATAAATTACTGATATGGACATAAGTGCTGTGAGGCCGAGAAGGGGTGACTAAAAAGGAATAATAGTAGTAGTAGTAATAATAATAATGATGGGATTTAAGTGCTTACTATGTGCCGAGCACTGTTCTAAGCGCTGGGGAAGATACAGGGCAATCAGGTTGTCCCATGTGGGGCTCACAGTCTTCATCCCCATCTTACTGATGAGGTAACTGAGGCACAGAGAAGTTAAGTGGCTTGCCCAAGGACACACAGCAGACAAGTGGTGGAGTAACTCATTACAATCAGGCAACTTCCCGACTGTCTGCTCCCGTCGAGTCGTTTCCGACCCGTAGAGACGTCATCGCCACATCTCTCCCAGAGCGCCCCGTTCTCCGTCTGCGGTCGTTCTGGTAGTGGATCCATAGAGTTTTCTTGGTCAAAATACAGAAGCGGTTTACCATTGCCGCCTTCCGCACAGTAAACTCGAGTCTCCGCCCTTGACTCTCTCCCGTGATGTTGCTGCCCAACAAAGGTGAATTTTGACTTGTAGCAGATTGCCTTCCGCCGGCTAGCCACTGGCCAAGCTAGGAATGGAATGGGTAGGCCTCTGCTTGACCCTCCCTCCCGTAGCCGAGGCTGGTGGAGAACTGGAAACTCTTCAGGTGCGACCCTGAGAGGAAAACTTCCCGATGCCCCAGGAAAAACGATTAGGTACGTTTATAGGCACGTACGTGAGGGTGGGTGTGTCGTACTAATGGCATTTATTAAGCGCTTACTGTGTGCAGGGCACCGTACTAAACTCCGGGAAGGAATATCCAGGAGGGAATTAGGGTCCCCGTCCCTCGAGGGACTCACAGTTTTTTCCCGGCTCGCTCTCCCTTCTGCGTCATCCAGGCGCTCGGATCTGTGATGTTTGGGCATTGGATATTCACCCTACCCCCAATCCCATTCATTCATTCGTTCAATAGTATTAATTGAGCTCTTATTATGTGCAGAGCACTGTACTAAGCGCTTGGAATGTACAAATCGGCAACAGATACAGTCCCTGCCCACTGGCGGGCTTGCGGTCTAATAGGACAGCACTTATGTACGCGTCTTTAAATCATATATCATAAACGACTTGTTTGTCCTCATTGACGTCGGTCTTCCCCTTCTGGACCGTAAGCTCGTTAGGGGCAGGGGTCGTGTCTGCTAATTCCGTTGTGTTCTCCCAAGCGTGAGTACAGTGCTCTGCCCGTGGTAAGGGCTCCGTAAAATCACCGATTGACTATGTATGTTTTTGTGTGAAGGGATACAGTGAAACGGGAAACTCGTACATTCGGGCAGGTTTGCTCATTGTAGAGTTGAGGGGTCAGTGAAAGGGATAGGAGTCGGTGGGTGCCCTGCGGTCATTGGCTGACTGAAGCGGAGCCCGAGGAAGAGTCTGAAGCCACAGACTTGAGGGTAGGTTGGCCAGGGCGGGAGGAGGCTCATCCCCGCACACGGAAAAAGGCCTGAATTAATTATGGTACTTGTTCAAGCACTTACTCTGTGCCGAGCACCGTTCTGAGCACTGGGGTAGATACAAGTTAATCAGGTGGACCAAGTCCCCGTCCCCCATGGGGCTCACACTTTTAATCCCCATCTTACAGATGCGGGACCTGAGACCCAGAGACGTGAAATGACTTGCCCGGCGTCACGCAGATAGACGTGTGACGGAGCCGGGATTAGAAACTTCTGACTCCCAGGCCCCGGGTCGATCCGGGAAGCTACGCTGCCTCGCTAAATGGGGAGTAGGGGAGCCGGAGGCTGGGACAGTTACCCGGGTTGTGGCAAGCCTGGTTTTGGGTCATTGGAGGGCCCAGGTTCCCACGCATCCTATACCCTTCTAACTTTACAAACTCCACTTTCCCCACTGAGCAGCTCAGTGATTCAGGGGAAAGGATCCGGGCCTGGGAATCAGAAGCCCTGGATTCTAATCCAGGCTCTGTCGCAGCTGAGGGCAAGTCACTTGATTCCTCTGGGCCACAGATGCCTCATCTGTAAAATAGGATCCCGAAGTTTAGATTGCAAGCCTCGTGTCGGGCAGGGGTTGTGTGCCCAGCGTGTTTATCTTGCACTTGGTAGAGCGCTTGGCACGTAGTAAGCGCTTAACAAACACCACAGTTGTTATTATGACTGTTTCCTTAGGGAGATTTGGTATGCCTCGTATATCTGAAATTATATTCTCCTTTTGCCTTTCTACCTTTAAAGGGCTTATTGCTTTTTGTCCGTGGCCCTTTTTTATGGTATTCGTTAAGTGCTTACTATGTACCAGGCACTGTACTAAGCCCTGGGGTAGATGCGAGCTAATCAGGTTGGACACAGTCCGTGTCCCACGTGGGTCTCACAGTCGCAATCCCCTTTTTACGTACGAGGTGACCGAAACACAGAGAACTTAAGTGACTTGGCCAAGGTCACACAGGGTGGAGTTGGAATTAGAACCCAGATCCTTCAGACTCCCAGGCTTGTGCTCTGCCCAATAGGCCACGCCGCTTCTCTGGCCCTCATGTTCTTGTAGAAGAGTGATGGTTATCAGACGGTGTGGAGCCGTGAAGGATATAGCGGAGTTGCTGACTAAAGCCAGCAAGCAAATCAAAGCTTTAAAGTATTTTATGATAGCGCTGCTTTTCCTGTGGCTGGTCAGTGGACATTTATTCCCTTCAGCAGCACCTGTCTCGTCCCCGGGAACTAGTTTTTCAACCCAGCCTTGTAATCTAAAGAGAAGCCGACGTCAGTATTCACAAGAGCTGCTCTTTCTTCGTGCTCTTGAAACCAAGTCTCAGACAGCAATCGTCCGTCTCCCCTGCTAGAAAAGGGACAGTCTGTAGCTGTCCTGTGCTTGTCCACATCCCCTTTCGGTCGTCCCCCTCCCCCTCCTCCGCCGTGCCCCTTGGCACCCCAATGGCCCCGTGGTCCCTGAGGTTGAGGGTTCAGTCAAATTAAAGTCGTGCCGTCCCCTGTTCTTGGCTCTCCTCCCGCAGCAGCCTCTGCCAGGTGCCGTTAAGTCCGGTGAGGTATTTTTTCCAGGCTCTGTCCGACGGCTGTTTTTCTGTCGCAGGTGTTTGCTCATGCCGATCTGTTCCGAAGTGTGCCGCTCGTTTCAAACGATCATATTTATTGAGCAGAGCACCGTACTAAGAGCTTGGGAGAGTCCAATAGAACAGAAGTGGTAGACACGTTCCCTGTCTGCAAACAGCTTACAGTTGCCTGAACGGCGAGGTTGCACACCCACACTTTTTTCCTCGAGAAAACCACCAGAGTCCGGTCCCGCCTCTCTTGGCATCCTTCGTAAGACTGGTTTAGAGGGTGGGTATAACTGAGTTCAAGGTGCCCTTTTGCAGCAGAACCTAATGCCAAGGAGAGTTTGGGGCAGCGTGGTGTAGTGGATAGAGCACGGGCTTGGGAGTCGGAAGGTTGTGGGTTCTAATCCTGGCTCCTTTTGATCCCGCCTCAGCCACTTGTCAGCTGTGTGACTGTGGACAAGTCACTTAACTTCTCTGTGCCTCAGTTACCTCATCTGATACCCTGTATCTCCCCCAGCGCTTAAAACGGTGCTCTGCACATAGTAAGCGCTTAACAAATACCAACGTTATTATTATTATAAACTTACCGTCTCAAAGCATTGGATTGGCCTCTTACTCCTCTCTCTACTCTGTTTCCAGCCTCCTCTTAATTATTCAGGGAATGAGTGTCTGTTATTTGGGTGATCTGGGCTTTTGCTCTTCGGTTTGTCTCTTATTGCCCACACTTGGTAATTTCCCTGCACGATGACTTTCACCAGACTGTGGATCAAAAACCAGTCCGAGTCCAATCCAATCCGAGTTTTGCATTATCTGTAGACTTTTACTGTCCACATGGAAGAGGAAAACAGTTGGAAGGAGAGAAGAAATTAGAAGAAGTGGACTGCAAAAGAAGCAGCCTGGCCTAGTGGATAGATCATGGTCCTGGACATCAGAAGGACCTGGGTTTTAATCCCAGCTTCCTGGAGGGGGGTGGGATTGTAGGAGGTCGCTGAAGTTGCAAAAGCCTTGGTCTGGTGGTTTGGAGGGCAGAGAGAGCGCCAGGCCAGAGGAACATTGTGAGAAAGGAGTCAGAGACGGGAACTCTTGGGTCTGGGAGTCAGAAGGACCTGGGTTCTAATCCCGGCTCCACTGCTTATCTGCTGTGTGACCTTGGGTAAATCACTTAATTTCTCTGCTGTAAAATGGGGATTAAGACCGTCGGCCCCATGTGGGTTATGGACAGTGTTAAACCCGATTAGCTTAATCTACCCCAGTATTTAGTTCAGTGCCTGGCACATAGCATGTCTACTTGTTTTGCTGTCTGTCTCCCCCTTCTAGACTGTAAGCCCGTTGTTGGGTAGGGATTGTCTCTGTTTGTTGCCGAATTGTACTTTCCAAGCGCTTAGTACAGTGCTCTCCACACAGTAAATGCTCAATAAATGCAATTGAATGAATAAACAAATACCATAAAAAAAAGAACACCCAAAATTTGACCTGCTCCAGACTCCAGAGCACCCTTGGTGGGGGGACCAAGGTTTTCCCTCTCATCCCTGGGGCAAAATGAAGCAGCATCAGCCATCCTCTCCAAAGGTGAGAGGTCAAGTCTCCATCTAAGGTTTTAGAAGATGGGTAAAAGAGGGAGGCATAGGGGTAGCAGGGGCCCAGGAGACTTGGGGAGAGGCAGAGGGGCGGCACACAATTTCACCTGTCCCTTTCCCTCTTCAGGGTCACCTTTCTCCTTGTCGAATAAAAATCATAATGGTATTTGTTACGCTTTTACTGTGTAGGGAACGCTGGGGTGGATACAAGCAAATCAGTTTGGGCACAGTCCCTGTCCCATGCGGGCCTCACAGTCTCAATCCCCATTTTACAGATGAGGTTACCGAAGCCCAGGGAAGTGACTTGCCCGAAGTCACACGGAGGACAAGTGGCAGAGCCGAGATTAGAACACGTGACCTTCTGACCCCCAGGCCCGTGCTCTGTCCACTATGCCGTGCTGCTTCTCAATACGTGTCAGTCCTCTGTGGCAGGAAGTTTTAAAGATTAGATTTAAAATTCGATCTTAAAAAGCTATAAAATCTGACAAGCATTTGGGTCTCCTTGAGAGAAGTGCTGCGAAAATCCAATGTGTTTTGATTGCGGGTGATGGTGGTGTGATTATTTAAAGAGAAGGTATTTTTTGTGAAGTTCTCCGCCGGGCTCTGGGGAAGTTTCCTCCTGTTCCGTCGTGAAGCGTCCGGTAGCGTCGTCTTCCGTTTCCCTCCACCGAGCACGTCGGACCCCAAGAATTAGGCGGCGGTTTCTGGACTTCTGTCTTGAGAAGTCGAGACAGCAGGTTTAATAGTCCATTTCTCCTTGTAGCAAGGAGCAAGGACCAACCCCGGTGGAGAAAAAGAAGAAAGGAAAGAGGAAAAATGAGACTTCGGTGGAGAGTTTAGAGCTGGATCAGGGTCTACTGAGCCCCTCCCTGCAGAACATGGAGGAGTCTGCCGACAGTCAGGTACAGGTGTGACGGGAAGGGCCCCTTCGTGGTGTCGGCGGCGGGATGGCTCTTCGCTCGTTCCTTTTCTCTTTTCTCTGTCCCCAACCCCATCCTTCCCTCCAGTGGGTCCCGGAGATGGCAATTCTGCTCCTGGGCCGCTAACCCAAGATACGTCGGCAGGCTGTCTCTCGGAAGAATCGCGGGCCATTTCCTTCATTACCAGGGTCGGAGAATGGGCGGGGCAGATGGGATTCAACTCCTTGGCAAGATGCCGACGGGGTCCGGTGTGAGCCGAACCTCTTGGTTCAGGACCTAGCTGGACCATCTGGAAGGTCCAGCAAGTCAGAGCCTGACCTTGGTGGTTTGTTTGCCACAGAAGGGCTCCGGGGTGGGGCAGGAAGTGAGGGCGGGGGGGGGTGGGGAGGGCGGTCCAGGCAGACCTGGATGAACCAATTTGACATCAGGCCATGGAGACCCAAGTTAACCCACTTCAGCACTCGCGTGACGGTGCACTACTAAGTAGATTAGTCAATTGGGGAAAAGGTAGTAGTAATAGTAATGATGTTCATGAAGGGCTTAGGCAGGAGCTAGCAAGTTCTCTAAAGACACACAAACACACTCTCTGTCTCTCTCTTTCTTTCTCTGTCTCCCTATGTCTCTTGGGATCCACAGTCTCCAGGCAGACATATTTTTCCTTGTTGGATGAAGCATAATTACAGAATTTTGCCTCTGCCTTTCCATGGCCACAGTTGCCATTAGAACACTCCAGGCCCCAGATCCTCAAGGAGATCCGTTCTAGTCTTTTTTTCCCCCTCCTCTGATTGGAATTGTTTTATATATTAAAAAAGCAGACCCTTTTCTTCTCCTGCTCCTCCTCTCCCCCTTTCCCCCATGCACGTATTTTTGCCCCCGACCCGCACAGAGGGAGACAGGGAGTTGGGCCTGGCGAGAGGGGCGGCTTTCGTCCGACTGGGTGCCTTTGCCCCACAGAAGCGGCGCTCGGGACGGCAGGTGAAACGAAGGAAGTACAACGAAGACCTGGACTTCAAAGTGGTGGACGACGACGGGGAGACGATCGCGGTCCTCGGGGCCGGGCGCACCTCGGCCCTCTCGGCTTCGACGCTGGCCTGGCAGGCGGAGGTAACGGTTATTGGGCAGAGGAGCCGGGAAGACAGGCCTAGGACTTGGGGCCTCTCACTCCTCCCAACTGTCCTGGTGTCTCCCTCGGTGGACATTTCGTCATCATCATCAGTGCTGCTTATCTTGTGCCGAGCCCTGTATTAAGCGCTCGGGAGAGTACAGTACAACAGAGTTGAGAGGCACGTTCCCTGCCCACAGGGAGCTTACAGTCTAGAGGGGCATTTGAACAGCTTCCTCCTGTAAGATCTCGGGGAGCAGGCAAAGGATTCGGGGACTGCATCTTGCTCCACGGGACTTTGCGTCAGTCAGTGGTATTGATTGAGCACTTACTATCAATCAGTGATATCTTTTAAGCACTTACTATGTGCAGAGCACCTCACTGAGCGCTCCCCCTCAGCAGATTGAGCAGTGGAATAGGTATAGAGCAATGAAAGCGGGATTTGACCCACATGGGTTGAGTAATAAAGAAGGGGATTTGTATGAGGGAGGAGAATTCTGTATTTTTTTTTTAATGGCACTTGTTAAGCCTTGACTCCGTGCCAGGCACTGTATTAAGCACTGGAGTAGATACAAGGTAATCAGGAGGAACGCAGACCGTGTCCCACATGGGGCTCACAGTCTTAACCCCCATTTTTCGGATGAGGTAACTGAGGCCCAGAGAAGTGAAATGACGTGTCCAGATCCCCCAGCCGACGAGCGGCGGATCCGCGATTAGGATCCAGGTCCTCCGACTCCCAGGCCTTTGTGCTGTCCACTAGACCACGCTGCTTCCCTGGAAGAGAGAACACAAAGAGGCTGGAGGGAGGTGTGCAGACAGACATGAGTCTGTCTGCAGAGAAAGCCCCAAGTCCCAGGTAGTGCCTGAGGCAGACAGGCCGGGATGAGGGCACTCTGGGTAAATGGCATTACGATAATAACGATGATAGTATTTGTTAAGCTCTTACTATGTGTCAAGCACCGTTCTAAGCGCTGGGGTAGATACAAGCTAATCAGGTTGGACACAGTGTCCTGGAAGTGAGGGCCGGGTCCTCTTGCATTCCCCAACCATCCTGGGTGATACGGTTCCCGGGCCGAGCTCAGGCCGGCTGCCACGTTGTTAGCTTTTGGAGGGCTCTAGTTGTTGTCCTGGATGGCAGCTTCCCTTCCGAACACATATGCTCTCTTGAAGAATGACAGTTTCTCGATGGTAATGACAGTTTCTCGGACAGCTCCGGGACAAGCAGCATAGCTGAGGGGAAAGCACGGATCCGGGAGTCAGAGGACTTGGGTCCTGATCCCGGCCCCGCCACTCGTCTGCTCTGTGTGTCTATGGGCACGTCACGTCACTTTTCTGGGCCTCAGTTCTCCTTTTCTCCCTCCTACTTAGCCTGGGAGCCATGTGGGACAGGGAGACCGTGTTCAGCCTAGTTAACTTGTATCTACCCCAGAGCTTAGAACAGCGTTTGACATATAGTAAGCACTTCATAAATATGGGAAAGAAAGAAAGAGCGAGAGACGGAAAGAAAGAAAAAAAGAGAGAAGAAAAGGATTTATATTGATCTCAAAGCCCCATTTGTAATGATTCGTTTAATCCTCACCTATCCTCAGAGAGAGATAGGAATAGGTATTATCCCCATTTCCAAGTGCAGAATTTGTGGTCGTCAAGGTCACACCGATATTGATATAGCAGGCCTTTTCTGCTATCCCGTACTGTTTCCTCTAGACTAAGTTACTTTCCTTGCTGCTCTGGGGTATTTTTCAGCAGAGTTTTCACACTCGAATTTGCTGATAAACAAGCTTTCCAGTATTTCTTTAAGCAAATGGATATGAATAGCCATTTTCAAGAGCAGCATATGGCCGGATACTTAAGCAGTCATGTATGAATTATTCAAACTCCAGCACTTGATGCCAGCAAAGCCCTTGTGAAGTGACTGTTGTGTGCTATGGTTTGTATCACGAGTATTTGATTGTTTATTTCGGTGGTTAGAGGTGTCAGGAACTTTGCTTTTTTCTGTGGTAGATAAATAGACTGGACCACCAGCAGTCCTATCGCCTACAGCACCGTGTGTTTCAGTCAATCAATCCATGGTATTTATTGAGCGTTTCCTATGCGGAGAGCACTGTACTAAGTGCTTGGGAGAGTACAATTCAACAGAATTAGCTAACACATTCCCTGCCCGTGACGAACTCGATGCACAAAGTCACGTAAGACCTTTTCGGAAGAGTTCCCAGATTTTATTTCAGGCATAAAGTTGGAGGGGGTGGAAAATGTTGTTGCCTACTTAAGATGGGTCTGAATATTTTATTTTTGGTTAAATGGTATTTGTTAAGCACTTACTTTGGACCAGGCACCGATCTAAGCGCTCGCGTATTTACAAGGTAATCAGGTTGCACACAGTCCATGTCCCCCATGGGACTCACAGCCTTAAACCCCGTTTTACGGTTGAGGTACGTGAGGCACAGCGAAGGTGTGACTAACCCAGGGTCACCCAGCTGGCAAGTGGAGGAGCCGGGATTAGAACCAGAGCCTTCTGACTCACAGACCTGTGCTCTGTCCACGAGGCCACACTGCTTCTCAATTTATTTTTAAGTAATAGTTATTCAAACAATAAATAGTAATCATTAATGATCAATGATTGCTTTTGAGCACAACTCCTACCTTGAAGGCTATCTTAAATGAGGAAGAAGCAAAGGTAACTTTACATGTGCTGTTGGGAGAGGCGGCAGGGTAGTCTATCCTAGGCATTATTGTCATCATTAATGGTATTTATTGAGCGCTAACTGTGTGCAGAGCACTATCTATTCTCAGCGCTTGGGAGTGTCTAATACAACAGAGTTGGTAGACGTGTTCTCCGCCTGCCGTTGCCGCTTTCAATCTAGAGGGACATCAGTGAGTAAGTCAGGTCTGAGTAGGCAGCAGAATTCAGGCATCAGAATTAGCCTCCTCCTTCCTCTTGGACCCAGGTAATGCCCGAATCTTCATTTTGGTTCATCACACTCTTTGGCTCAGTCCCTTCTTTTCAGTCAGTCGTATTTATTGAGCGCGTACTGTGTGCAGAGCACTGTACTGAGCCCCTGGGAAAGTACAGTCTATAGCAGACACATACCCTGCCCACAACGAGCTTACAGTCTAGAAGGGGAGACAGACATTAATCCAAGTAGCCAGTCATCTCTCCCCAGGTCATTTGTAAGAGGTCACCTTCTGGATCCCGGAAATGGGGCCTGAGAACTATTGGAATTCAGCGTTTTTTTGTCGTCGTTTGTTTTTTTAATGGTACTCGTTAAGCACATACTGTGTGCCGGGCACCGTACTAAGCGCTGGGAGATATACAGGCTAAACAGTTTGGACACAGTCCCTGTCCCACCTGGGGCTCACAGTCTTAATCCCCCTTTGACAGATGAGGGAACCGAAGCACGGAGAAGTGCAGTGGCTTGCCCAAGGTCACCCACAGCGGACAAGTGGCAGAGCTGGGATTAGAACCCAGGTCTTTCTAACTCCCAAGCCCGGGCTCTATCTACTAGGCCACGCTGCATCTCTACACGGAATAGGAAAGGACATATGTGCCTCCCATATGCTAGTCCTGTGCAGCTTCTTTTTTTCCCCTCCTCCAAATGTTTGTCTGAATTAGAAACCTGCCTTCAGGCATCTGCACCTTCCTGTTGGCGTCTGTGCTGATAAGGTCACTGTGACCTTCCCCCTTCGCCCAAATAGATGGTTCCTAAGCAATCTCCCTTGGGGGCCAAGCCAGCTGGCGCTTACACCCCAAGAAGAGGCATCTTGGTTCTCCCTCTTCCTTGAGCGATCGGCGTGCGTGAATCTGGTCGCGTTGTCTGTCGGATCCTTCAAGCTGCCCCTTCCCTCCTTTCAGCATTAACAGATGTGGCTGTTTCTGTGGACTTCACTCCTCTCCCCGTCTCGCCCGTAAGCTCGCCGTGAGCAGGGAACGGGTCTAACTCTGTCGTATTGTACTCTCCCAAGCGCTTAGTTCGGTTCCCTGCCCACAGTAAGGGCTCAAGAAATGAATACGATTGGTGGACTTTTATTTCCCCCCAAAAGATCCTCTTTTCCTACACAGCAACTTCCTGTCTCTCCTGTGAAACAGAACACAAGGAACAAACTTGAAGAATTGACCTCACCTACGCTCGAAAAGAAATAGATAGCTTTGGTTGGGGGAAGTTATCTGAAGGAATCAGATCACTCAGTCAAAAATTATTGGGCACTTACTGTGTGCAAAGTATTGTCTTAAGCTCTCGGGAGAGTACAATATAGGAATATAAGACACATTCCCATCCCACAATGATCTTACGGTCTGGAGGGGGAGATGGAAATAAATATAAATAAATTTACAGATATGTGCATAGGTGCTGAGGAGCTGGCAAAGGGGAGGAATAAAGGGAACAAGTCAGGGTGAGGCAGACGGGAGTGGGAGAAGAGGAAAGGAGGGCTTAGTCAGGGAAGGCCTCTTGGAGGAGATGTGCCTTCAAAAAGGTTTTGAAAGCAGGGAAAACCATTGCCTGTCAGATATGAGGAGGGAGGGCGTTCCAGGCCAGAGACAAGACATGGGCAAGAGGTTGGTGGCGAGATGGACAAAGTCGAGGTACAGTGAGAAGGTTACCGTTCGAGGAGCACAGCATACGCGCCGGAGTGTAATGGGAGGGGGCAAGGTAATCGACCGCTTAAAAGCCAATAGTGAGACGTTTCTGTTTGCAGAGGTGGATGGGCAACCACTGGAGGTACTTGAGGAATCAGGTGGAGGAGGAGGAGAGATAGAAAGCATTTCCCAAATAAGGTTTTGTACCCAGCAGTTGTGGGCCTTGAGAGTCACACTGTTCCACAAAAGCTCATTGCTTTGTCCCAGGCAATGTCTTCTGCGCTCACCCTCCCTCGTCCCCTAGTTTCTCCACTTTCAAAATAACAACGATAGTACTGTAATCGCTTGACTGTTACTTGTGTTCTGTGAGTTTTGTTGGAGTGCTGGACACTTGGAAGTGTCCTCTGGAGATTATGGTCAGCTAGGAAATCAGGATGGTAAAATGAGTCAGAGTACAAGTATGCTCTGGTAGCATTATAATCCCCATCGTTTTGGGGTTTTTTTTTTGATACTAGCTCTATCAGCAATAGTAATAATGATGATAATGATGATTGTGGTATTTGTTAAGCACCTACTGTGTACTAAGCACTGGGGTAGGTACCAAGTAATCAGATTCCACATGGGGCTCGCAGTCAGAAGGAGAACAGGTATTGAATTCCCATTTTGCCGATGAAGGAAACTGAGGCCCAGAGAAGTGACTTGAAGGTCACACAGTCAAGGTCAGATGCAGGTGCGGGGTGGAGCCGGGATTGGAACCCAGTCCTCTGACTCCCGGGCCTGTGCTCTTTCCACTAGGCCAGGCTGCTCCCATGCCACTGCCAGCCAAATAAGGATTCCGTGAGCTTTCCAGAATGGATTTAGGTGACCAGTTTTCACCCCTAACAATCATGGACCCAAGGATGAAAGGCCGGGATTTATGCTTAATGTCTGTTGTGAGAGGAAAGAGTAATTCACTGCCAGATGTTCTTCCTGCCTCTGGGGCCTTGCCTTGCCAGGAATGAACCCGATATGAGCTGGCACCTCCTCCTACCAGCCGAACATTCAGATTCCAGCTGGCAAAGACAGAGTCTCTTTGATAATAATAATAATAATAATAATTATTATTATTTGCTTACGTTGTACCGGGCACTGTTCTAAGCACTGGAGTAGATACAAGATAATCGGGTTGGACAAAGCCTCTGTCCCACATAAAGCTCACAGTCTTAATCCCCCTTTTACAGATGAGGGAACTGAGGCCCAGGAAAGCGAAGTGATTTGCGCAAGGTCCCACAGCAGACAAGTGGAGGAGCCGGGATTAGAACTCGTGACCTTCTGACTCCAAGGCCCGTGCTCTATCCTTTAGGTCACGCTGCTTCTCTTCCATTGTGTTCGTGAGGTACATCCGGATGCGTTAGTGTTTAAGCTCACTTCTGCCCAAACAAGTATTTTCTCAGCTCGTTTTTGTTAGAACGCATTAGAGAATTAGGGAATAGTCATCAGACCAGTGAGCAGCCTGGCCTAGTGAAAAAGCATCCGGCCTTGGAGTCAGAGGGAGGACCTGGGTTCCAATCCCAGCTGTGCCATTTGCCTGCCATGTGACCATGGGCAAATTGCTTAACATCGCTGGGCCCCGGTTTCCTCCTCTGTAAAATGAAGAACAGTGCCTGTTCTCTCTCCCCAC
The DNA here is from genome assembly GCF_004115215.2 of Ornithorhynchus anatinus. Classification (NCBI taxonomy): domain Eukaryota; kingdom Metazoa; phylum Chordata; class Mammalia; order Monotremata; family Ornithorhynchidae; genus Ornithorhynchus; species Ornithorhynchus anatinus. The sequence goes on from NC_041735.1 coordinate 22,509,631, forward strand.
TATTCAATCGTATTTATTGAGCACTTACTGTGTGCAAAGCACCGTACTAAGCACTTAGGGAGAGCACAGTGCGATTACAAACAGATACATTCTTTACCCTCAACGAGTTTACAGCGTAGAGGATGAGCTTACTGGATTGTGAGCCGCAAGTTTGATAGGGATCTCAAGATTCTGTTGCTCCCCCAAGACTTTGTACAAAGTGCCCGGGCTCGGGAGTCAGAGGTCGTGGGTTCTAATCCCGGCTCCGCCACTTAGTAGCTGGGTGACTTTGGGCAAGTGACTTCACTTCTCTGGGCCTCGGTGACCTCATCTGTAAAATGAGGATTAAGACTGTGAGCCCCAAGTGGGACAACTTGATAACCTTGTACCTACCCCAGCACTTGAAACAGTGCTTGGCATATAGTAAGCGCTTAACAGATACCACCATTAATTAATTAATAGTCCTGAGCACTTAGTTCCTAGTAAGTAGAACTTAAATGCTATTTTTTAAAAAACAACAACACATATACCACTCTTATTATTATTAATAATGATGATCCTTTCTTACTACCAGTCCAAGGTGGTCTTCCTAATAACAATTATCAGTCAATCAGTGGTATTTATTGAGCACTGTGTGTAAAGCACTGTACTGAGTGCTCGGTGCAGTGATGATGTTTATCTTGTATCTCTCCCGGCGCTTAGTATGGTGCCTGGCACATAGTAAGCGCTTTACAAATACCATTAAAATAAATGTTTATGAAGCACATACTGTGTGGTAGGCACTGGGCCGAATGCTAGGGTAAATACAAGGTAATCAAATCCAACAGAGTTACCGTCTCATTCGGGGCTCAGAGTCTATGAGAAGCAGCGTGGCTCAGTGGAAAGAGCATGGGTTTGGGAGTCAGAGGTCACGGGTTCGAATCCCCGCCCTGCCACTTGTCAGCTCTGTGACCGTGGGCAAGTCACTTAACTTCTCTGGGCCTCAGTTACCTCATCTGTAAAATGGGGATTAACTGTGAGCCCCACGGGGGACAACCTGATTACCCTCTATCTACCCCCAGCGCTTAGAACAGTGCTCTGCACATAGTAAGCGCTTAGCAAATACCGACATTATTATTATTAAGAGGAAGGGAGACCGGATTTTTTTTTTTTTAAATCCCCACAGAATTTGTGACTTGCCCAAAGTCACGAAGGTATGCTGTGGAAGGGGAGCAGCACGGGCTTTGGAGTCAGAGGTCATGAGTTCAAATCCCGGCTCCGCCACTTGTCACCTGTGTGACTGTGGGCAAGTCACTTAACTTCTCTGGGCCTCAGTTACCTCATCTGTAAAATGGGGATTAAAACTGTGAGCCCCACGTGGGACAACCTGATTCCCTTGCGCTTAGAACAGTGCTCGGCACATAGTAAGCGCATAACAAATACCAACATTATTATTAAGGGGACAGATATTCGGGTTTCCTGACTTCCAGTCTTGTGCTTTTACACCAGACAAGGCTGTTCCCCCTCTAGACCCTAAGCTCACTGTGGGCAAGGAATGTCTCTTTATTTTTCTGTCATACTCTCCCTCACAGTAAGTGCTTAATAAATACGACTGACTTTATCATTTAATCCTCTCAGGGAAACTTGTCAAAAAGTCCAGAGGGGGAAAGTAGGGTGGAAGTGAACGGATCAAACTCAGATATTCTACAGATCCCATATTTGGGCTCCCCTAGTACCCAGACCTCTCCAACTTGGAAGCATGTTTTTTGAGAAAATTCTGAGCAAGTGAAAACAGATGGTTGTTCGGAAATTTCACTGGCAAGCAGTGTGAGTTTATATCTGTGTATGGTGCCCGTGAATGTACACACATACCCAGACGTTCTGAACAGAAGCATAATTTTAGTTAGCTCCTCTTCCCCCATTTAGCAGGCACTCACACTCCCTTAGCCCGTTCCTGGGAGGACCTTAGGGCTTGGCAACCGGGTCGCCGCAGTTGCCTTCAGCAGGGTAGAATTAAAATGCAACCCAGGGTCACTGGCAATGAATTGTCTCCCTCCTTGGCCCTCTCCCACGCTCGTTTTGGCTGCGGGAGCCGGTCGTTTAATATTTGCATTCACCCCGATCCTTCCACCTCGCACTGTCCCCTCAGTCCCTGGTGTCATGAGGTAAACTGGAATTTTCATGAGGCGTTCATTCATTTATCCATTTGTATTTATTGAGCACTTACCGTGTGCAGAGCATTAATGTTGGTATTTGTTTAGCGCTTACTGTGTGCCGTGCACTGTTCTAAGCGCTGGGGTAGATACAGGGTAATCAGGTTGTCCCACGTGAGGCTCACAGTTAATCCCCATTTTACAGATGAGGTAACTGAGGCACAGAGAAGTGAAGTGACTTGCCCACAGTCACACAGCAGACAAGTGGCAGAGCCGGAATTCGAACCCATGACCTCTGACTCCGAAGCCCAGGCTCTTTCCACTAAGCCACGCTTCTTCCCCATTATACTAAGCGTTTGAGAGAGTACAGTTCAACAGTACCATTCATTCTTTCATTCAGTCGCATTCATTCGATTGTATTGATTGAGCGCTTACTGTGTGCAGAGCACTGTACTAAGCGCTTGGAAAGTACAGTTTGGCAACAAATAGAGAAAATCCCTACCCAACAACAGGCTCACAGTCTAGAGTTGGGAGACAACGAAACAAAACAAGTAGGCTCTGTGCCAGGCACTGAACTAAACACTGGGATAGATTAAGCTAATCGGGTTGAACACTTGGGAGAGTACAATATGAAAGAGCTGGTAGATATTTTTCCCTGCCCACGATGATCTCACTGAGGAACAAGTGACCAGGTTCAATGACAGACTGGATGAGAGGGCCCAAGGAAAGACAGGGGTTAAGCAGTTCTCTGAGGTTGTAAGAATGGGAGACTGGAAAGATGTTGGATAAAAGGAAAAATGAGCTCGGCTTTAGATGGGGGAGGTTTGAGGCAGAACAGCCAGGTGGAGAGTGGAAAGAAAAAGAAGAAGAAGAAATATGGGAATGGAGGGGAGGGAGGCTGCCACTAGAGATTTAGGTAAATAATAATATTATTAAGTGTTTACTATGTGCCAGGCACTGTTTTAAGCACTGGGGTAAATACAAGCTAATCGAGTTGTTCACAGTCCCTGTCCCACATAGGGCTCACGGTCTTAATCCCCATTTTAGAGATGAGGGAACTGAGACACAGAGCAGTGAAGTGATTTGCCCAAGTGAAGTGATGCTGCACATAATAAACACTCAATAAGTATCATTGATGATGATTAGCATCCCACTTTAGTTGCAAGCTTTATTCTTTACTGCGTCTACTTAAATGCCTTTGTGTGGGCACACTTCTTCCAATGAAAAACGGTACATAAACGTTCAGGAAATAAACTTCTGAATGAGAAGTAGCATGACCTAATGGAGAGAGCTGGGGCTGGGAGTCAGAAGGACCCGGGTTCTAGTTCTGACTCCACCAGTTGCTGGCTGTGTGACCCTGGGCAAGTTAGTTCATTTCTCTGTGCCTCGGTTTCCTCAACCATAAAATGGCGATTCCTGTTCTCCCTCCTTCTTAGACTGTGAGCCCATGCGGGACAGAGACTGTCCCTGACCTAATTAACTTGTAATTACCCCAATGTTTAGAAACGTGCTTGGCACATAGGAAGCACTTAACAAACGCCATTAAAAAAAAAAAAATCATCACCTGTAGCGTATTTTGAAGGATTGAAGCAGTTGTGGGGTTAGCAGATCTAGGCAGAGCAGAGGTGGGGTTTACAAGCACCGATTCTCAAAGTTCACCTGATAAAATGGTGATGATTCTATTGTTGACCATTAATGAGCCATTATCAGCCACTCAATGGTATTTGAGTGCTTACTACCCCCGTTTAGCAGATTCATTCCCTGCCTATAACTAGCTTACAGTCTAAAGGAGTAGACAGACATTAATAGAAATAAGTAATTTATAATATATCATTTAATTTTAAGTCCCCCTCATAAATGTGCATCAAAAGTGAAATTTACCAGAACATCAAACCTCCCCTAAAACTGCTGCTCGATTAAGGGCCTTGAAGAAGTATGTAGAAAACAAGAGTTGCTGTAGTACAAGGAAGCTCCATTGCGTACGACACCTTCCGTACTGTAAGCACTCTATCACTGTAAATACGGAAAGAGCAGCAAGTTAGAAATCAAGAAGGCTTCCCAAGGGGGGAAAAAAAGGGTTTGGTGTTTTTGTAGGAATTTAAAAAAAAGATTTGAGGATCCTGAGAGCCCTCTTCACCACGAGCCGGGTTAAGATAACAATATACGGAGAAGGCTAAGGCTGACCTGGAGGGAGTTGGGAGAGGGATATAGAGAGGTTTCAGAAATTACCAGAGAAATTGGATCTGAGATGCTTAGAGGGCCCACAGGATTGTTTGAAAGGGGAAAGTGGATAGTGCTTGACTTCTGGTTCCTGTGAGCAAGTTGATTATGCCAGGCTCCTGGGAATTTTCTCCTGATAAGAGGGGTGGGAGTGAGGAAAGGAGGGTCAGCCGGTTGCCTAAGATTCAGTTTTCCTGTTTCAAGTACCCTCCGCTATAGTTCTCCCATTACAGTCGTGCAGCGTCCTCCAAGAACCGGACACCAACCCAGAATGGTTCGCCCCTTACGCTTGCGCGTGGAGTGGGTGGGGAGATTGCGCTAAGCCTTTGGGGTCTCCCTCTGGTGCAGTAAGTAACCTCCTTCCCCACGTCTCCAGGAGCCCCCGGAAGACGACGCTAATATAATCGAGAAGATCCTGGCATCGAAGATGGTCCAGAAGGAGGTGAGTGCCCTCCCCCCCCCCCCCCCCCCCACATCCGGGCGGCGTGGTCCCGGCTGAGATGTCGGGATCGATCCTAGTGGGCCGGGGTTTCCGGGCCTTTCCCTGCCTTTCCCCTCCAAGATTTCCAGAGCTTCACACTGTGTTTGATTTTCCCCCTTGCTTTTCCGTGGGGTGAGGCGGCGGAAGGAGAACCACGCCACGCTGTGAAATTCAGCGGTGGTCCAGAGGATTAAACAGGGCCGATGATCAGACAGTCTGTCGTATTTACCGTGTGCAAGAGCACTGTATCGAGCGCTTGGGAGAATACGACAATAAACAGAAACATTCCCTGCGCACAACGAGCTTACCGTCTGGCGGGGGAAAGATGTCAGAAGTGGGATTCGAACCCACGCCTCCAGGGAAGACTGTGACCTGAACCCAGTGCCTTAGACCTCTCGGCCATACTGATCAGCAGTCAGCGTCGCGGTGGGGAATGTCACCCGTCCTTTCTCCTCCTCCCTCAGGGAGTGGGCTGTTCTGGTGTGGGGGAAACCACCTGCTCAGCCAATAGCAGAGACGGTCCCCCGCCTCCCCCGCCAGGGCCGGAGCTGTATGCTCCCGGAGACTGAGCTGAGCACTGTGAACCGGTTTGGTTTTCTGGACTGTCCTGGCTGTTGTACCGGAGATCTAACCAGAAAGATCTGCATTTGTATTTCTCGACCCAAGCTGCATCTGGAGTAAAGGAGAAGTTCATCCGGTTATGCGTGAGTTTAGCTGGCGGGCGATTTAAGTCCAAATCCTGTTTTTCAGCCGTCCTCCCAGCAAAGTTTCCGGACAGCACATGGCATAGCCCCGGGGCCTGGGATCGGACCACCTGCTCGGCCTTGGCCATCTTCAACTTCGGAGCTGTAAATGCTGCCTTGCCAACTTGGTCATTAGCATCTTGGGTCACTGTCTTCCCCGTTTGTGTTATTAATTATAATAATAAGGGTACTTAACTGTGCCAAGCACTGTTCTAAGCGCTGGGGTAGATTCAAGATCATCAAGTTGGACAGAGTCCCTGTCCCTCTTGGGGCTCACACTCTTAATCCTCATTTTAATACGAGGTGACCGAAACATGGAGGAGTGAAGTGCCCAAGGTCGCACAGCAGACAAATGGTGGAGCTGGGATTAGAACCCAGGTCCTTCTGACAGCTGGGGACAGATCCCAGATGTGACATTCCAGGAGCACAGTGTAGTGGATAGAGCACGGGCCTGGGAGTCAGAAGTTCATAAATTCGAATTCTGGCTCCGCCACCTATCTGCTGTGTGACCTTGAGAAAGTCACTTCACTTCTCTGGGCCTCAGTTACCTCATCTGTAAACTGGGGATTGAGACTGTGAGGCCTATCAGGGAGAGGGACTGTGTTCAACATGATTAAATTGTACTTACCCCAGCGCTTAGTCTGGTGCCTGGCACATAGTAAGCGCTTAACAGATACCATCATTGTCACTATTATTATTCATCTCCCTCTACTTGACATCGGTCACCCTGATTGGAAGATGGTGCCAGTTTGGATCACAATTCTTGTAATGCACTCATTCATTCAATCACTCGTATTTATTGAGCGCTTACCATGTGCAAAACACTGCACTTGGGAGTATACAATACAACAACAGACAGACTCATTCCCCACCCACAACGAGCTCACGGTCTAGAGGGGGAATGGAATGGAGAGGAACTGGAGGAGGTTCAGAGGATAGGACAGAAGTGATGAAAAAGATGGAAAGTGGGTCGTATGAGGAGGGGTTAAAGGAAATGGAGTTACCTTGGAGTGGAGAAATAAACTTCATTTATTCACTTATATTTTTTGAACGCTTACCGTGTGCAGGGCACTGTATTAAGCGCTTGGGAGAGTAAAGCGTAGCAATAAACAGACACTTGCCCTGCCCACAAAGTAACCTGATGTAACGTGAGGAGAAGATGTCGTCCAGTTCCTCTGGGTAACCAAAGAGGATCGACCAAGAGGAAGCGGATTTAAATTTCGGCCAGATGGCTCAGTCGGACATCGTAATCTCTCTTGGTGTAGACCTCCACTCACCTAAAGACTGGCCTCTCGACCGACTGTAGGATCCTAATTTGGGAAAGGACTAACGCCAGCGTGGCTGAAAAAAGATTTCAGGGTCAAGGTGGATGAACGGAATGTGAGCCAGCAGTGTAGTGCCGTCGGAGGGAGTGAGGTACTGCAATGCAGATCTAGAACTGAACTCTCCTGCTCCAACCCAGCCCGCAAACTTTGCTCTTTTCGAGCTTACCTTCTCACTGTTTTTCGATCTCGCCGCCGACCCCTCGCCCACGTCCGGCCTGGAACTCCCTCCTCCTCAAATCCAACAGATAATTACCCTCCTCGCCTTCAAAGCCTTATTGAAGGCACATCTCCCCCAGGAGGCCTTCTCTAACTAACCTTTTCCCGCCCCCCATTTCGTAGTCGTCTTCCACTCCCTTCTGCGTCACCCTGACTTGTTCTCTTTGCTCTTCTCCCCTCCCAGCCCCACAGTCCTTATGTACATATCTGTAATTTATTTATATTCGTGTCTGTTTCCCCCCTCTAGACCGCTCATTGTGGGCAGGGAACATGTCTGTATATTTCTGTATTGCATTTTCCCAAGTTCTTAGTACAGTGCTCTGCACACAGTAAGCACTCAGTAAATACGATTGAATGAAAAAAATACTTTTGGGTGGCCTGGCGCTAGTAATTGAGCCTCCCGTTGACGGAGCCAGGAGCTTGGAATACAATTTAGAGAGTTGATTGGTTACAGCGCAACAGCGGGAAATCCCACCCTATAGCAAGTTTTCCGGAACATTATCTTGGAGGTGTTTGGAAGCATTTCCAGCCCCGTTTCTCAGACTTGGTTTTGGTGCTGTCTTTTGGGCACGTGCCAGTCTACGGACCCAGTGGCCGCTTACCGGTGCAAACTCCATCCGCCGGTAGCCCAACCAGCGGATAACGGCGATGATAGGACCTGCGGGAAGTTGTGCCTGGCGCTATTAGAAACCAGAAGGCGGGAGGCAGGGAAGCTTTCTGTCACAATATCTACTGAAACTCTGTAAAAATAGTAGTTCAAGAGTTCCGCCTGCCTAGATCCGCCTACACCCCGGGAACAGGATCGTTAATCTGCTTGCTGTTGGTTCCAGGTTCACCCCGGTGGGCTTCCCTTCGACATGGAACTGTTCTACGTCAAGTACAGGAATTTGTAAGTCTGTATTTTGCGGCTTTTAACATATTCAGGGGATTTGGGCCTTTAAGGTGATAAAGTGCATGTTCTCTTCTTCCTCCTCCTTTCCCGGACCTGTAAACCGAGGTGGGAGGTCGAAATCGGGAGTCACTGATTAATCTCTGAAGTGTCGAAGATTCCCCCTACAGCTTGATTTACTGCAGGGGTAGTAAATCTCTTCTTTTTGCCTTCCTTCTTTATCCCTTCTTTTTCCCTTGCTTCCTCTATTGTCTTCTTTCTCCTTGCTCTTCCCCTCTCCCCTGCTAATGAACACTAATGAGCAACCCGATTTAGGCCTGCGAGAAATTTATCCATAGGCGATTACCTGCTTGGAGCCACCTTCTACTTTTCCTTCCGTATAAAGGCAAGGCTCATCAAAGCCCCATTCCTTGAGCAGGAAGAACAGCGAAACTGCTGCGGTTGCTGGACTGATTCTTGGCCCCGGGAACCAAACGCTAATCACACCCACAATCTAAACCAACCAAGCCGGCTTTGATTTAAACATCTAGCCCCATTCTGTTAACATTAAAAAAGAAGGCACGTCCTCATCCGTTCCTCAGGTCCATTGATAAAAAAATAAAAAAATCTCTGTCTTCTGCAGTTCCTACTTGCATTGCAAATGGGCGACAATGGAAGAGTTGGAGAAAGACCCCCGCATCTCCCAGAAGATAAAACGCTTCAGGAACAAACAAGCCCAGATGAAGCACATTTTTACCGAGGTGAAATAGCGCTGATCATTTGGTCTCCTTTCTACTTTAGCTTTGGAGGAGCTGGGCTAGCTTTGAAGGTCAAACGGGGTTTGCTAATCCGAACAAAGGTCCTAGGCAAGTCCAGTGCCCCTGCCAGATTGCTGACCATGTAGGCCTGCAGCCTGATAGGCCCAGATTACTGCATGGGAAGAGCGATCAGCTGCGGAGACTGGGTGGAAGAGAGAGGAATTTGGAGCATAGTAGGCTCAGAGATCTGGTCTACGTACTGAGTGCCAGAGTTGGAAAGAACCGAACTGACGTTTTAACATCAGGGAGACTCCCCATTATCCCCGTACTTGGTCAGTTTGGAACGGAGAATGCAATCTTTTGCTATAGAATTTAATCAGAAGGGTATCGATATTTTTCAGGTTGTTAATCTGGGGTCTTGTAGCGTATTTCCAAGGTACGGTGCTCAGCACACAGTAAAGCGCTCAATAGAAGTGATCAGTTGATTTTTAGGGATAATTCAAATGAAACTGTGAGATGAAATTATCTCCCAGGGGAATCAGAAATGTTTGAAAGTGGCAGGGGCACATCTATCAATTGGGGGCATTTATTGAACCCTTACCGTGTGCCGAGCACTGTACTAAATACTTGGGAGAGTTCCAGCGCTTAGTGTTTGCAAGGCCTACTGGAATGAAGTGTCTCCCCTCTATGGGATGGGAGCTGTAGGAGAAAAGAGTAGGTTGTTCATACCATTGTATTTGTTGAGCATTTACTTTGTGCAAAGCATTGTACTAAGCAGTTGGGAGAGTACAGTATAACAGTAAACTGACACATTCTCTTCCCTGGATTTGGGGTCAGTACACTGGAACTGGGATTACTGGGGAGAGGGCAAACAGAGATGGGAAAAGCTGCCCCGGAAGCCAAAAATTTGCTTCCTTTGAGGTTCATGGGTAGAGCAGAGTGTTGCCTGAGCTTGAACTATGGGCTGTAAGATCAGCTGCCAGTCATGTTCGTTAAACTCTCGCAATGCACAAATAACTCTTCTAAAAGCAGGGAAGTTTCATGGGTTCTAATCCTGGCCACTCCACTTGTCTTGCTGTGTGTCCTCGGGCAAGTCATTTCACTTTTCATTTGTAAAATGGGGATTGAGACTGTGAGCCCCACGTGGGAAGGGATTGTGTCCAACCCGATTTGCTTGGATCCACCCCTGGGCTTAGTACAGTCCCTGGTATGTAGTGGTAATAATAATAATAATAATAATGATGGTATTTATTAAGTGCTTACTGTGTACCAGTCACGCCTTTCTCACATCTTCCCTCTATCCTGGTACTCCCTCCACCTTCAGTTCTGACAGACCACTTTCAAAGCCTTCTTAACAGCACATCTCCTCCAAGAGGCCTTCCCCAACTAAACCCTCTCCCTTCTACATCGCCCTGGCACTCGGATTTACGCCCTTTAAGAACTTGGTATTCACTCCACCTTCAGCTCCACCACGCTTGGGTACATATCTGTAATTCATTTTAATGTCTGCCTTCCCCTCTAGACTGTAAGTTTCTTGTGGGCAAGGAATGTGTCTACCAACTCTGTCGTATTGTATTCTCCCAAGCACTTAGTACATGCTCTGCACACAGCAAGCACTCAGTAATAATAATAATAATAATGTTGGTATTTGTTAAGCGCTTACTATGTGCCGAGCACTGTTCTAAGCGCTGGGGTAGACATAGGGGAATCAGGTTGTCCCACGTGGGGCTCACAGTCTTAATCCCCATTTTACAGATGAGGGAACTGAGGCACAGAGAAGTGAAGTGACTTGCCCACAGTCACACAGCTGACAAGTGGCAGAGCTGGGATTCGAACTCATGAGCCCTGACTCCAAAGCCCGTGCTCTTTCCACTGAGCCACGCTGCTTCTCCAATACGAATGGTGGAGAAGAGGTCGTTGGATTTGGCAGGAAGAAGCTCATTGGTGACCTTAGAGAGGGCAAGGTTCATGGAGTGAAGGGGGCGGAAGCGAGATTTGAGGGGGGCAAGGAATAGCAAGAGAAATTGTTTCCCTGAGATAGAGACTGTTTCTGAGTTGGAATTTTCATGGTATGCTGGAAGTATATCTGGGTGAAAACTGTTTATGCTGTGTGTCCATCTTTCTCTCTCTCTCTCTCTCTCTCTCTCTCTCTCTCTCTCTCTCTCTGTCTGTCTTACTGTCTTTTTCTCTCTATCTCCTTCCTTCCTTCCATTCCCTCATGTCATCTGAGGGATGGCATCTAAAACTCATAGGTTTAGAGTTGGGGAGAATTCCTTAGAAGCTCCAGAATCTATAGTTGGTGGCTTAGTGTGTATATGTATCCGGGCATGAGGGAAGAATTTTGAGTGTCCAAAAAAGAAGAGAAGCTGCCAAAGAGAGTGGAATTTTGTTCTAGGGAAGGGACCTGTTCCCTACAAGTATATCCTTGGGTGAATTTTGTTGAGTAGGAAAGGAATAATCCAGTTGGAGAAACTCCCTTCCCCCCCCTTTTCCCCTCCCCTCCCCTCCTTTTCTCTTCCTTTCCCATTTTCTTTTCTCCTGATACAATATTTTCTCCGTTTCACTGTTCACTTATATATTAACTATTAAAATAGGTGTCCCTGTCTCTCAGAGAGAGAGAGACAGGGACAGACACCCCAACACTACCACTACTACCACTACTACTGGCTGGTGGAGGCATAGCCAAAACGCTGTCCGTTAGGGGGCTGGAGACGGTGATCAGTGTGTAACTCTATACAATTTTTTTCTTGAACAATTTGATCCTAAGAAATAAAAGAACCTCTTCTTCCACCTTCAGAGGTTAACTAATGGAAAGTCACAGTGTTTATGAGACAGGGTTTAAGGGAAGAACTGGGAAATCCGGAAGAGAAATAGTGGGCATAAAGAACCAGGAAGGACCACTAGGAAATTTTGGACTCTTCCCATCTGTAAAATGTTTACTTAAATATTTATTTAGACTGTAAGTTGGTTATGGGCAGGGAACCTTTCTGTTAATTCTGTTGTATTGAACTTTCCCAAGCATTTAGTACAGTGCTCTGTACATAGCGCTCCGTAAATACCATTAAGTGTGCAGGTGCTTTAGGCAATTGGGCTGAAGAGATTTTGTTCCTTACCAGTAGTAATTTGAATGTAGAAGGATAGATGTGGGAATAGGGAATCTTCCTAGTCAGAGAAAGAGAGAAAAGAGGAAAAAAAGAGCGAGAGAGAAAGAATGGGGGAGGGAAAGAGGTGATGGAAAGAGAAAAGCTTGTATTTCATTTCTGAAAATATCAACACACACAGGTGGACCCTTTTTTATTGGTTTTTTTTGTTTTGTTTTTCCATCCTTTTCGGTAGAGTCGGAGCCCGAAGGTATTTGGAAGATAAAGAAAGACTGGGTGTGGGGCATAAGGGGAGGGGGCATTCTTTTAACTCCCCTCCTCTGCTTGCATTAGCCTGATGAAGATTTGTTCAATCCAGACTACGTGGAAGTGGATCGGATCTTGGAAGTGGCCCACACAAAGGACTCAGATACGGGGGAGGTAAGTGCCTTTCCCAACTCATTTTGTTTGCTTATGACTCTTGCTTGTGTGGTTCCCCTTGTCTTTTGAGATACGTTGGCGTTACAGCGTTTTTTTGCCCAGTGGATTCTTCACACGTGGCCAATGTCTGTTGTCTGATCGCCAGAGCTTCTCAGGCCTCACCAGGCTGGAACCAACTAGCTCTAGCCCTTTGTGCGGTCACGTAAAATGACACAGCCTCTCCTTATCTCCTCTCTTAAAATCTCCGCCAGGAGGTGACACATTACCTTGTGAAGTGGTGCTCGCTGCCTTACGAAGAAAGCACCTGGGAACTGGAAGAAGACGTGGACCCGGTGAAAGTTAAAGAATTTGAGTCCCTACAAATCCTCCCAGAGATTAAGCATGTGGTAATAATGTGACTTTGGTGTTTGATTGTGTCTTGTTTGTTCTGTGAAGTTGGGCTTGAACGTGATCTTCCCATGATCATCACGATCAAGAGCGTGTCGGGCAGTCGGACCGTTTTGTTAACGTGCCTCGGGCCTGCCTGCCTACTCTGGGGTCTCAGACCCGGTACGCTTCTCCGTGTGGCCTAGTGGGAAGAACACAGTCTCGGGAGTCAGAGGACCTGGGTTCTAATCCCATCCCGGCCGCTTTCCTGCTGTGGGACCTTGGGCGAGTCGCTTAACTCTTCTGTTCCTCAGAGAACAGAATGGAGTGGGGGGTTCTATGCCCGTTTGTCTTCCTATTTAGTGTGTGAATCCCTTGAGGGGCAGGGCCCGAGTCCAACCTGATTATCTCCTATCACTTAGTATCCCAGCACTTAGAGCTTAACAAATACCATTATTATTAATAATATCAATCAGTCAATGGATCAATGGTATTCCCTTAGGATGCCCACGATGGGCCACATTTTGGTTTAGTTTACTGAGTTCATTGTGAGTAGCGTGTACATGAGCGATGCCATTTCTGAGACAGCTTTCGTGTACTACTGCTGCTACTGCTCCATTCTGCCTTAGAGCCTATTGCCAGGATGCCTGGACTTTCACCTTGCCAATCCGTCAACCAGCGCTATTTATTGAGCGCTCCCTGTGTGCAGAGCAGTGTACTGAGTGCTTGGGAGAGTACATTACAACAGAGCCAAACCTGAAAGACTCTTCTCTTTCACTTAAGCTATGTCTTTTGATGCTAGTGATGGAGAACGGGCATTTGCTGGATTCGGCGAATAGGGCGTGGACCTCCACCTCAAATGCCAGGTGTTTTTCCTGCATGTGATCTGCAGCGAGGAGATCATTTCTGTTGGGTGCTGGGAGTGTCTGAGGAAGTGACGGTCTTAACATTTGCAATGATACACCGTCCCATTTTAAATGACCCCTAAATACTCCAAGCACTTTGTATAGTCCTCTGCACACAGTAAGCACTCACTAAATGCGATTGATTGAAATAGATCTGCCGTTCCCTGCCATTCTCAAACGTTCTCCTTGACATCCCCATGGCTCCTCTAACACCAGCTTGCTCAATGTACCTCGATCTCGTCTGTCTTGACGATCGAATGCCCGTTTTGCACATGAAGAAACTGAGGCCCAGAGAAACGAAGCGACCCGTCCAGGGTCACACAGCGGAGAAGCGGCGGAGCTGGGATCAAAACCCAGGTCCTCCGACTCCCGGACCGGGGGATCTTTCCACCCAGGCCACGCTGCTTCTCTAGGCGTTTTGCTTTGACAGCGTGCACCATTTCTCAGGCCCACCATCCCGTTTTGCCTAGGCTGAAGCTTCCATTTGGTCTCAGGGCTAGTCAAGGTGTGATATCTCAAAACTCTGGGCATGCAGGAGGAACTATTAGGAGCTGCAAAACATGTAGGCCTGGGAAAGGAGACCCAGAGGGAATGAAAGCCTCAGACTGGGGAACGTGTTCCAAAAGGTAAGTCAGAATATCGGGGTCACGCCACGGAATGAAGGGGAGGAGTGGCAGGTTGTGTTCGGAGCCCTCGGAAGGAAAAAAAGCAGCATCGACGGTGCCTGGGGAAAATAACGTAAGTACGAACTCCATCCAAGACTGTCAGAGAACAAAGAGATCTGTGGGGAAGTAGTTGCTCTGCTTTGCCTAGTAGGCCTGTTAGATTGGAGAGTGTCTGAGAATCACTTTATCCCAGACCCAGAACGCCTGGTGACCCAGAACCACCGAGCGGCACCTGGACCCATTTTCTCATCTCCCAGATGGGTGTTGCTTGTTTCCATTGGCTGCAGTGGTTTGGGAGGAGCTTGAACTGTTCATTAGCATATCATCGCTCATCCCATTTGGGCCCGGGAGTCAGAGGACCTGGTTCTAATCCCGACTCTGCTGCTTGTCTGGTGTGTGACCTTGGGCAAGTCACTTGGCTCGTTTGGGCCTCACTGTCCTTGTCTATAAAATGGGGATTCAATATCTGTTCTCCCTCCTACTTGGGCCTTGAGCCCCATGTGGGACAGGGATGGTGTCCGACCTGATGAACTCTAATCTACTCCAATGCTTAGGACAGGATAGCACAGAGTATTTAACAAATAACAGAGTTTTTATTATTAGAATTGTTATGTAAAGTGGGAATTTAAAAATGAGTTGGCAGAGCAGTGTATGAAATTATTAAGGGGTCAAGGAGGAGGGAATTTTTAAAAGCTAATTCTTCAGTACCACAAAAACAGGAATCGAACTAATTTACTATCATTTGTTCGAATCGATCTGTAGAATATAAAATCCTTCAATATTCTTAAATAAATGTTTGTACTTGGAAAAAGACTTTATTTTGGTGAGGTACAGAAAGCCCGAATGATCTATTAGCAAACTTAATGTTCATCTCACTAGCGTATTCAACGTTGCTTTTAAATATTGCACACATTCAGAAACCCAAAGAAGGCAGGGTAGGGGGAAAAAAACGATGGACCGATGACTTGCTAAAATGAGAGACACGTGGAGGGAAAAGATTATTTGCTGGGGGGGAAGGTGGAGGCTGAAAAGTCTGACTCCCTTTTGGACTCATAATTACTCTAAGGTGAGGAATGTCAGTCACTTTGAAGACCTACTGTGTCCTGAACACAGTACCGACTACAGTGAAGTGTTCTATGTGCAGTAAGCATTCAATAAATACTATTAATTGATACCAGGTGCATGGGAGCATACAGTAGAATCAGTAGACATGATCCTGCCTTCAGCGAGCTTCCAGTCTAGATGCTGAGACAGATGCTGAAATAATTTACGTGTAGGAGGAAGAAGGGATGGGAGATATCCCTTAAGCGCTTAGTACGGTGTTCTGCCCACATTAAATGCTCAATAAATATGATTGAATGAATGAAAGATATGTATATGAGTTAGTGCTTAAGTAATAAGGGTGTGTGGGATGGCTACTAAAATGCTGAGGTGCTAATTGAGCCTGAGGAGAAAAGAAAGTAATCAGGAAAGCTCTCCTGAAAGAGATGTAGTTTCAGAAGGACCTTGAAGAGAGTGGTATCCATTGGATGGGAAGGGCGAGGGTTGTCCAGGACAGTGTGAGCAAGAGGTCGGAAGCGGGAGAGAAGAGAATGAGGCCTGATGGGTAGATTGGGAAGCGGCATGGCCTAGGAGAAGTAACCCGGGCCCGGGAGCCAGAGGTTCTAATCCCCACTCGGCCACTTGTCGGCTCTATGACCGCGGGCAAGTCACTTCATTCTGTGGACCTCAGTTACCTCATCTGTAAAATGGGGATCAAAACCTACCCCCTCATACTTTTGACCGTGATCCCCACATGGGACAGGGATTGCGTCCCACCAGATAAACGTGTATCTACCCCAGTGCTTAGAGCAGTGCTTGGTGCTTAATGAGTACCAGAATCATCATCATTATTAGCTTGAGAGGAACCCAGAGTGTGAAGTTGGGCTGTGGTCGGGTGGGGGATGTAGGTCGTGAGGGTGTGGGCAGGCAAGGACTAACTTGAAGGACCCCAAGGTAGAGCCATTCTTTGGCGCATTTGGAGATTGGCCCTCCCACCCAGATCGTGAACAACCGTCAGTCGAGGTAACTCTCCACTCAGGGTGCTCTCTGCTTCCCTTCATCAGGAGCGTCCAGCCTCCGAGTCGTGGCAGAAACTCGAGAAGTCTCGGGAGTACAAGAACAGCAACCAGCTCCGAGAGTACCAGCTGGAAGGGATGAACTGGTTGCTCTTCAACTGGTACAACAGGTGAGGGCCTAGGTAGCCAGCCGTGGGGGCGAGTGTGGTGTTGTGTGTGTGGTGTGAGCAGTCCCTCCTACAGCAGACATGTTCATCATATTTTGCCATCGGAAGTGGTAAGCGGGAAGGGCAGCAAAGCAAGGGGATTCCAGCCGTCGTCTCCTCAGAAAAGTAAAGAGTCATGGTGGAGTTTGGAGAGGTGGCCATTTTGCCTTGCACAACCGGGGGTTGCAAATCGTATCTGAGGTGGATTATTGCCCGGAGTTTCTTATAAATCTCTCCGGCGGAACCAAAGTACTCCTCACAAATCATTCCCTTTATGTTTCGGAGTCCATAACATCGTAATAGCAGAGGGCCGGTCACAAAGATCGCTTCAGCGGTAAGAGGTCTGGGGTCGAACCAGAATCTCTGAAAAGGTTAGGTTCCATCTCCTATCTGAGCCGTAGAAACAGAAAGTTCCATCTGTGCCGGGTGGCTTTTCTTGCACTGCTTTGGGAGAGAAAAGCAGAAAGCGGAGGACCAAACAGAAGAGATTCCCTCTTGCAACTGGCAGCCTCTTCCAGCTGCGCAAGATTGATTTACAGCTGCAGGCTCTTAGAGTGGGAAAATTGGCCCTTTTCGGGGAGGGTCTTTCAGAGCTGTCATAAAGAAACAAGCAGCCGGCGTGGAACCGTGGCACTGCTTTTACGTCCCCGGAGCCTTACGGTTGTTTGGTCAAATTGTTGTGCCCGCAGAGGAGACCTCCACGGGCCTCACCGTTGTTGGTTGTATCACATCCTTGCGCTTGTTCTCTGCAGAAAAAACTGCATTTTGGCCGACGAGATGGGTTTGGGGAAAACGATCCAATCCATCACGTTTCTCTCGGAAATATTCCTGATGGGAATTCACGGCCCCTTCCTCATCATCGCGCCACTCTCCACCATCACCAACTGGGAGCGTGAATTCCGGACGTGGACGGAGATGAATGCCATCGTGTACCACGGCAGCCAGATCAGCAGGCAGATGATCCAGCAGTATGAGATGGTCTACAGGGATGCACAGGTGAAATCAGCATATTGCACCGGCCACCGTGGTTGGGGCATTCTGAGGGTGGACAGAGGAAGCTAGCTGTAAATTGCACAAAAGCAATCAGATCTATCATATTTATTGAGCGCTTACAAAGCGCTTGGGAGAGTCCAATAGAACAGAGTTGGTCGACACGTTCCCTGTCCGCGACAGGCTTCCGGTTTAGAGGGGGAGATGGACATTAGTACAAATAGATTAATTTTTTGGATCATTTTGCAGAGGTTTTTAATCATAGTGTGATTTCTTGCTACATCTTCATTCTATCCTGAGCTTTGAGAAGCAGCATGGTGTAGTGGAAAGAGCACGGGCCTGGGAGTCAGAGGACCTGGGTTCTAATCCTGACTCTGCCACTTGTCTGTTGCGAGACAATGGACGTCACTTCTAGGTACCCAGTTCCTTCATTTGCAAAAGGGCGATTCGGTACCTGTTCTCCCTCCCACTTAGAATAGGAACCTTATGTGGGACCTGATTATCTTGTAGCTATCCTAGTGCTCAGTATAGTGCTTGACACGCAGCACTTAATAAATACTACAATTAGTACTCTAATAATTATTATTAGCTTTATTCTCACTATAGAGATTGAGGGAAGCTATTCATTTGCTTCTCTGAAGACAGATAGAAAAGCGATTTAAAAATGTGAAAGGCCAGAATAGTTGTTCTAGTTAATAAAATGTTAGCATTCTGAGCTTCTAATAATAATAATAATAATTGTGGTATTTCTTATGTGCTTACTAAGTGCAAGGTGCTAACTAAGCACTCAGGTGGATACAAGCTAATGGCGTTGAACACAGTCCCTGTCCCCCATGAGGCTCACAGTCTTAATCCCCATTTTGCAGATGAGATAATTGAGGCCCAGGGAAGTGAAGCGACGGGGTCACACAGCAGTCAGATGGTGGAGTCCGGATTGGAACTCAGGTCCTTCTGACTCCAAGGCCCGTGTTCTATCGGCTAGGCTACGCTGCTTCTCGGAAGCCAGCTGCCTCTGCTGTATACAGATGATTATACAGTGTCCAGTGTGTAGACACAATCCCTGCCCTCAAGGAGCTTTGCAATCCAGTCGGTGTAAACCGATCCTAAAATGCACTACGGGTAAGGGAAAGACAAATAATTTAAAAATAGGTACACAAGTGTCGTTGGCGGGGAGGATATGAGCGACACACTTAAGCGCTCAGGGTTTGAAGACTCAAGTTTAGGGGACATGGCAGG
This sequence comes from Ornithorhynchus anatinus, assembly GCF_004115215.2. Taxonomy (NCBI): domain Eukaryota; kingdom Metazoa; phylum Chordata; class Mammalia; order Monotremata; family Ornithorhynchidae; genus Ornithorhynchus; species Ornithorhynchus anatinus. The sequence goes on from NC_041735.1 coordinate 22,528,299, forward strand.
GGAAGGGTTGGAAAAATGAAAGTTTAATCAGGGAGGACCTCCTGGAGGCGATCTGAGGATTTAGGAGGGTTTTGAAAATCGGGAGACTAGTGGTCTGCCAGGTAGGACGTGAGAGGGAATCCCACCCAGGAGCGAGAGGGCCACCCTGAGAGACAAGAGCGAGGCACAGGAAGTAGGGTAGCATTAATGGAACAAGGTGCATGGGGTGGGTTTTAATGGGGAAACGTAACGGGGAAGAGAACTGGTTGAGTGCCTTAAAGCTGCGTTGTTGCCCCGTATTTCTTTACCTGAACTAAAAATGGAGAGAGCATGCCCAAAGTGAGCTCTAGACCCCCTGATCTAGTAAGATCCCTAAGCCCCCCCCCTCTTCCAAAAAGCCATGAAATAACTCCTTGTTAATCATAAGAATGGCATTTATCAAGCACCGGCAAAGGTACCACAGAAGCAGAAGGCCCGATCCCTGTCCACAGGGAGCCTACATTTTCCCTATCCAGTCCAAGGTATTTCCAGCCAGCTTATAAGTCGAACGTTCTCCATCTGTCTGGAGTGTTCCACATTTCTTGGCTTTTTCCAGGCGTTAGAGAAGTCGAGCTATTACCCTAGCTAGGCTTCTCCTTTAAATGTATCTTACTAAAGCGAGTTCCCCTTCCACTCGTTAGACCTTTTGGGCCATCCTGTTCGTGAATCTTTGACACCAGGTCATCGCGCCCGGGCCAAAGCTGCACCATCTGACTGTCTTCAGTGGCCACGGGACCGCTGAGTCACGTGCCCCTTTCCAATTACCCCGTGAGAATTTCCACCGCTCCCAAACCCATCAGCCGAGTCCTACTTCTGTGGAATAAATCTTTGTCTTCGGTTGGTATCTCACCCCAGGGCAACCCTCTCTCGGGAATTTTCAAATTCCACGTCGTCATTACCACATTTGAGATGATCTTGGCTGACTGCCCAGAACTGAAGAAGATCCAGTGGAGCTGCGTCATCATCGATGAAGCTCACAGGCTGAAGAACCGGAACTGCAAGCTTCTGGAAGGGCTGAAGCTCATGGCCTTGGTGAGGATTTTCAGTCCGGGCAGATAAACCCCCGGTCCCCTCAAAGTCCACCGTCACCGTGGTGGATGTTTTTGTTTTCTTACGTATCCGAATATCATTCATCTAAGGAATGAGCTACTTTCCTCAGGTAGATAAGCAGTGTGGCCTAATGGATAAAGCACAGGCCCGGGGGTCACAAGGACCTGGGTTCTAATCCCGGGTACCTAGCTTGTCTGCTCTGTGACCTTCCGGAAGTCATTTTACTTCCTCTGGGTCGCAGTTACCTCATCTGTAAAATGGGGATTAATACTAATAATAATAATAGTACTTGTTATGCTCTTATTATGTGCCAAGCTCTAGGGTAGATCCAAGGTAATCAGGTTGTCCCATGTGGGGTTCACACTTTTAGCCCCCATTTTGCAGATGAGGTAACTGAGGCCTGGAGAAGTGAAGTGACTTGCCCTAGGTCACACACCAGACGTGGTGGAGAAAGGATTAGAGCCCATGACCTTCTGACTCCCAGACCCCTGCTCTATCCACTAAACCATGCTGCTTCTCATTAAGACCGATTAAGTCTAATGAAGACTGTGAGCCCCATATGGGCCAGGGACTGGGTCCAACTTGATTAGCTTCTCTCTACCCCAGCGCTTAGTACAGTGCCTGGCACATAGTAAGCTCTTAGCAGAGACAGTAAACAAAATAGTCAAGGTTTCATGGTTCTGGAATTGTGTTGTAATAATTAAGTGAGATTCATTTCCTTCAAATGCGAAAGTGCTTATTAAGCGTCCATCCATCTGCACATGCCTTCTACTGGTGGGAGGCGTAGAAAAGTTGCTAAACAGAGGTAGCCCTCCCTTCTGGCGCATTAAAGTCTAAAAATAGTAACAGGCACTTCTAAAAGCCTCTCTCTGATAGGTGTGTGCGAGTAGATTCAAGGTAAGGCTGTCTGCTCTTGAGTCGCACTTCGCCGGATGGCCTCTGCTTGACTGGGGAAACTAGGTTGGTCACAGTCAGAGCTGAGCAGCAGCATGGCCTAATGGATAGAGCACAGGCCTGGGAGTCAGAAGGGCGCATGGGTTCTTATCCCGGCTCCGCCACTTTTTAATGGTCTTTATTAAGTGCTTACTATGTGCCAAGCACTGTTCTAAGCACTGGGGTAGATACTGGGTAACGAGGTTGTCCCACTTGGGGCTCATAGTCTTCATCCCCATTTTACAGAGAAGTGAAGTGACTTGCCCAAGGTCACACAGCTGATAAGTGGCGGAGCCGGGATTAGAACCCACCACCTCTGACTCCCAAGCCCGTGCTCTTTTCACTAATCCACGCTGCTTCCCGTCTGCTGTGTGGCCTTGGGCAAATCACTTCTCTGGGCTTCAGTTCCCTCATCTATAAAATAGGGATTAAGACAGTGAGCACTTTGTGAGGCAGGGACAACCCAACTATCTTGCGTCTACCCCAGCGTCTAGAACAGTGCCTGGCACATAGTAAGCGATTAACAAATGCCATAATTGTTAGAAGATGCAGCCTATCTCTTTTATTATTAACAGGAATTGACAATTTGTCTCGCCCACCCGTGACCTCAGTGAAGAGAGGCGGGCGAGAGAAGGGAGTTATTAGACTCAATCTGGGAGAAGATGTGTACCAACAATCTTTTTTTAAAAAAAGCCTTTCTCAGATATATTGGTTTTCTTTATTTTTGCCACTTATGAAGCACTCACCATAGTGAGCACTTAACTGCCATTGGTCACAACCAGCGGGGGCATGACCTACCAGGGACTGCTTCAGCTCCTCTTGTGGAAATGTAGTGGCTGCGCTTGTGCCCACAGAAAACCACCAACACTTTCAGGGGGTTTATCCTGTTGTCTAATGACAGTTCAATTATAAAAATACTATTTTCTCCAAATCAGTGAAAAACGAAAACAGAAAAGGCATGTAATTTGGAGAAGAAAGCACGGGGTGGAATAACGGAATTTTGTGGGTTGAATAATAATAATGTTGGTATTTGTTAAGTGCTTACTATGTGCCGAGCACTGTTCTAAGTGCTGGGGTAGACACAGGGGAATCAGGTTGTCCCACGTGGGGCTCACAGTCTTAATCCCCATTTTACAGATGAGGTAACTGAGGCACAGAGAAGTGAAGTGACTTGCCCACAGTCACACAGCTGACAAGTGGCAGAGCTGGGATTCGAACTCATGACCTCTGACTCCAAAGCCCAGGCTCTTTCCACTGAGCCACGCTGCTTCTCTAAGGGTGCATTACCAGCAAGTCTCGTCTTTAAAAGCATTTATATTAATGTCTTTCCCCCTGTAGGCTGTGAGCTTATTGTGGGGAGGGAATGCATCTGTTATATTATTCTAGTCTCCTCTCCTAAGCGCTTAGTACAGTGCTCTGCACACATTAAGCATTCAGTGAATACAGTTAAATGACACACACATACGAGCAGCTGCATTTTCAAGCTCTTCCGCGTAAACCTTAGGTATATCTAAGTGGCCTTAAATTGCATGGGAATCAACGGCCTGAAGGGATGGATTTCTGGAAAATGCACCAAGAACAATATTCAGATAAAATCCCAGATACCGTTTGAACTGTTTCTCTATTGACAAGCACTAAGCCAAGGAAGCCAGTGAGTGTGAGGACAGTTTTCCTTCTGCTTCATTTTCCCATCAGAATACAGTATGGACAGAGCCGGTAACCACTAATCACTCTGCCTTTTTTTTTCATTTGCGTAGGAACATAAAGTGCTGCTGACCGGAACACCCCTGCAGAACTCTGTGGAAGAGCTCTTCAGCCTGTTGAATTTCTTAGAACCATTGCAGTTCCCTTCCGAAACTGCTTTCCTGGAAGAATTTGGGGACCTGAAGACGGAAGAACAGGTAACTGAAAAATAAGCGATCCAGATAATCGCATGCATTTGCAGAGAGTCCTCTCCTAAAGGGAAAAGCCAAAGAGCAGAAGGATAAGCAAGCTAATTCCCCACCTCGAGGTGAGTAAGCACAAGCCCCATTTCAGAGATGAGGACACACTAGAAACAGTTATTGACGTGCCCCTGAGGGTCGGTGAGGCATGGTTTCGTGGGGCAAGGTTTCCTGAGGCGTTCTGCGGTTGTGCTGTGATACGGTGGACTGAGTGTACTTGGACAGGACGTGTCAGGCGAGAAGTGGCAAGCGGGGCTCTTAGAATGCCGCCGAGTGGTGAGGAGAAATGGGATGACGGAAAGCAGGCGGGGGAACCCGAGGAAACTTTTAAGGGTGTATCGAAAGGTGGCATGGGACCGAATAGCCCTTGGATGCCGCAGTGCAGAACAGGAGTGATGCTTAAGAGACCTATGAGATTAGAGTGTAAGCTTCTTGTGGGCAGGGAACGTGTCTACCAACTCTGTTATACTGTAATAGTAATTATAATTGGGGTGTTAAGTGCTTATTATGTGCCAGGCACTGTATTAAGCCCTAGGGTGGGTTCAAGCAAATTGGGTTAAACACAGTCCCAGTCCCATGTGGGGCTCACAGTCTCAATCCCCATTTTACAGATGAGATAACCGAGACCCAGAGAAGTTCATTCATTCATTCAAGTGTATTTATTGAGCGCTTACTCAGTGCAGAACGCGGTACTAAGCTCTTGGAAAGTACAGTTCGGCAACAAATAGAGACAATCCCTACCCAACAAGTGGCTCACGGTCTAGAGCTGAAGTGACTTGTCCAAAGTCACTTAGACAAGGGGCAGAGCTGGGGATTAGAACCCATGACCTTCTGACTCCCAGGCCCGTGCTCTATCCACTACGGCATGCTGCTTTTCAATTCCGTTGCGTTGTACTCTCCCAAGTGCTTAGTCCAGTGCTCTGCACACAGGGAGCGCTCAATAAATACCATTGATTGATGGATCGGTTGAATAAGGGCCACCTGAAAACAGGATTGCTGTCACACCTCCGACCCATTCACGTAACAGGTAAAATGCAACATTGGAGGCATCCTTTCTGATACAGAGGACACTTGTATACATATTGTTGCCCACGTGTGCTCTGAGAGGTTTCCTATCTGGTTCTTCATTGGAAGGAAGAGTCTCAACTCTCCCGTGCCAGCTTTGAAGGAGGCAGAAGAGTAGGCCAGAAATGACCTAGGATGTTAGGGGCGGTGATCTGAGAACACCGACATTTCAGCCTTCAGGAGAAAGGCTGTGCATAGCCTGCCCTTTATCAATCAGTCAGTCAGCAAACGGTATTTATCGAGGGCTAACTGTGTGCTCGGCACTCTACTCAGCACTAAGGACGGTGCAACAGAATTTGCAGACACGGCCCTTAATTAGTCAGTCAGTGGTACTGAGCGCTTACTCCGTGCAGAGAACCGTACAGAGAGCTTAGAGAGTACAGTGCTTTATCTGAAGAGGAGATTGCCCGGGTGGCTAAATCGGAAGTTAGCTGAATTCAGAAGGGGGAAAAAATTACGTTTAAAGATGGCACTCAGTTTCTCGCTTCTCCAGAAAGCGTGAAACTAGCATGGATACAAGTCTTGTAAGCTCGTTCATTCATTCACTCATTCAGTAGTATTTATTGAGCGCTTACTATGTGCAGAGCATTGTACTAAGCGCTTGGAATGTACAAATGGGTAACAGATAGAGACAGTCCCTGCCCTTTGACGGGCTCAAGGTCTAATCGGGGGAGACGGACAGATAAGAACAATAGCAATAAATAGAATCGAGGAGATGAACATCCCATTAAAACAATAAATAAATAGAATCAAGGTGATGTACATTTCATTAACAGCTGGTTATGGGCAGTTAACACGTCTAGCAATTGTGTTATAGTGCACTCTCCCAGGCACCTAATACAGTGCTCTGCACACAGTAAGTACTCAGTAAATGCTGTTGGCCGAAGGTGCCGTCAGATTGTGATCTCTTGTCAGAGGCAAGTTGCTTCTAGCTTAGGTCTCAGCCGAGCTAGTCGATCGGGCCTCTCTAGTTATGACTGAATGGAGAAGGTCTTCCAAACCCTCATTATTGGGTTCAGTCCATACTCTTCTTTCCTCTCTCATCTTCAAGGGTAGCTCTGAGATTCTGAAAGTAGCGGAGTAATTAAACTCAGTCCCCCTATAGAGCGCAGGTCCTCGCCCCACAGTACCCAGACGCAGCAGGAAGCGGGTTTGAACTTGAGCGGTGGGGACTCCATCTAGAGCTAACTCTCTTCTAGGTGGGGAAAGAAACACACTCTGTCTCTCAAAGTATTTAAATAGCATCCATCCCCATAGCACCCATGTGCCTCTAATCTCTGGAGCAGTGAAATTTAGAGGTGAAGCCACAAATAGAGGAATAGAAATGGCAGAGGGAGAGAGAGGGAAAAAGGGAGTGGGAAGAGAGAGGAAGGGAGGGAGGGAAGGAGAGAGAAATAGGAAGGGAGAGAGTATGTGTGTGAGGGGAGGGAGATTTGTGTTTTGGAGAAGGCGGTGCCCTCCACTTCCATCTGGCTAAGTGATTCACGGGGGCCTTTTGGCTGTGGGGAACCTTGAAGAGAACCTGGATGGAAAGGAAGAAGCGGCCTGTTAGTTGAAAATGGGAGACTGCTCCAGGCAAACAGGCTGGCATAGAAGAATGCACAAAGGAGAGGAGGCGAATAATAATAATTAAGGTACCTGTTAAACAGAAATGAAGGGTACGTGCTCTTGACTAGGGGAGAGGAAATAAGCAGAGGGGGGTGGATTGATTCACAGAGATGGGGAGGGGGCAGAGTAGCAGAGAACCTGGAAAGTGAATATACAGTTGAAATGAGTCTCAAGTTGTCAGTGCAGCCAGTTTTTGGCTATTCGGGACTAGTGTTTCGGTCCGTAGACTGTCCGGGATCCTTGCTACTGCATTTTTGTCTTGCGTTCTGCTGCCGTTTCAGTATCTGGTGGCACACGAAGTCTGAGAGGTAGAGGGGGCAAAGAGGGTAAGCTTCTAGCCAACAGGGGACTACCCATAGCCCCAGATGGCTAGTTCAGGCATATGCCCCCTTGGGCTTTAGCTCAGTCCTTGTTTGACTGATTGACGGCGTGGCCTCAACAAGTAATTCGTCCCCGGTTTTTTTGCCAAAGTGAAAGAAACAGTTTTGATCTACTTGGGATGTGGTCAAGACTTGTGAGAAAGTTTGCGGTTAGCAGAGTGCCATCAAAAAGAAGCGGCCGCTGGGGGAGATGAGACCTTTACGTTTCGCGGCGGTGTCAGTGCCGCTTCATAGTCATTCATTCAATCGTATTTAATAAGCGCATACTGTGTGCAGAACACTGTACTAAGCGCTTGGGAAAGTACAATACAGTGATAAACAGTGACAGTCCCTGTCCACAACGAGTTCACAGTCTAGAGGTGGGGAGACAGACATCAATACAAATAATAAACAGACATCAATACAAATAAATACAAGTATAGATATATGCATAAGTGCTATGGGGCTTGGAAGGTGCAGGAGGAGAACAAAGTAATCAGTCATTACTCATTGCATCAAAAACTCCTCTCCCTCCTCCTCGGATGTGTTTCTGGATATTTGTGTATCTGGCCCAGTTTATAAAGTTAGCCAGTCAGTGGTATTTACTGAGCATTTGGGACAGCACAGTAGAGTAAATAGACACCCTCCATATCCTCTAGAAGCCAATAGACCGACATTAAAACAAATTACAGGGAAGGAAGCCCACCGTCTAGAGGGATACGATAAGTGCCGTGGAGTGGAGGCAGGGAGTAAAAACCTAAGTACTGAGAGTGCATAGATGGTGCAAGATGGCGGGGAGTTGAGAGAACGATTAGGGAAGTCTTCTTGGAGTAGGTGTACTTTTAGCAGGGCTTTGAGGATCGGGAGATATGTAGAGGGAAGGAATTGCGGGCAGGAGGGAGGAGGTGAGCAAGGGGTCGACAGCTAGTGAAGTGAGAGCGAGGCACGGAGAGTAGTTGGCGTTAGAAGAGCGAAGTGTACGGGCTGAGTTATAGGGGGAGAGGAGCCAGGTTAGGTGTGGGAGAGGAGGCTGATTGGGTGTCTTAAAGCCAATGGCCAGGAGCTTCATTTAATTTGAATTTAAGCGTCTGGGTCCATACACACCCACATCCGCTCCCTCATCAGTACTGCATGGGTCTATCTTATTGCATAGACTGTTTACTCCTTGAGGGCAGTTGCCGTCTCTTTTCCATAAAGCTTCTGTGTTCAGGAGAAGCAGCGAGGCCTAGTGGAATGTCTGTCTCCCTCCCAACTAGATTGTGAGCTCACTGTGGGCAGGGAATGTCCCCGTTTATTGTTGTATTTTACTTTTCTCTGCACACAGTAAGCGATAAATATGATTGAACGAATGAAAGAACCCGAGTCTGGGAGTCCAGGGACCTGGATTTTAATCCCAGTTCTGCCGCCTGTCTGCTCTGTGACCTTGGGCATGTCACTTAACTTTCCTGTGCCTCGGTTTCCTCATCTGTAAAATGAGGATTAAATCCCCCTCCCTCTTACTTACACTGGGAGCCTCATGTGTCTAACCCTGTGTTTCCTCCAGCGCTTAGTACAGTGCTCGGTACACAGTAAGAGCTTTAACACACATCCTTATTATTATTGTAATTATTATTATTAGCACCCAGCATGTCGCCACACCCCTATTACATGTCATTTGCGGAGGCTCACGGTGGTTGAAATGCCCCAGTGAGGATTTCCACCTCGATGGAAATCAATCGATCGTTCGGTCGGTGACTTAATCGATCCCCACCACGTCTCGTTTCCCGGGCAGGTGAAGAAGCTGCAGTCCATCCTGAAACCCATGATGCTGCGGCGGCTCAAAGATGACGTGGAAAAGAACTTGGCGCCGAAACAAGAGACGATCATTGAGGTGGAGCTGACCAATATCCAGAAGAAGTACTACCGGGCCATCCTGGAGAAGAACTTCTCCTTCTTGGCCAAAGGGGCCAACCAGCACAACATGCCCAACCTAATCAACACCATGATGGAGCTGAGGAAGTGTTGTAATCACCCCTACCTGATCAACGGTGAGCCATTCATGGGGCCCAGGAAAGGCACTTAAAAAAAAAAATTAATTAGGGCTTTTGTTAAGTGCTTACTATGTGCCGGGTACTGTACTAAGCGCTGGAGTGGATACAAGCAGTTCAGGTTGGACACGGTCCATGTCCCACGTAGGGCTCTCGGTCTTACTACCCATTTTAAAGGTGAGGTAACTGAGGCACAGGGAAGTTAAGTGACTAGCCCAAGGCCACACAGCAGACAAGGGGCGGAGCCGGGATTAGAACCCATGACCTCTGGCTCCCGGGCCCGTAGTCGATCCACTCTGCCATGCTCCTTCCCATAAGGCTAGCGTTGGCCCCTGACAGCCCCCCGGGCTGAGGTGAAGGCTCGTGCTAAGCTGTTTATAGTCAAGAAGCTTCAGGATCGTTTGGACCAGGTATTTCTCCTCCTGCCAGAGGCTTCCTCCTAAATCAACCCCCTTGGAATGGACAACTTCCAGCCCATCCTGGAAAAATCCCATTCTCCTCCCCGCCTAGTCGGAACCGAGTCGGCAGTGGTTCCTCTGGTCTTGTTAGCACTGTACTAAGCGCTTGGGAAAGTACCGTACGACGCTAAACGGTGACTTCCCCTGCCCACAACAAGCTCCCAGGCTAGAGTCGGGGGAGACGGTCGTCTGTGCAAAGAAATAAAATTATAGATGATTAGCTTGTATCCACCACAGCACGAATTACAGTGCTCTGCACTGAGTAAGCGCTCAATAAATACCATTGATTGATTCAGAGATAAGTTCACACTCAAAAAAAACACCCAAGTTTGGGGCTGTTCTGGCGAAGGAAGAGAGGAATAATGTCCCAATGGGCAGTGTGATATCAGAGATCAAACGCGATGTATGGTAGATTCGTAAGTATACAGTCAGTCAACGGGTGCTATTTACTGAGTGCTTACTATGTGCAGAACACTATTCTAAAACAAAAGATTTAGCAGACACACTCCAGGCCCATAATGAGCTTAAGTCTGTACAATGTTTTGGCATAGCCATGCCAGTATTGAACCCAGCTGTACCTGACCGTGAGAAGTTGCAACTGGACCAGAACATTTCTGACCTGGATCCGTCTTTCTCCGAGCCCTTTTCTGGGCTTGTCCCCTTCAAGTGAGGGGTAAAAAGGGTAGGAAAGAAGAGAAGGTAGCCCAACGATGAGTTCGTAGCCCAAGGTTTTCCCACCTCCAGCACCGCGGGATCTCACCTGTTTGTTCAGGAATGTATGGACTAGGAAAGTTGTTCCTGCTCAGAGGAGCTCTGAGAAGGAGAGGAAACCAAGACGTTGAACCGAGCAGCGTGGCTCAGTGGAAAGAGCACAGGCTTGGGAATCCGAGGTGATGGGTTCGAATCCCACCTCTGCCACTTGTCAGCTGTGTGACTGTGGGCAAGTCACTTCACTTCTCTGTGCCCCAGTTACCTCCTCTTTAAAATGGCCATTTAGATTGTGAGCCTCACATGGGACAACCTGATGACCGTGTATCTACCCCAGCGCTTAGAACAGTGCTCTGCACATAGTAAGCGCTCAACAAATACCAGTATTATGGGAAGCAGCGTGGCTCAGTGGAAAGAGCCCGGGCTTCGGATTCAGCGGTCATGGGTTCGACTCCCGGCCCTGCCACTTGTCAGCTGTGTGACTGTGGGCAAGTCACTTCTCGGTGCCTCTGTTACCTCCTCTGTAAAATGGGGATTAACTGTGAGCCCCACGTGGGACAACCTGATTACCCTGTATCTCCCCCAGCGCTTAGAACAGTGCTCTGCACATAGTAAGCGCTTAACAAATACCAACATTAGCATTATTATTACCCTAAACATTAGAAGGGCTTGAGAGGTCGACCTGGTCAGGTGGTTCCCTCCCCGCTCCCCGAAAAAGGCTGAACCTGCCCTCTGCCTGGAAGGAATCCCAACAAGGCTCCGTAGCAGGCTGGCAAGGCTGCCAGGGAGCCATTTGGTCTGGGACCGAACCAGAGATCCACAGCTCCGGGTCGTCAACCTGCCACCTGGAAGTTGATGCTACAAGAGTCCCGCCTCTCGTTTGAGCCATTCCTCTCCTAGGAGCAAACTGCACCCCCTTCCCCCACCCCGCCCCATCGTAGAAGCGGGCGCACCAGATGGTTTTCTTCTCTTCCCGTGCAGGGGCAGAGGAGAAAATTCTGGAAGATTTCCGGAAGACGCACAGCCCCGACGCTTTGGACTTTCAACTGCAGGCGATGATCCAAGCAGCGGGCAAATTGGTTCTGATCGATAAATTGCTCCCCAAGCTCATCGCGGGTGGACACAAGGTGCTCATTTTCTCCCAGATGGTGCGTTGCCTTGACATCCTGGAAGATTATCTCATCCAGAGGCGGTGAGTAGTGTCAAGAGCAGTGTGTCAGACACTGTGCTGATAGGTCCTTCCCCTCCTCGCCCCTCGCTCTTCATTTGTCCTTTTTAATAATAATAATAATAATAATAATGTTGGTATTTGTTAAGCGCTTACTTTGTGCAGAGCACTGTTCTAAGCGCTGGGGGAGATACAGGGTAATCAGGTCCCACGTGAGGCTCACAGTTAATCCCCATTTTACAGATGAGATAACTGAGGCCCAGAGAAGTTAAGTGACTTGTTAATGTTTGTTTTTTTGATTTTTTTGTGGTACTTGTTGATGCTCACTGTGTGCCAAGCTCTGTACTGAGCGCTGGGGTGGTTACAAGATAATCGGGTTGGACACAGTCCCCTTCCCACTCGGAGCTCACCGCCTAAGGAGGAGGGAGTAGGATTTAATCCGCATTTTACAGATGAGGAAACCGAGGCACGGAGCAGTTAAGCGACTCGCCCGAGAGCATATAACAGGCAAGCGACGGAGCCAGGATTTGAACCCAGGTCCTCTGACCCCCAGTCCCGAGCTCCTTCCGCTAGGCCATGCTGCTTCTCCGTTTAATTTTATATAACTGTTCGTCCACAGGGGCCCCAAAGAAATGTTTAGCAGAACTAGGCTTTTGCCCATTCAATGGGAAGCTGGGGATTTTCTCATTCATCTCCAGTCACCGGGCCCTGCTATTTTCAGAGCCTTTCAAGCACGACAGCTTTCCGAGCCCAACGCCTGCCTGATTTAGCAGGATTTGGCACGACGGAGTCGTCTGCCTGCTACCTGGGGTCTTTCCTGCAGCTCTTTGCCCCGGCGAAAGCTGACGGAGACAGATCTTCCTGTTCTCCGTGTTCCCTCCTCTGCTCGGAGGGTCCGTGTGTTAAGGGTGACTTTGGGTCTAGTTCAGAAGAGATGGTCTTCAGTGACACTTCTGGTTTATTAAGCCACTGGAAGTTGAGAAGGAGTGTGGCCGAATGGATAGAGCACGGGCCTGGGAGTCAGAAGGACCTGGCTTCTGATCCTCGCTCCGCCACTTGTCTGTCGTGTGTGACCTTGGGCAAGTCACTTTACTTCTCTGTTCCTCAGTTACCTCATCGGTCAAATGGGGATTGAGACTCTGAGCCCCATGTGGGACGGGGACTGTGTCCAACCCGATTAGCTTGTATCTGTTCCAGCGGTCAGTACAGTGCCTGGCATTTAGCAAGGGCTTAACAAATACCATAAAAAAATGGTCGCTAAGGACCACCCTCTCAGTTATCTCATCCATAAAATGGGGATTAAGACTGTGAGCCTTTTGTGTGGACAGGGACCGTGTCCACGCGGATTATCTTGTATCTACCCCAGAACTTAAAACAGTGCCTGGCACATAGTAAGTGCTTAACAATACCATTATTATTAATATTATTATCCTGTGTCTGTGGGCATCCCCCAAAGCTCTTTTCTGTGCATCCTACTCTTTATTCGCTATACACAGAGTCTCTGGAGAGTACAACCTCTCACCTGCCTTCAAGCTACTTGACCTCTCATCTGATCTGCCATTCCACAGTTCCTCTTACCTCCAGAACAGCTCCATCTTGGCTGTCCCACCGGCACCTCAAACTCAATATGTCTAAAACACAACTCCTCATCTTTCACTCCCTTTTTATTTCCCAGCCTCTTTCTCTTAGTTGTCAATATTTTTATGTTTGCCTCCCCTCCCCACCCATTAGAGAGTAAACTCCTTGAGGCCAGGGAACTCGACGATTCTTTGTTCTAGGCCTTTTCGCTCCCTGTGGATACTACTACGGCTAAACAACAAATTATTTTCAATTTAGTTTAATGCGGAGGGGAGGGAGAGCCTGCAGAAGAAAGCAGCCATATATTCTCCATCTCACATCTGGGTACTGACTGGAACCTGTTGCTTTTTTGACTATAACATTTTCTGTACTGCTAGTAATTCTTCATTAGTTTCTCAAGGAATCTTTAAAGAAACAATAGAATTTGTCAGTCAGGGTGGATGTTAGATGGCTGTCACCTGGGATTACCAGTCTAACGAGATGGTTGTTTTCCAGAGAATGTTCATAGAAATCACGGGGGAAAGTCACTTTTGTCATGACATAATCACTTGTTTGGCTGGAGGCCTGGGTTTAATGATGTGTGCTGTTTTTGTTTTTTTTGTTTTTTCACAGTGAAGGCCCTCAGACTTTTTCTCCTTGCTCTTGATTCTCCAGCTGTCTCTTTGGTTTAGCTCCTGTTTCATTTCATATGTGGTTCTGATAAAGGGATGAGGCTGTAGCCACAGGCTCTGACTTAGGAAGAGCATGAAAAATAGCTTTAAAAGAGGACAGGAAATCTGCCCATTTCAAAAACCCAAATTCTGCCTCTTTGTTTTGTGCTTGAGCCGCTGATAACTGTGACCGCAAAACTGAAGTTGGGGGGCTAAATCAGATTGCCCAGACCGCATTTGCACTCTCATTTTGGAGATTCTAATTCCCAGAATTCCCAAGGCCCCACCTCCAGATGAAAGGATCTATCCTTGAATGCTAAGCAGCGCTGGCTCAATTTCGACTGATCACATGAGCTGCTGGAGTTTCGCAGCAACCCCCTCTATACATTGGTAAAAGCTTTCTACTCGGCAGTGATCTTCTCTGTCCTCTACCGCATTCTGCAACTACTGTCTCCCTTCCCAGAACCCACAGGGACAACTGGGCCTGCCCGGTTCCACCCCTCCCCAGATCTGTGGCTAGACCTCGGGTATTCCACTCTACTCTCCGTTCCTTAAGGAAATCGAAATCTAGGAAAGCGTAGCGGTTCAGATTTTTTTAAAAAAACAAAACAAAGTCTTGGTTGCTGAAAAGGACTAGATTATAAGGATGTGGATCTAGGCTGAAAGGTTTAGGACCTAGTTGACAAAATCACGAAAGGTGTGGATAGGCAAGCACAGAATTCTCGTTCACCTCTCCGTCCCCGAACAGCACCATCTGGGGAAACACCCATCGAAGATTAGAGATGGAGAAGCAGCGTGGCTTAATGGAAAAAGCACGGGGTGCTGGGAGTCAGAAGATGTGGGTTCTAATCCTGGTTCCACCACTTATCTGCTGTGTGACCTTGGGCAAGCCACTTAACTTCTCGGTGCCTCAGTTCCCTCATCTGTAAAATGGTGATTAAGACTGTGAGCCCCACATAGGACAACCAAATTACCTTACCCAGCACTTAGAACAGTGCTTGGAGCAGAGTAAGTGCTTAACAAATACCGTAATTATTGTTATTCTTCTCTGTGCCTCAGTTCCCTCGTCTGTAAAATGGGGATTAAGACTGTGAGCCCCATGCGGGTCATCAGTCAATCAATCGGTGGCATTTATTGAGCGCTTACCATGTGCAGAGAACATGGATTGTGTCTGACCTGATTAGCTTGTATCTACCCCAGCGCTAAGTACAATGCCTGGCACATAGTAAATGCTTAACAGGTACCGTCGATAACAGTAAGAGTAAAAGGTTCATCACAAGCACGTCTTCTCCCAGTGGATGGGAAATGTAGGAAATTCACTATCCAGGGACCTTTCCAAGGCTGAAAAATCTCTGTAAATTCAAGTGGGGTTTTAGACAGAAGAGCACTACATGGCAGTGTGCGCTGCAAACTCAGTTCTATCAATCCCAGCCCAACCTCTTGCACCCCACCTTCCCCAGTTTCCCACCCCTCATTTCTGTCAAGCTGCAGCCCCTGGAATCCCCATTCCAACGGGAGCAGGCTCTCCTTTTCCCTTGGCCTCTTCCCAACACGGTTCCTCCTCCTCGCATTCATCCCCAAGATCCGGCTCATTCCACATGATGCCGTCTCCTCTGCTACTCTTTCCTGAGGGAATCTCACCTCTCAGCCTCCCGATTAAGCTCCTCCTTTCTGCTTGGGAACTCGCCTTCACACTGCCCTCGCCTTATTAAATCCCTTCAGAAATCACGTCTCCTCCAAGAGGCCTTCCCTGATCAATTTGCCCGTCTCATATTGCCCCAATTTGCCACTTCAGCACTTCTGCCACACTTAAGCATTCACAACAGCCCTCCCATGTAACTATACCTAGCTTTTTGCACTATTACTATATTCTACCTGTAATTTATTTTAGTGTCTGCCTCCCGTAGTGGAACGTAAGCCCCTCAAGGGCAGGGATCATGCTTACTGAATCGTGTTCCTCCAAGGGGTCCGTACCATGTTCTTTCCAAAGTAGGTATCCAATAAATCAGTTCGATCGACTCAGACGTCCTCTCTGCTCTCCCTGTTTACAAAACGAGACGCACGTCTTTTGCAGCAGCAGATTACGCATCGTCCTGCCTTCTCTTGCTTTCTGATTTGGGCCCGAGCTGAGATCTAGTGCTTTAGACGAAGGTGAAATGCCCCACTGCAGTCCGAGGTGACTGCATCGTGGCATCCGGAGAGGCCGTGCTTCCTTCCCGACTCCTAGGTCATTTAGAACGCGTCCGGAAGGACGAGATTTAATGAATCTCTCATTGGGAATCACTTTGTCTCTGTAGGCCTGCTCTCTAATGCCGAGGCACCTGTTCCTTTGGGTTCCCGACTAGGTACACCTATGAACGAATCGACGGCCGAGTGAGAGGAAACCTGCGTCAGGCGGCCATCGATCGCTTCTGCAAGCCCGACTCGGACCGCTTTGTGTTCCTCTTGTGCACCCGAGCGGGCGGCCTCGGCATCAACCTCACCGCCGCCGACACCTGCATCATCTTCGATTCGGACTGGAACCCCCAGAACGACTTACAGGTAACCGCGGCGAGTCCGAGAGCAGGTGTTCCCCTTGGCCAGACGAGACCCGGGGGACGGAGTCAGGAGCCTCTGGTGAGGGATGAACCTCAGGATGATAGATGTTCCCCGCCCGTGATGAGCTGATGGCCTATCAGGCCATGTGGGCATCTGCCCAGTGGCCCATGGGTCGAGTTGCACCAACTGGGGATGGGGAGGACTCATTCCACTGTGCTCCACATTGCCCTGCTGAGACTGTGGCATTTGGAGCTCAATGAAAGTGCTCAGCGGAGCCCATGGAAATCTGCCTGAAGGAACCTCCGGTGGGGCTGGCTCTCCTGTCACCCGCTGAGGCAGCTGCGGTCCTCGCGGCAGCCTGGGGGAGAAAGCGGATAGACGTTGACCTTCTTGAAACGGGAAGGCCAGGAGGTCAGCGTGTTTGCAGGGCATTTTTCTGGCTCCTCCTGAACGTCGGTGTCAGCCAGGGAGCGTTAGCCGTGGATGCTCTAATGCGGTTGCCAGGTTATCCCTAAATGTCAGAACCAAGGGGCCCAACGTTGGATTTCTAGCACGGGGTGAACTTGGGGCGGTGCTGCGGAGAAAATGAGAGAGATATTGACCCAGGAAGAATCAGAGGTGGATACCAGTCATGTATATAACAACACATGGCCCCCCCACACACACACTTTCTCTCTCTCTCTCCCCCCCGCGTCTGTCAGGGAGGCAGACCTGCAGGCCTGGGGGCAAACAAGGAAATTTGAGGCTCGTTGAGGAACCCATTCCCTGATTGAATCTAGAGCCCAATAGAGCCCAAAGGACCTACTAAGGCTGGGCAGGACAGGGCCTGGAGCACCTCCTGCCTCTGCTGTGAGTGTGGGGTGGGCAGAATCACATCCCAAGCCCACAGCCCTCTGAGGGCTCTAACTTGCAGCCAGGCCCCATTTAACAATGAGGGGCAGGATAGGATGAGATGAAACAGAGAGCTCAAGAGGGAGATCTTTCCCGATGAAGAGAACAATGAGGTAACTTACCCGGGCGGTGCTGGGCAGGTCTGTCCAGGCTCTGGGGCCTGACTCACGCCCTATACCTTACTTGATACTGCTGCCCTGGGTCTCTGATGGCCTTGGACATCCCCCGAGGGAATCTGTCAATCAACGATTATCTGCAGAGGACTATACTAAACACTTGGGAGATTACAATACAACAGAATTAGTAGACACGTTTCCTGCCCGTAACGAGTTTACAGTTTAGAGGGGAGGTGGGCATTTGCCCAGTGGCATAAGGGGTAAGCTGCACCAGTTCTCTCGTTCCAGAGAGGTGGGCCTGACTCCTCCCCCGACTTGTGCCGTGCCGGGTGTCACTGATACCCAGAGGCCCAGCATTAGAGGAAATTCGTGACTTACTGAGGTGGAAGAAATTCAGCCCCTCAGCTTGACTCCGCACTTCACTCTGGGATTTCTTTCTCTCTTACTCCTCTAGTCTTTAAGTTGTTTTTTTCCAAACTAGAGGCCCCTGATTTCATCAGTCGGTTCCATTTAATTGAGCACTTAGTGTGTGCAGAGTACTGCACCAAGCACTTGGAGTATAGTATAACAGAGTTGGTAGACACTTTCCCTGCCCACGAAGAGCTTTTCAGTAGATTTATAAGGTAGGTTTGAGCTACCAGGCCGATCCCAATCCCTGGATGGATGGAGATTCTTCCGGTGCCATCTAGTCTGAGTCGAATTCCTAGTTCAGGCCGATTTTGTTAGCTACCCCCAACCCAGTCGCCTCGTAACTGTGAATGTAAAGTAATGCATCATGCAACCTTCTTTCCTCTTAACTCACCCAGGCTCAAGCACGCTGTCACCGAATAGGCCAGAGTAAGGCCGTGAAAGTTTACCGGCTGATAACCCGAAACTCCTACGAGCGGGAGATGTTCGACAAAGCCAGCCTGAAACTGGGGCTGGATAAAGCCGTGCTCCAGGACATTAACCGGAAGGGCAGTACCAATGGGGTAAGAGGGCTGGGAATCCACGCCTCGGCGCTGTCCCACACTGCGTTTTCGGTACCTGCATCCATCTGCTTCCTTGCCCACTTCCTCCTCTACCTTTGAGATCAATTTTCAGAAACTATCCAGGAATTTCACAAAGCTCCCCTTAAATGATGGGAAAGTTCAGGCCCTGTAGAACCGAGTGGGCGGTAACGGGCTGGGGAATAAAATCAAATCTCATGCTGTATTGATGCTTCAATGCAAAATCCTGAGCATGGAGCCCAGATTCCTTAGGGGAAATAGTATAGTCTTCCAAAAGGCAGGCGTGGGGAGAAAAAAAGTACGAAGAGGCTAGGAAGAGGCAAAAGTTGTTAATTAAGTTGTCGAGAAATACAGCTTTCTGTTTTGTTATAATTGGAATCGAGGAAACCAGTTCCTTTGTAGGAGCAGCCGGCTCAATATTTCACACTTACACAAAGAGAGAGAAAGGGTTGTCATTTTTACCCAAGAATTTGTGTTACTTTTGATGTCAGTGGTGCTTTTTTAGGTCGGCCCCCGTGGGCCGAGGATTAAACACTTTGCACACCGTAAGCACTTAATAACTGTTATTATTGATCGATGATTACTGATTTTAATCGGAGCGATATGTTTTAAATAAATAGTCAAACCACCACATTCAAATTTAAAATTGCACCAGTGGGGAGACGGCTTTTTTGGAGGGGAGGGCGGTGGGGAGGGAAGATTGTGAGATTTTACAGCGATCGTTAAAGATGTCCAGAGGCCTTTAAATTCTTGACGCTCCTTGCCGTGGGCTGGAATTTAGTATTTCACAAATTCTGTGTAGAAGTAGTTTTTCTCACAGTAGGAATTAGTTGGCGGTTTTTCCCCTAAGCCCTTTTTTGCAGTTTCCCAAATGGTCTTTATCGCCCCGGGCAGGTGCAGCAGCTCTCCAAGATGGAGGTGGAGGATTTGCTTCGGAAGGGAGCTTACGGAGCCTTGATGGACGAGGAAGATGAAGGTTCCAAGTTCTGTGAGGAAGATATCGATCAGATCCTGCAGCGAAGGACACAGACCATCACCATCCAGTCGGAAGGAAAAGGCTCCACGTTCGCCAAGGTACCGGACTTCCCGCTCAAGAGCCGAGCGGGGAGAAGGAAAGGAGAGATTGCCTGAACTGGGTATCTTTTCTTTGACTTCTAAAGTACACAGTTCAGCTCCTTTAGCTGAAGCATCAAGTCTCTGTGCTGGAGAAAAGCAATTTATTCTCTGTCTGATTATTCACACACCATGTCAGCTTCTTTCAGGAACAGGGTGCAGAAAAACCTAAAGGGTGCAGGAAAACAAAATGCAATTAACTTTTTTTTTAAAGGAGGCAGGCAATCGATCATATTTATTGAGCACTGATTGTGTGCAGAGCACTGTACCAAGCATTTGAGCCAGTACCCTGTAACAATATAACAGACATATTCCCTACCCACAGAAACACAAAGAGAACTGTTTTTTTTAATGGCCAGACTCCTTGGAGAAGCAGCATAATGTAGTGGATAGAGCAAGGGTCTCGGGATCAGAAGTTCGCGGACTCATATTTGTCTGCTCTGTGATCTTGGGCAAGTCACTTGACTTCTCTGTGCTTTAGTTATCTGTAATTTGGGGATCGAAACTGTGAGCCCCATTTGGAATAGGGACTGTGTCCGTCTCGATTTGCTTGTATCCAGTGCTTAGTAAAGTCCTTGTCACTTAGTAAGCACTTAACAAATGCCATTTTAATACTATTATTACTATCAAAGTTTCCAGGAGTGATTCAGTAAGTCAGTAGTATATGAATGCCTACTGTGTACAGTGTGCTATACTCTGCTTGGGAGGGAATAATAGGGCTAGAAGACATGATCCCTGCTTATAATTGTCTTCACAATGATATCTAGATTAATAAAAGAGAATAGAATAGAATAGAATAAAGAGAGAGACTACAGTCCCTCTAGACTGTTAAGTTCATTGTGGACAAGGAACGTGTCCACCAACTCTGTTGTAGTGTACTCTCCCAAGCACTTAGTAGAGTGCTCTTTACCTAGTAAGCGCTCAGTAAATGTCAGTGATTGAATCATAATAAATAATAATTATGGTATTTGTTAAGCACTTACTATGTGCTAGGCACTGTTCTAAGCACTGGGGGTAGATAAAAGGTAATCGGGTTGGACACAGTCCTTGTCCTACATAGGGCTCACAGTCTTAATTCCCATTTTGCAGATACGGGAACTGAGGCCCGGAGACGTGAAGCGACTTGCCTAAGGTCACACGCAGACAAGGGACGGAGCCTGGATTAGAACTCATTACCTTCTGACTCCCAGGCCCATCTCTAGCCACTAGACCAATTCTAGTAGAGAGCAGAAGTGTCTCTTTCATTTTCTGGGAGCAGGATTCTCCAGAAAGTTCCACAGGCACCACTTTCTCCTCTCCTTCACATCAGTGATTATACTTTTATGAGAGGTAGGGCCAGGCAAGTGTAAATGTCACTGTTTTACAGATGAGGAAACTGCGACCCAGAGAGATTAAGTGACTTGCCTGAGGTCACAGTGCAGGCCTGTAGCGGGAGAGGGATTAGAATCCAGGTCTCTGACTCACGGATCTTTTCACTAGATGATTACGGCTGATGGGACAAGGATGTTAATTGAGGAGGGAGTAGCGGGGAGAAATTCAGTGGCTCTGAATTCCAGGAGGCAGCATTTCAAAATTCCCCTGATCTCGGAAAAGAGGCCAACAAGCCATTTCACTCCTGCCACTAGATTTTCCCAGTAGATTAACAGATGCAGCCCGCGTGATCCTTCTGACCCAGGATCTGGTCTCTCTTCCCGCCATCCATATGCCGGATACCTCCCAGCATAAACAGTTCTTCTATCCAGACGAGATTCAAACCGCCCACCCGTTGTCGGTTTTCCAAGACCTCACGTCTCGTTTGCGCACAGCACACGCTTTGCCTTGATCGGTAGGAAGGAAGACGAGGACACGTTTCAGTCGGTGTGAGAATTGGAGTGGTGCAGTCTCAGGAGTCGGCCCTTTAGTAACGAGCTCGAGCTAACGATATTTGCCATCGCGTTACTTCGCCACGGCCCCTCGAGTGGATCCTGGATGGGTTGTCACTGTACATCCGGAATGCGAATTAGCAGTGGGCGATCGCGCGTGTGGAAAAGCGCCTGCCTTGGAAAAAGCCAATAGCCCGGTTCGTCCTGGAGCACACATTGCGAAAGTGGGCTGGACAGCTGTTCTTTAAAATGCAGGCCTGTGGTGTACTGGGATTTTGGCTACTTCAAAAATAAACGTGGGCATTTGGCTAGTTCAAAAATAAACGTGCGCCGTGTTAGGTGGCAGACTATTTACCGATCATTGTTTCCCCTCCCAGGCCAGCTTTGTGGCGTCTGGAAACAGAACGGATATTTCCTTAGATGATCCCAACTTCTGGCAGAAATGGGCCAAGATTGCCGAATTGGACACGGACGCAAAGAACGAAAAGGTACGCTTGGAATGCCTCGGGCTGCTCATCACAGCCAGACGGATAAGGGCGCACACTTCAAGTCACCCGGGGGAAAGCGGGGAAGTGGCCGAAAGAGCCACAGCAGTGTCACTTTTCAATAATAATAATAACAACAGTAACAGTCGTGATGTTTGTTAAGCACTTAGTATTGCCGTGCACTTTACTAGATATGGAAAAATGAGGTCTTCATGGGGGCTCACAAAGTAGGAGGGAGAACAAGTATTGAATCCCCATTTTGCAGGTGCCTGAACTGAGGTCCGGAAAAGCGAGGCCCAATGTCACACAGCAGGTGAAGGGTAGCGTCGGCGTTGGAATTCAGGTCCTCTGACTCCCAGGCCTGTACTTTGTCCACTAGGCCGTGCTGCTTCCCATTCTTGGACGAAATCAGTTCCTTTTTGGGGGTTTTCTTCTGACGTCCGGGATCTAGGACGTGCTTAGGATCTGCTTCTCTATTCGTTAAGCACTTAGTGCATGTTCTAAGTTCTGGGATAGCTACAAGCTAATCAGGTTGGACACAGTCCATGTCCTACGTGGGGCTCACAGTCTTAACCCCCATTTAACAGATGAGGTAACAGGCACAGAGAAGTTACCTGACTTGTCCAAGGTCGCACAGCAGACAAGCCGGGATTAGAACCCAGTTAATCGGCTAATGGTCTTCGTTTTCTCCATCTCACCACAAAGTTCGACCCTGAGCGAAGAGGCCATTAGAAATGGGGCATCATTTGCAGTACACCCCAGCCTGGCAAGAGGGACAGGAGACTTTCGGTTGGTAGTTCAGTTGGCAGTTATCTGACGCGTTGGCATTCCCGAGGAGTTACCCTACAGACGGTGGGGGAGGCAGACCTGAAAACCAGAGGAGAAGGGTCAGAAGGAACCGGAAGTGCGGGAACCGAAAGTGGTCCCTTTATGTGGGTCGTATTTGAAGGCTTGGGAATAGTGGCCATTCCCCAAAAGCCAATGAGTGATTCTTCTCTTAAATCCTACTTGCCACTATCTAGGCTGAAGCCCCATATGGGACACGGACTCTGTCCAGCCTGGTTATCTTGTATCTATCTCAGTGCTTAGTAGAGTGCTTGGTACATAGTAAGTGCTAAACAAATTGGCAAGCAGCATGGCTTAGTGGAGTCAGAAGAACCTGGATCCTAAGCCCGGCTCTGCCACTTGTCTACCGTGTGACCTTGGGCAAGTTACTTAGCTTCTCAGTGCCTCAGTAACCTCATCAGTAAAATGGGGATTCATTCATTCATTCATTCAGTAGTATTTATTGAGCGCTTACTATGTGCAGAGCACTGTACTATGCGCTTGGAATGTACAAATCGGTAACAGATAGAGACAGTCCCTGCCCTTTGACGGGCTTACAGTCTAATCGGGGGAGACAGACAGACAAAAACAATAGCAATAAATAGAATTGAGGGGATGAACGTCTCATTAAAACAATAGCAAATAAATAGAATCAAGGTGATGTACATCAAATCAACAAAATAAATAGGGTGATGAAAATATATACAGTTGAGCGGACAAGTACATAATAATAATAGTACTTGTTAAGCACTTACTATTTGCCAAGCACTGTTTTGGGCGCCGAGGTAGCTACAGATTAATCAGGTTGGACACAGACTGTGAACCCATGTAAGACATGGACAGTGTCCAACCTAATTAGCTCATATCTACCCCAGTGCTTAGTACAGCGTCTAGCGTATAGTAAGGCCTTAAATACCACTGGGAGAAAAAAAGTGTTTTCTAGAGTTGGGTTAGAAACGGGCCGAACGAATCATTGGGGAGCAGAGTTTGAAACAGGAAGAAAGGCTCACCTGCCCACGGAAAGTTGCCGAACAGATGGAATCCTTCATCAAAGCCCCGTCTCCGGGGCTCACCCGACTCTCGGCGCTCCGAGCTGAGCAGCTGGAGCTCATCACTCTGGTTTTCTCTTGGCAAGAGCAGACCGCTCCTCTGGGCACCGAGGAGACCTCGTCTTCCCAAAGCCCCGCTAGGATGTCTGCAGGAGCAGCAGATGGCCGCAGGCAGCAGCGGGGGCTGGGGAACACAGTGATTTCATTAAAAACTCAGAGGATCCGCTCCGATTTTCCTGTCGTCAGGAGGGCGGCAGGTGTGGGAGAGAGTTCTTCCGTCTGCCAAAATCGATCCTCCCGAGCGAGGCTCGGGGCTTCTAGCCAGGACACAGCCTCGTGACACATGTGTGCGTGTGTGGGCATGCGGGTGTGTATGTGTGCCTGTGTGTCGGTAGAAGCCTTCCGGGACTACAGCGCTTTTGCTCCGTCTCCATAGGAGAGCCTAGTGCTTGATCGGCCACGTGTGAGGAAGCAGACAAAACACTACAATTCCTTCGAGGAGGACGAGCTGATGGAATTTTCAGAGCTGGACAGTGATTCCGATGAGAAGCCCACCAGGTCACGGCGCTTGAATGAGAAAACCAGACGCTACCTCCGCGCCGAATGCTTCCGCGTGGAGAAGAACCTGCTCATCTTTGGGTGGGTATGGGTCGAGCCCCCCCCCCACTTCGGTGGCTCCCGGCTTTCGGTGTCCCAAGACTTTCAGGGGAGAACCGAGCCCGTTTCGAGCTGGAGGCCTCGGTCATCTTGCTTCCCGAACTCCCGGTCAGCTAGAGGCCTTCTCTTTGGGCAGGGATCCGCTGAGACGGGCCTAGTTGGGTCAGAATTTCCAGTGAGGCTCTGGAAATGATCTCACCGTGATATTTTGTTTCTCCCCACTTGTTTTCTTGCATGTCCTTCCCATGTTGGGGAATGAGCCTGAATACTAAGTCGGGTCCCTGCTTTCTCCCAGAAGCATTGGGTCTCAGCAGGTGTCGAAGCCAGGACGAGGCACGCGGCCCTGTGACTGAAGTGGAAGTAGGGAGCCCCCGGCTGTCAGTCAGAGCTGTGTTTGGCCTCCATTTCAGGCTCTCCGGAGGCTCCGCATTATTCAGCCGGATTCCGCCCCAACATATTCGTTGATTTGGCCTTTCGAGTTCGGCCGTGTAGTGCTTGGTGGTTAAAGGTCTGGCCCGGGTATATAAATAGCGTCTCCGTCAAATGGCAGTGCTCTCTCAACTGACCATTTTCTCAAGGAGATGTGAGCAGGGGTTGGTCACGTCTTTTTCCGCCGCCGTACGCTCCCGATCGCCCAGTCCGGTGCTCTGCCCAGACAAGGTGCTCGTTGACCGCAGTCGAAGGACCGATATTCCAAGAGCTCATCCCCAGTTTTCCATCCTTCAGCTGGGGTCGGTGGAAGGACATTCTGACCCATGGTCGATTCAAGTGGCACCTAAACGAGAAGGACATGGAGATGATTTGCCGGGCTCTCCTGGTCTACTGTGTCAAACACTACAAGGGGGATGAGAAAATCAAGAGCTTTATATGGGACCTGATCACTCCCACAAAGGATGGCCAGAACCAGGCTCTCCAGAACCACTCAGGTAAGACCAGCTGGGCTGGAAGCTTCTGCAGTTAATAGTAATTATTATTATTATGGTATTTACTAAGCCCTTGCTATGTGCCATACGCTGTACTAAGCACTATAAAATAATAATAACGATGGTATTTATTAAGCACTTATTCTATGCCAGTCACCGTACTAAGCGCTGGGGTAGATGCAAGCAAATCGGGTTGGACACGGTCCCTGTCCCATGTGGGGCTCACAGGCTCCGTCCCCATTTTACAGATGAGGTAGCTGAGGCACAGAGAAGTGAAGTGACTTGCCCAAGGTCACACAGCAGACGAGTGGTAGAGCCGGGATTAGAACCCATGACCTCCCTCCTCACTCTCTGCTATAGAGCGGATTTCGGCTGGGCACCACTCTGCCTAAGAGGAGGCCCCTAACCATCTCACCAAGGGCTCCTCCTAAGTAGGATATGATAGCACAAGCGCTTACTATGTTCCAGGCACTGAACTAAGCGCTGGGGTAGATGCAAGCTAAGCTATATCTTTCACTCTGCTTCCCTCAGGGCTCTCCATGAGGCCTGTAAGGATATAGTCCATATCCCACATGGGGCTCACCATCTTAACCCCCATTTTACAGATGAGGAAACTGAGGCCCAGAGAAGTAAAATGACTTGCCCAAGTTAGCACAGTAGCCAAGTGGCGGAGTCCTTCTGTCTCCCAGGCCCGTGCTCTACTCACTTGGCCATGCTGCCTCTCTCGCTTGAGGTTTGCCCATTCCCTGCCTCTGGACTCTGCCTCCATAATCAGTCAGTCGGTGGTATTTTTTGAGCGCTTACTGTGGGCTGAGCACTGTATTAGGGGTTTGGGAGAGAATGCAGTCGAATCGAAAGAATGTGTTCCGTGCCTACGAGAGGTTTACAGTGTAGAGCGTGTAGTCTAAAGAGGAGAAAGACATGGAGATAAATTACTAATAGGGGAAATGGGAAAGTTAGGGTTAGGTGATGTAGGTGTTGTGGGGCTGGGGTGGGCAGAGTAACTAGTGTTTAAGGGGTATAATGCACAGTCAAGTGCTTACTGTGTGCAGAGGACTGTACTAAGCGTCTAGGTACATCGGTGATGCGGGAAGGAGGGAGAATGGGGGAAATGAGAGCTTAATCAGGGAAGGCCTCTTGGAGGAGGTGTGATTTTAGTCTGTGATTTAAGTGTGAAGAGAGGTGTTTCCTTCAGATACGAGTGGGGAGTGACTTCCCGGTGAGAAATGAGAAGCCGATGGACCTAGTAGAAAGAGCACAGGCCTGGGAGTCAGAGGACCTAGGTTCTAATCTGGCTTCTGCCACTGGTCTGCTATGTGACCTTGGGCAAGTCACTTCTGTGCCTCTTTGTCCTCAATTGTAAATTGGGGATTAAGACTGTGAGTCATTCATTCATTCAATAGTATTCATTGGGCGCTTACTATGTGCAGAGCACTGTACTAAGCGCTTGGAATGTACAAATCGGCAACAGATAAGAGACAGTCCCTGCCCATTGACGGGCTTACAGTCTAATCGGGGGAGGCAGGCAGACAAACTTGGGACAGGGATCTAATCAGGGGAGACAGGCAGACAAACTTGGGACAGGGACTATGTCCAATCTGATTAACTTGTGTCTATGCCACTGCTTACAACAGTGCCTGGCACATTATAATCATTAAGTGCCATCGAGTTGTTTCCGATTCATAGCTACTCCATGGATATACTTTCTCCAGAACATCCTGTCCTCTGCTGTAATCTGCAACCTTTCTACTGGTTCTTTTGTTGTCGTTGTTATGGTCTCTGTCCATCCAGCTGCCGGTCTGCCTCCTTCACATTTTCCCTGGACTTTTCCTAATGTTAGTGTCTTCTCCGGAAGAACCAGTCCTCCCGATTATGTGTCCAAACTATGCTAATCTAGGTCAAGTCACCTGGCCTTTCAAAGACCGCTTTGGTTTCATTTGCTCTAAAATTAATTTGTTTTTTGGACAGTCCGTGGTAGGTTAACAAAAAACTAACTATGTAAGTTAACATAGTAAGTGCTTAACAAATGCCATTTAGAAAAACCACACACAAAGAACTCTTGAGAGCTCTCTGGGGTTCTTGCCCTGGACCCCCAGCTCCCTTCTTTCGTTGATTATTCTGATCCTGCTTTGAGCAAGTTCTGTTCGGCCAGGCTGGCAGTTAGGGTCACTGTGGTTAGAGTGAGGAGTAGAGACTTGGGATCGAAAGTGCAATTTGGGAAGGAGTTTGTCCCCACCTGGCGTGCTCTTTCCTCATCATGCCCCACCTGCCCCGTGCTGCCTTCCTGTGCTGCAGGGTTGTCGGCCCCGGTGCCCAGAGGCAGGAAGGGAAAGAAGACAAAGAACCAGATGCTGCTCCCCGAGATCAAGAACGCAGACTGGCTGACCAGCTGCAACCCTGAAGTTGTGCTGCATGACGACAGCTACAAAAAGCACCTTAAACAACACTGCAACAAGTGAGTGTTCTCCCCCCCGAGAGCGGATCTGTAAGGGCTTGTCTTGTCTTATGCCGTCGAGTCGTTTCCAGCCCGTAACGATGCCGTGGACGCATCTCTCCCAGAACGCCCCACTGTCCGTCTGCAATTGTTCCGGTAGTGGATCCATAGAGTTTTCTTGGGCTGTGCTTTGTTGGAACTGACACGTGTGTCTTTCCTAGGGTCCTTCTGCGAGTCCGGATGTTGTATTACCTGAAAGCCGAAGTACTAGGAGAAGTAGCAGATAAAGCCTTTGAAGGAACCCCTGCCAGGTATAGCCCCTGCAGTTTGCGCAGAAACTCTCTCTCTGCAGAAATCCTGGCTGACGAGACGGCGTAGAGCCCAGAAGTGTGTGTTTTCTGCCAGGTCCCCAGCCTTTTTTTTTTTTTTTTTTAATCCCACCATGTCAGCCCCAGCCTTGTTCTTCTGGGAGGACCGAAAGGCTGATGGGCCTCTGACACTCTCTACTCTCATTAGTGCTTGTATCGATCCTTCATCGTTTGTGATTTTCTCTGTAATGTACTTTATTTACCCTACCGTGTCCTTCTCGTCTTGAGGGGCTAAGCGTGGCTTCAAGACAGAGTTGTAGCTGTGAAAGACTCAGCTGGTCACCCTCAGAAGGGAACTAAATGCGAGTGAATAGAGGTCATCTGGTCCAGTCTCCTGCTGTGAGGCAGATGAACTTCCTAAGCTACCCGTAACAGGTGGTTTGTCTCTTATTTTTAGCTTAATTTTTTTCAAATAAAGATGTCTAGACATGCAGTTTCCTCAGTCTCCCTTGGTAGTACATAGAGGTTATTCCCACGAATGGATATTGACGCCTTTCATTCCTGAAGGTTTTGGTTCCATATTCCATGGGAAATGCTTTGGCCAAATTATTCTGAAAGCAAAGCATAGGCGGATTACTCAAATTAAGCTAGCAGTTGGGTGATGGAGTCCTCTCTGTTGGAGATGGTTAAACAGAGCTTTAATGCTAAATTTAAAACTTTTAATAATGTTGGCATTTGTTAAGCACTTACTATGTGCAGAGCACTGTTCTAAGCGCTGGGGGAGATACAGGGTAATCAGATCGTCCCACGTGAGGCTCACAGTTCATACCTCATCTGTAACTGAGGCACAGAGAAGGTAAGTGACTTGCCCACAGTCCGACAGCTGACAAGTGGCAGCCGGGAGTCGAACCCATGACCTCTGACTCCGAAGCCCAGGCTCTTTCCACTGAGCCACGCTGCTTCCCCGCTTTTACCAGCTTGGATAAACTTTTACTAGTCTCCCCCACATGAAATCCACTCTTCTCCTTCCCTACTTCTGTTCTGGGGTCTTCTGTCTTCCCCTACAACCCTCCACGCATCCTCTTCTAGTTCTTCCTTTAGCCTCATTCTCTCGTTCCCTTGCCATCACTGCTTCTCAGCTCCTCAATCAGTCAGTGGTGTTTTTGGAGCACTTACTGTGTGCAAAGCACTGTACTGAGAGCTTGGGAGAGTACAGTACGACCAAGTTGGTAGACGTGTTCCTTGCCCACAAGAGGCAGGGAAGAGGGAGAGGCAGATATTAAGATAGATTACAAATCTGTACATAAGTGCAGTGGGGCTGATAGGGTAACTATCCGGTGCTTAAAGGGTACAGATCCAAATGATGCAGCAGGGAGAGGGAGTCAGAGAAATGAGGGCTTCGTCAGGGAAGGCTTCTCGGAGGAGGAGTGATTTTAAGAAGCCTTCGACGGTGGGGACAGTGGTGGTCTGTTGGATGTGAAGGGGAAGGGAGTTTTGGGGCGGAGGGAGGAGATGAGCAAGGAGTTCATCCTCCGTCTAGTGGCATCCCTTGGTGGGAGGGAGTAGCGGATGACTGTTATGCCCATGTGGCCTACTGGTCCCAGCAAAAGGGTCCAACACCGCTGGCCTCTCAGACTGTAAGTAAACTAGGCCATGGGCATGAGAGACCCGGACCACAAACCAAGCCAAGACTAGTAAGGGCCCGGTGGGCTTGCAGCCAGGCCTGATGTGGGCTGCCATTTGGAGGAATCCTAGAACCCCAGGGCCAGAAAGTGTCCCCGCTGGGCTGGGAAACCTGACCTGAAGTCTTTTAGGGGAAAAAGAACCTGCTGGGTATCTCCGGTCATCTTCCCCTGGACCCTCTGATGGGGCCAGTAATGGGCAACTGTGGCAGAGGCAGGTTTTAGTGTAAGCAGAACCCCAGGAGGCAGCTCCTGGTTTGGGATGACTTGCAAGAAACGGTGTTTGAAATGGTTTGCTTTTAAAGGCTGCTTCATTCCCAGGGTCGCTTTATGCTACCTGATTTTAGCCAGCCTCTCCAACCCCTCAGTGCGCTTCACGGTCGCCTGGAAGTTCGGGAAGGGGTTCCCAGCTCGAGGTGGTCCCGGAATCTCACTCCAAATCGAGGTACCGCATCCGGGTCCGGGCCAGGGGCCCTCTGGGCGGGGCCGTTGTTTGGCTTCCCCGAGCCATCCCAATCGACTTGAAGTGGTTCCAGGTGAAGCAGAAGGAGCCAACTGAGGACCCTTCTGTGGTAATGGAGACCTCCAGGAAGCCCTGGAGTGGGACATGTGGTAGGAAAAAAGTAGGGAGCCCCAGGGCACCACAGTGCCAGTAACTCGGGGGGCTTTCCCACACCGAGCAGCCTCATCCGTGGACGGTCTTGAATTTTCAAGTGCGTTGGGTTCGTACATAGATTTGCAAGCGAAAAACCCGTTTTGAGGAGTGGAATTAACCAAACTGAACGCCCGCAGAGTTTTCTCTTTTCGTTGGTCTTTGTCTCCCAAGTGCTTAGTACAGTACTTGGCACACAATAAGCGCTCAGTAAATACGATTGAATGAATGAATGTGTGCCCTCACTCCTAAGCAGGCTGCTGGACGCCAGGGACAGCGGGTAAGGTCAAGGGTTCGGCTGGAGGGCGTATTTCACGTTGGTGTCCGGGCGGAGGGAAACTCACATCCCTGCTGTCTCTTCCTCAGGGAGCTGGACGTTCTCCTACCGGATATTGACTACGTGGAGATCCCAGTGGACTGGTGGGATGCGGAGGCCGATAAATCCCTGCTCATTGGAGTTTTCAAACATGGTGGGTATTCCTTGGTTTTCCCACAGAGAACCTGGTCTTACCGTAGGAATCCCGGCGGTGACCTGCGCAGCGTTTGCTCTTTGGAACCCAACTACCCTGGGGAGTTGAACTCTGCAGATTTTCTCTGGGCCCAAACTAGGGCTTTCGCCGGCAGAGTTCTCCCAAGTTACAGGCAGGAGGGATGTAAAGCAGGAGCTTTTCTCATAGCCTCATACCGAGAAGCCCATAAATGTCGGCCACAGTCCGCCCAGAGTCTTCATTTTGAAAAATGAAATGAGATATTCACAACGCTCGCCTACCCCCTCCCCAGTGTATCAGTGGGATTCAGGCGTGGGTGGAGAGGAGTGGCATGGAGAGGCTGAGTGTTTGGCAACCCATTTTGCCATGTGCAAGGTAGAAGATTCAGAAATTCTGTGTGATGATCACCCTCTGTTAAACTGAAGCAGTGGATAGAGCATGGGCCTGGGAGTCTGATGGACCTGGCTTCTGATCCCAGCTCAGCCACCTGTCTGCTCTGTGACTTTGGGCAAGTCACTTCACTTCTCTGGGCCTCAGTTACCTCACCTGGAAATTGGGGATTAATACTGTGAGCTCCAAAGGGCTTATGGACTTTGTCCAACCTGATTAGCTTGTAATGACTCCATTGCTTAGTAGAGTGCCTGGCTCATAGTAAACGCTTAACAAATGCAATTAAAAAAGAGTCAATGCGCCTTAAGCTCTTAAAAATACTGCAAGGGTTGTTTCACCACTTCCATTATCATTATCATCTTCATCACACTCAACCTCGTCATCTACGGCCTTAGGATGCCAGAAGTCCATTCTGAATTCTTCATTCTGGCTCAGATGGGTCTATTTTGGATCTAATGAAGACCTATATTATTTATTTTCTGCTTTCAACTCCTTTTTTGTGGGCAGCCAAATTGGATCCTTGGGCCTGGATTTACAGTGTAACCTTTATGGCCACTTAAAATAGGAAGGAAGGAATGAAACCTAACCAGGAAGAACTTGATCTGCTATAGGCTGGAAGAGGGGCTGCAGAGGTAGCTATCCAGAGTCCTCAGATTCCTTTGCCAACTAACGTAACAATTTATATGTGGTTTGGAATATGAACGTCAAGCGGGTATCTCATATAACTAGAGTAAAACTGTTCGGTCGGGAGGATTGTCTACTGCCTAAAAGTTCCGTTTCTGCACAGAAATGTTCTCTCTTTAAGGACAGGGATATGACTGATCTAAACTTGTAAATGTCCATTTATTTAAGTGGAGATATAAAATAAGGATCTGGTGCTGTAAGGTAAAGGAGGGTTATGTGTGCCCTGTTCTCATCACCTTCCAACCCGGTTCACCGTCGCCTAGGTTACGAGCGGTACAACGCCATGCGAGCAGATCCAGCCCTTTGCTTCCTGGAGAAAGTCGGCATGCCGGACGAGAAGTCCCTTTCAGCGGAACAGGGCGTCACCGATGGAGCACAAGATGTCGCCGAAAGGTAAGGGGGTAGACCGGCGTAGCTCCATTCCCCAAATCCCATCGTCCTCCACCTGTAAGTCCCTTATAGACAGGGATCATGTCTACCGTCTCTGAATATTGTACTCTCCCAAGCCCCCATGACAGTGCTCTGTACACTCAAAAAATACCCTTGATTGATTGATTTCTAAGCCTCTTAGTTGCCTCCCAGTGCAGATATAAACACCAAGAGATTCGTTCATCTGACTTGAATCTTTTCTAAGGTGATTAGCCGTTTTCTCCCCCTCTGCTCCGTCCCTCATTAACACTTGTTTCTTCTTTTGTCCTTGCCCTCTTAGCACCCGATCTCTATGGCAGCAGGGAGTTAGATGGCTTAGCTCCCGCTTCGGAAATAAGTCTTACAAGGTTGTAAGATTGGGGCATTTTAGAACAATTTCTTTCCGAGCCGAACTCGAAGAACGGTTCTTCGTGCAGCTCAGCTGGTGACTTGCATCCCTTTTGTGGCTTTTCCGACCTGCAAGTAATTTCATGCAAGCATCAGGGTTTATGTGAGAATGAGCAGGGAAGCCATTAAACCCATCTCACGTTCTCCCAGCCTACCAGATTAGAAGGATCCCCAGGCATTTGCCTACTGTTCTCTAATCATCGTCCTCCTCATAAATGGTATTTCTTGAGCGCTTACTCTGTCCAGAGCACTGTACTAAGCACTTGGGAGAATACAATACAAGATGAACCGTATTCTCCAAACCATGTATTTGGGCTTGTCGAATCAACCCCGGGATGCCCCTTCCGTAGTCTCATTTTATTTTTTCTCTGGCTCCTGTTTTAGAAGCAGTACGGATAAAGAAGAGAGCTCTGAAGACAAGTTAGATGGACTACAGAAACACTCGGTGAGTCAGATGTGCAGGAGGTGTTACATATATTTCAGTCAATCAGTCGTATTTATTTCACAAGTGTCTCCTTGGAGAATGTCAGCGGAGGGGATCCCACTCAGAGAAGCAAAACATAGAAGTTGCACGGTTGGTCTGCATCCCCCATTCTGGCCACCTCATACTCTACTGACTTGAGATGTTAAATCTGGCTGATTCCAGGCTGCTTCTGCAATTTTCCTCAAGTCCTCAATCCATCCCCTATCAGAATCGCACCTGTAGAGTTTGCGGTACTCTACCAGTCACGACTTCAGGAGGGAGAGTCAAGCAGAGGCATACCCATTCCATTCCTAGCTTGGGCAGTGGCTAGCCAGTGGCGGGCAATCTGCTACAAGTCAAAACTCCCCTGTGCTGGGCAGCAGCAGCATGGGAGAGAATTAGGGCAGAGACTCATTTACTGCAAGGAAGGAGGCAGTCGTAAACCACTTCCATATTTTTACCAAGAAAACTCTTTGGATCCACTACCAGACGATTGCAGATGGAGAGGGGGCATTCTGGGAGAGATGTGTCTATGGCGTCGCTATGGGTCGGACCCGACTCGACAGAATAAGACAACAACCACCTCAGTCCATCAGTCCTATTCACTGACCACTTACTGTGTGTAAAACGCTATTCTAAGGCCTTGGAAGAGTACGGTCATCATTAATGGTATTTATTGAACGCTTACTATGTGCAGACCACTGGACAGTGCAGTACAACAGAATTGCTAAACACATACCCTGCCCACAAAGAACTTACAGTGTAGAGGGAGAAAGACATTAAAATAAATTATTGATAGGTACATAAGTGTTGAGGGGCTGGTTGGGGGCAGGAGGCGGTGAATATCAAGTACTTAAAGGGTACAGATAATAATAATTATGGTATTTGTTAAGCATTTACTTTGTGCCAAGCACTGTTCTTAGCACCGTTCTAAGTGCTGAGGGTGACATAGAAGGGAGAGGGAAGAGAAAATGAAAGCTTAGTTGGGGAAGGTCTCTTGAAGGAGATGTGAGCTAGGTTGTAAGCTGGTTGTGGGCAGGGAATGTATCTACCAACTCTGTTGTATTCTCCCAAGCACTTAGTAGAATGTTCGGCACACAGTAAGCACTATACAAGTATGATTGATTAATAAGGCTTTGAAGGTGGGGAGGGTGGTGTTCTGTCAAATATGAAGAGCGAGGGAGGTCCCGGCCAGAGGCGAGTCACGCCGTATTTATTGCTATTGTTCTTGTCTGTCCGTCTCCCCCGATTAGACTGTAAGCCCATCAGAGGGCAGGGACTGTCTCTATCTGTTACCGATTTGTACATTCCAAGCGCTTAGTACAGTGCTCTGCACATAGTAAGCGCTCAATAATACAACTGTTGAATTGAATTGAATAGACAGCGAGAGAGACACAATCGAGGTACAGTGAGTAGATTACCATTAGGGGAGCAAAGTGAGCAGGCTGGATTATAGTAGGAAATCAGCAAGGTAAGATAGGAGGGGAGAAATTGAGTACTTTGAAGCCGGTGGCGAGGAGTTTGTGGTTGATGTGAAGGTGAATGGGCAACCACTGGAGGTTCTTGAGGAGTGGGGAAACACGGACTGAACATCTTTTTTAGAAAAGGGATCCGAACTTCAGAGTGAAGTTTGGACTGGAGTAGGGAGAGACAGGAGGCAGGGAGGTCAGCGAGGAGGCAGATGCAGTAGTCAGAAAGGGATAGGAGAAGTGCGTGGATCGGTTTAGGAGTTTGGATGGAGAGGAAATGGTGGATTTTAGTGGTGTTTTGAAGGTAGAACCGACAGAACTTGGTGGCGGATTGAATGTGTCGTTTGACTGAGAGAGATGAGTCAAGGATAATGCTAAGGTTACGGCTTGTGAGACAGGGAGGCTCGTGGTGCCGTTTATAGTGATGGGGAAGTCGGGAAGGACAAAGTTTGGGCGGGAAGATGAAGAGTTCTTTTTTGGACATGTTAAGTCCTCGCTGCTGGACCAAATTACGAACAGTATACTAAACCCTGAGGCCAGCTGCCCTTTTCCTGCACTGTAATGAGGTAGGAAGGAAAAATACTGAAAAAACCACTTCAGTTAGAAACAAGAGGCATTTCCTTCGTTCTCCCATCTCTTCTCCTTTTCTTCTCTCCCCCCCCGCCTTTCCACTTCTAGGTCTGGAGGAACTGTGCCCTTCCCTCACTTGCTTACTTAATTGCTAAATATAGTGAACATTGTAATGATGGCTTTGTCACCAGAGTATGAGGAAAAAATGCAGAAAAGAGTTAAATTCATAGAATTTAGCTCTCATGTGCAAAGTGCCAGGATTGATGCAGAAGATTCATACAGGACACAGTCCCTCTTCTACTTGGGGCTCACAGTCATAGAATCATTTTACATTTTTAAGCCCATCCTTGACAAAACGGCAGTATTTTCAAAAATTTCATTTCAAAAAATGTATTGAAGTATACATAACCATGCGTGGCATAAGGAATTCTTAGGGAGACTTGTTTCTGATGGACAGAGGCCTGGTCTTGTGCATTCACAGAATAATGGTAGTGAACAAGAAATTAATTCCCTACACAGCAGAACTTTACAGTGGTGGTTACTCTGTTTTCTCTTAGGAAAGTTCCAGTTCCTGTGGTGAATTTGAGAAGAAAGATGACCCCACGGCAGGTGAGATTATGTCCCGAATACAGCAAAGGAAACCAATTTTCCAGTCTCGCTTACGCTAACCACTTATCAAAAAGGTGGCCGGGATTGCTAATTACTAACCCTCTCAGTGGGACTCAGCTTTAGGTCTTCCCGAGGTCTTAAACAAAGTAGCTTTGCCAAGTTCCCTTTAGACAACTGGAATTCCTCATTCTAAAGCTAGAAAGCTAACAATTTCTTCTCTTTTTTTTTGTGGTATTTGTTAAGCGTTTCCTCTGTGCCAGGCACTTTACTAAGCACTGGGGCAGATACAAGCTAATCAGGATGGACAGGATCCCTATTCCATATGGGACTGACCATCTTAATCCTCATTTTTCAGATGAGGTAAATGAGGCACGGAGAAGTGAAGTGACTTACCCAAGGTCACCCACAGTGGACCAGTGGCTGAGCTGGGATTAGAACCCAGGTCCTTCAGACTCCCAGGCCCATGCTCTAGCTACTAGGCCACCCTGCTTCTGCTTTAGAGGTATTAGCGTGACGGTGGGTTCAGGACTGCTGGAATAGCCGAACGATATGAGAAACACAGACATTGACAGGAGTCCCGGGAGGAGAAGGCTGTAAGTGTTGCCCAGAGTCAGATGCACTTGTCTCGGCAGCCTCATATCCAGAAGGTGTCTCTCACACTCCCATAGATTTGCCAAGTGGCCCAGGAGGCCGGCTCACCTCTCTGCGTATATGTATGAGCAGGGCCCAGTAATGCAAGCCCGCCAGGCTCATTCATTCATTGTCATACTTATTGAGCGCTTACTGCGTGCAGGGTACTGTCCTGAGCGCTTGGGAGAGTACAGTATAAGAACAGACACATTTCTGCCCACAATGAGCTCACAGTCTAGAGGTGTAGGAGGTCTAAACAAGGCAGCGACGTGGAAAACGGTTGCTAAGAGAAGCCAGTTAATTCGTTCCCTCCCTTAGTTACCCGACAGTTCCTTGCCTGACCTTGGGCCCGAACAAGCATCTCTTCTCCAGACTGGGAGTTCTTTTCTTTGTAAACAACCGACCCTTGTTTCTTCCTCGGCTTGTAAATCCTAATGTCCTCGCTGATGTTTGAAGCCCAGGATGGCTCCGACCCAGACAAATCGCCCTGGCCCGTTGCCTCCGCCCTCACGGCCCGACTGCGACGCCTCGTCACCGTCTACCAGCGCTGCACCCGCAAGGAGCCCACCAGACCTGAGGTCCTGGTGCCCGGCAGCCAGGGCTATTGGTTGCAAGAGGAGATGTTCCGCAGAGCCTCCGAATTGGACCCCGTCAGCAAGGAGATCCAGAAAAGGTAACGTACCGCCGCCAGAGGGTTGGACTCTGTGGGGAGCTGAAATGGCCCTACTCCTCATCTCACGTTCCCATCTATAATAATAACTGGTGCGTTTCTTAAGCGCTTACTGTGTGTCGAGCGGTCAGTCCGTCATATTTATTGGGCGCTTACTGTGTGCGGAGCACTGTATTAAGCGCTTGGGAGAGTACAGTTCAACGACGCATTCCCTGCCCGCAGCGCGTTTACAATCTAGTCTTTCCTGGGGAAGACACAAGTAAATCAGACCAGGTAAAGTCCCTGTCCCACATGGGCCTCACACTCTAAGCAGGAGGGAAAGCAGGTATTGAATCCCCACTTTGCAGACGAGCGAACTGCGGCACAGAGGATAATAACAGTAATTATAATGATGGTATTTGTTAAGTGCTTACTGTGTGCCAAACACTGTTCTGAGCACTGAGGTAGCTACAAGGTACTCAGGTTGTGGGGCTCGCAGCTTGACCCCCATTTTACAGATGAGGTAACTGAGGCACAGAGAAGTGAAGCGAGTTGCCCGAGGTCACACGGCAGACAAGCGGTGGAGCCGGGATGAGAACCCAGATCCTCTGACTCCCAGGCCCGTGCTCTATCCACTGCTCCACGCTGCTTCTCTCGTCCCCGATCTCTGTTCTCCGTTCATCACGAACCGGGACTGCAATCAGTCCGCTTGGTGCCGTGGATGAGTGGGCGTTCATTCCAGTTTAGAAAGACTGCTGCTTTAGGTGAATGACCAGGCAGCACACATCAATCAATTAGCCAGTGGTGTGAATTCAGCACTTACTCTGTGCAGAGCACTGTACTAAGCACTTGAGAGAGTACAGTCCAAAAGCGTTGCTAGGTACGTTCCACTGTGCCGCTTTCAAGCAGTGGCCTATAGATCGTAAAACTCATTGTGAGCCGGGAGTCTGTCTATCAACCGTTGTGTCGTACTCTCCCAAACACTTAGTACAGCGTTCCGCACACAGTAAGCACTCAAGAAATATGATGGATTGATCAACTGGCCCGGAGGGTCCAGTTGGAGCTGATCCTTGCCTGAATTTCCAGTCCATACCCTGCGATTCTCATCCTCTCAGGACTGCAGTAGCGTGAAACAGCGTGGCTCGGTGGAAAGAGCCTGGGCTTCGGAGTCAGAGGTCATGGGTTCGACTCCCGGCTCTGCCACTTGTCAGCTGTGTGACTATGGGCAAGTCACGTAACTTCTCTGTGCCTCAGTTACCTCATCTGTAAAATGGGGGTGAACTGTGAGCCTCACATGGGACAACCTGATTACCCTGTGTCTACCCCAGCGCTTTGAACAGTGCTCGGCACAATAAGCGCTTAAGAGATACCAACATTATTATTATGTCAGAGGTTCCGGCGGTCGGAGATTCTTCCTGAGCAGGCATAGGCTCCTAAGATGTCTCAGGACTCAGTTTGCCCAGGTATAACACACCTTCCCAGGAAACGGTAGCAGTCCCCAAAGAGATCTGGTCTCCACCTAGGTTAGAGGTGCCCTGCCTTCATCCCGCCGGCAAAAGTGGTAATGTTGCCATCCTCTACTGTTGATGACAGTTGTGGTATTCCTAAGCGCTTACCTAACACCAAATTGCTGTGCTGATTGCTGGGGGGGAGTCGAGATAATCAGATGAGACGCAGTCCTTGTCCCACATGGGGCTCAGTCTAAATAGAAGGGGAAATGGGGATTTAATTCCTAGTTTCCAAATAAGAAAGCTGAGGTGCAGAGAAATTAAGAGACTTGCCCGAGGTCATACAGCAGGTAAGAGCCGGAGCCAGGACTAGAAATCGAGTCTTCTGACTCTCAGTCTCCTACTTTTTCCCCTGAGGCCACTCTATTTCTCAAACTGCTCTCTAGAGGAATCCAAAATTCTTATACAACAAAGTGAATTTTACACCTCACAGGTGTCCTGTTGCTATCACGACCATCTATCCACTAAGTCTTGTATATTGAGCTCAATCCTGGGGAAATGAAGGAAAGTAGAAATACAGTCAGTTCTCCTGTAACATTGGATTGGCACTCTTAAAGAACCCCACTTGGAGGAAAACCCACGTTGTAGCATTCATGCTGTGTCCAGGGCTGCATCAGACATAGTAATGATAATAATGATAACATCAGACATAATAATGATAATAATAGTTATTGTATTTGTTAAGCACTTACCCTCTGCCAGTGACTGTACTAAGCGCTGGGGTAGATGCAAGCAAATTGGGTGGGACACAGTCCCTGTCCCACATGGGGCTCACTCTGTAAATCCCCGTTTTACAGATGAGGTAACTGAGGCCCGGAGAAGTGAAGTGACTTGCCGAAGTTACAGAGCAGACCTGTGGTGGATGAGAACCCAGGTCCTTCTGACTTCCAGGCCCGTGCTCTCTCCACTCAACTGCGCTGCTTCATGGTGGAGGCCTTGATTCCCCTAGCATTCCCTGCGTCCTCTCTGCACCAAAGCAGTCGTGCAGCCAAGATATTCATTCATCCATTCAATAGTATATATTGAGCGCTTACTATGTGCAGAGCACTGTACTGAGCGCTTGGAATGTACAATTCAGCAACAGATAGAGACACTCCCTGCCCAATGATGGGCTTACAGTCTAACCAGGGGAGATATCAGGGGAGTCCTACTGTGGCATGGGAATGATGCATGGTGACCCCATTCCCACATTAGTTCCTTACTCTCCAAAGCACCGGGACCTAGTAGAGTCAAGATGTCCTGGATTCGAATCCCACTCCCCCATTTATCTGCTGTGTGGCCTCAAGTAAATCCTTAATTTCTCTGTGTCTCCTTGTCTGTAAAATGGAGATTAGATATCGGTCTCCCTCCTACTTAAACTATAAAACCTGTTTGGGACAGGGACTCTGTCCGATTCGCATATACAGTACATACCCGAGAGTTTAGTCTTTGCCATATAGTAAGTGCTTAAGAGATACCTAGTCCTTGGCATATAGTAAGTGTTTAACAGATAACACAGTTATAATTATCATTTTGTGATTGTGATCATTTTGATACTACGAGGGCTTAATGGGTGGGCGAGCGCTTTAGGTGTTTCTTCTCTGTAATGTCACAACATCAGAACCTGGAGCCATCAATTGATTCATTCAGTTAAATTCAGCTCAGGTCTGGCACGGGACACACTGTGACGAGTTGTCATTCTTTTCTCCTCCCTGTCACCGCCATCCTCAAGGTGGACGAGACGAGAACAAGCCGATTTCTACAGAACCGTGTCCTCCTTTGGCGTGGTCTACGATCAGGAGAAGAAGTCCTTTGACTGGACCCAGTTTCGCCTCATTTCTCGTCTGGATAAGAAGACGGACGAGAGTCTGGAGAAGTATTTTTACAGCTTCGTGGCGATGTGCAGGAATGTGTGTCGCCTCCCTACGTGGAAAGATGATGGTGAGGAAAGGGACCCGTCAAAATACCTAGAGGAGGCCAATAAGGAATTCTGTTATTTTAAAATCTTAGCAATAGCTCGTTGAGGACTCGTCTGGATTCTTATTTTTTTTTTTATGGTATTTTTAAGCAATGACTGTGTGGCAGCTTCTATACTAAATGCTAGGGAAGATGTAAATACGATTGAATGAATATAAGCTGATCGGGTTGGACACTGTCCCCGTCCCACACGGGGCTTACAGTCTTAAACCCAATTTTACAGATGAGAGCACTGAGGAACAGAGAAGTGAAGGGACTTGTCCAAAGTCAAACAGCAGACAAGTGACAGAGCGGAAATAAGAACTCACGTCCTTCTGACTCTGAGGCCAGGGCTAGGCCACAACGCTTCTTTAGGTCCCCTTGTCTGGGGAACCTCGAAGATGAGGGAAATGTAAGAGTTCAATATGGTCCAGTCCTCAGAGATTGCTTTATGTCCACGGATTTATACAGAGGTGGGCAGACTGTCTCCCCTTCTTCGGCTGTCTTTGGAAGGTGTCTCATGACATCCTCATGCCCTTGTGCGAGCATTTGCCTCCGGGGGTAGGCACAGGGCGATGGGCAT
Source organism: Ornithorhynchus anatinus (assembly GCF_004115215.2). Lineage (NCBI taxonomy): Eukaryota > Metazoa > Chordata > Mammalia > Monotremata > Ornithorhynchidae > Ornithorhynchus > Ornithorhynchus anatinus. The sequence goes on from NC_041735.1 coordinate 22,569,182, forward strand.
GCCCGATGGCGTTGTCCTGCTTCCTCCCCCTTGGATCTTTTCTAACCATTTCTTGGAATCACACACAATAAAATGACGTTGCCAGAGAATGCCAGCTGCCAGGCAGACATTCTCTGAGGGGTGTGAAGGTGAGCTAAGTGTGAAGAGAGAGCTGGGATAGGGCCGGAGGGAGAGCTTCCCTTCCGACAGCTACCGAACGAGGATGTAAGCTCGTTGTGGGAAGGGAATGCGTCCTCTAATTCGGTTGTATCGTACTCTTCCCAGCGCTTAATACGGTGTTCTGCCCGTAGTAAATGCTCAATAAATACCCTTTATTGATTGATAGATATTACGGCCCCACTCAGCCTGAAGGGGAGAAGAGATCCGTCGCTAATTCTGCTAATGGGGCTTGCTCACAAAAAATGAAAAGTCGACCTATTCATCAATAATTATTGATGAGGGTCTTGCTAGCCAAATCCTTTCGTGATATTGAAAGTGTTTGGTCAAGTGCAAGACTAATTATAATACATTTAGGGAAAGTGCTTTTTCCTCTGCTATGCTTTCCATATTCTAAGAGTCTAAATACTGGTTTATAATGTACGAGGTGCTGTTTATCGATTTGGACGCAGTCTTTGGCCCGCAGAGAGTTCGCAGGTTAGATAGAGTGTGGGGGATGGTAGGCACAGAGAAGCAGCATGGCCTAGTGGTTAGAGCATTGGCTTGGGAGTCAGAAGGACCTGGGTTCTATTCCCAATTCCACCACTCGCCTGCTGCGTGATTCACTTCTCTGTACCTCTGATCCCTCATCTCTAAAATGGGGATTAAGACTGTGAAACCCATGTGGAACAAGGACTCTGTCTGACCTGATTATCTTGTATCTTCCCCAACACTCAGTACAGTGCTTGACATAAAGTAAGTGCTTAACAAATACCATATTTGCACGTAATAAAAGACAGTATCTGCTCCCTTTATTTACCCCTCCCTCAGCCCCATAGAACTTATGTCCATATCCCTAATGCGTTTATATATATGTGTCGGTCTCCCCCTCTAGACTGAGCTCGTGGTCGTTGTGGAAGAACGTGTCTTCCAACTCGGTCATATTGTAAATCTCCCAAGTGCTTAGTACATAGCTCTGCACGGAGCGAAGCGCAGAATAAATACGGTGGATTACTTGATTGATTGGAAAGATGGGACTCGATGCAGATTCACGTTGAATCAACCCGTCTTGGAGGCGCCATTTGGTCCAGAGCACCTGCCGGCAGGAGGCAACATTACCTAGTGAAAAGGGCACGGGCCCGGGAGTCAGAGAGTATCTGGGTTCTAATTCCGGCGCTGCCGCTTGTCTGCTGTGTGACCTCAGGGAAGTCACTTCACTTCTCCGTGCCTCCGTTCCCTCATCTGCAAAATGGGGATTAAGACTGTGAGCCCTATGTGGGACAGGAGCTTGCGTCCAACCCGATTATCTTGTTTCTACCCCGGCGCTCAGTACAGAAACTGGCACGTAATAAGCACTAAACAGATACCACAGTCATCAATAATTAGCATTCCTAGGCCCGGTACTGCTTCCGGTCGAGCTGACGGTTGGCTCTTAGCCACGGAACCGTGCCGAGAAGCCCCGTAGCCGGGCTTGGAGTCGCCCTCTTGTAACTAACTCAGAGGGTCCAAAAGCGGTGGGAATACCGGCCTGTGGGCCTCCGTCGCTAATGGTCTGTCTGCTTATCTGCCCCCGCCAGGCCCCCCGGATCCCGGGATCTACGTGGAGCCGATCACCGAGGAGCGTGCCGCCAGGACTCTGTACCGCATCGAACTCCTGAGGAAGGTCCGAGAACAAGTGCTCAAGTGCCCTCAGCTGGCCGAGCGCCTCAAACTGTGCAGGCCCAGCCTCTACCTTCCGGTCTGGTGGGAATGCGGGAAGCACGACTGGGACCTCCTGGTCGGCACCGCCAAGCACGGGCTGAACCGCACCGACTACTACATCATGAACGACCCGCAGCTGTCCTTCCTGGACGCCTATAGAAACTACGCCCAGCACAAGAGGACCGGGGCTCAGGGCCCGGAAAGCCTCTGTTGCCTCTACCAGAGCAACTCCAAGCTGTACGAATCCCTCACCTACCATCCGATGGAGAGGATCCGGGATCCGATGGAGAACGAACCCGGGAATCCGGTGACCGTGGACGGCACCGACGATCGCCTCGGCCACCCCGAAGACAGCCCGCCGGATGGGACCTGTGAGCACCTGATTTCCAGAGTCCAGGATATCATTTCCATCCACCCCGGCGAAGGCTTATCGCCCGGGGCCTACGGCGAGACGGCGTTCGGCGGAGAGCCGGGCTCGCTCGTTCGGGAGACCCGGGGCAACGCGGAGACCGAGAGAGAGGCCGTTGCCGGATTAGGGAGCGGAGCCCTAGAGGACGGTCCGGGCGTCTGGGTGGCGAGGGCCACCGGAGACTCCTGCTTCCTTGGTTTGGAAGCGGGAGGCGAGCGGAGCAACAGTAAAGACGAGTGGCAGGTACCGCGGTCCTCTCCCGGGAAGGAAAGGACCCTCGACGAGAACGCCCCGACGCAGAGACCCGACCCCAAGAGGCCCCCCGAGGCCAAACGCATCAGTAGGCGGACCCCCCCTCCCCGGGACCACGGGAGCCTAAGTGGGTTAGTGGAGATCTGCAGCCTCAGTGTCTGTAATTCGGAGAGGAAGCTCCCCTCGGAGCAGCAGTTCATCGACCTGTTGGAAGACAAAGGCCTCGGAGGCACGCTGGTGCTGGGTCAGAGCCCCAGCGACGACGAGGACGACGAGGACGAGGAGGAAGAGGAGGACGAGGAGGAAGAGGAGGAAACGGGGGCAGCCGCCCTGAGGGAGAGACTGAGGGGAAGGCCGGAGGTTGCGAAACCGACCGACCCTAACGCCCCCGCTCCCGGGGGGCCGCACGGAGGTGCCGTGGGGGAGGAGGCGGCGGCCAAGGGAAGTGACCCCGAGCAAACAAACGGCGGCCCGGGGGAGCCGAGGTGCGTTGGTCGCGCAGCGTCCGAATGTCACCGCCAACCGATAGACAGGGGGAAAGCCGAGGGGGGAACCGATGAATCTGAGGGGGAGAGTCCCAGGGACTGGGACAGAGGCCGGCACAAAGGCAAAGCTCTTGACAATATCACTACACAGGGTGGCGCTGCAGCTGTCCCATCAGAGCCCTTGAATACAGACCTCCGGCTTTTCCCAGAAGATCCCTGGGAGGCCAGCGCAGGAAGGAAGCCCCGTCGCACCGCGTCTCCTCCGGCGGGGAGCGAGCTGAAGCAGGAAGACGTGGAGTCGGAGAGCAGGGATGACGGGGAGGAGAAGGACGGGAGCTGTCTGAGTCAAGGTACGGTTCCCGAGCCCCTTCCTTGGCCCAGGCCGGGACGGCTTCGGGCGGGGCGAGGCGGCGACGCTTCACTGCGGCCCGGCCGTTGGGAGGCGCGGTCGAGGCGGGGGCCCGGCTGTCGGAACCCCCCGGGCCCTCAGTTTGACACAGACGGCCCCTCGGACACCCTCATTCTTGTTAGGGAAGGCTATAGGTTCCCCTTTTTTCGGTTTAGAGGACCCCGATGCTGATAAATTTGATTTCTTAAAAAAGGGGAGATTGAGAAATTTTTAATGGAAGCAATTAGAATTCTTTGGAAAGGAACCGAAAATCGGCCAAATGAAAAGTTTTGTTGCTTTTTTTTAAAAAAACCCCACAATAATGCTAAGTTGGGCAAGTAATAGAAAAGGATTAAAGAGAAAAGGCATTTTGATCCACAGTGAGTCCAGGAGATCTGGATTTTGCTCAAGGAAACAGCCCTAGGGCCCCACGAAAAAGCATTCTTTTAAAGAAGAAAGACGGTGGGGGTAGGTAGAGGCTGAGTGAACTGGAAAATACTTCATAAAATTGCAAAATATAAGTGGAAATTCCACAAGAGGGGGAATTTAGGCTGGCTTACCAGGGAGGAGGTAATACTTTCAAGGAATACATTCGGACAAATAAAAAACAGCTATGCAAGATAGGAGGCACGTCCAAGAATATAGTGAGGCTGCCTTTAGATTCAGTCAGCTGAGGAAAATTAGTGTTGCCCCTGGCTGGATGGGAAGCAGCGTGGCCCAGGGAGTCAGAGGACCTGGGTTCTAAGCCCGGCTATGCCACTTGCCTGCTGTGTGACCCTGGACAAATCACTGCACGTTTCTGGGCCTCAGTTTCCTCATCTGTAAAAAGCGATTCAGTACTTGTCCTCCATCCTGCTTAGACTGTGATTCCAGGGGGGAGAATGACTGTTTCTGATGTGATTATCTTGTATCCCCCAGTGATTGGCCCTTAGTAAGAGCTTCAATACCCAAATTATTATTATTCTATTATTAGAGAAAACAGATATCACTAGGCTACAGGGCCTTTTGCCTCTTCCACAAAACAGGCCAACTCTGATTTCACGCCTGGGGCAAGTAGCACCGAGTTGAGGGGTGTTGTAATGCAGTAAAATGAGGGTGATTATAGAGAGATCGTATAAGTAAAATTCAACGGCACTGCAGCAGCATAGCCTAGTAGAAAGAGCACGGGGCTGGTAGTCATAGGACCTGGGTTCTAATTCCCAGCGCCCACCATATGCCTGCTATGGGAACTTGCACGTCCCATAACTTCTGTGTGCCTCAGTTCCCTCATCTTTTAAAATGGGAATTCAATAACTTTTCTTCCCCTCTAGTTAGATTGCGAGCCCTGTCGGGGCCAGGGATTGGGTCTGACATGATTCCCTTATATATTCCCCAGCGCTTAGAACAGTGCTTGAAACACAGTAAGTGCTTAACAGAAACCACGATTATTATAATTATTATTTTGAGAACTCACAGGGGGACTAGTGAAATACCGAAGACGGAAAAGGGGCAAGTATAAAAAGGAATAAAAAACAAGTCTTGGGAACAGTAGATTTATCACCTTAGCTTTAAGACTGGGCCACTGGATACGGAAATGTAACTAGAAAAGTAAATCACCGGCCACACTTCCTAATACCCAGTAGTACGATGGGGAATGCTTCGTCGGGTGTCGGGCCGGAGAAGCTATCGAAGGGACTGTTTTATGAATGGAGGTAGCATTTGGTCTTTGCAGCACCAGTGATGGTGATGATGAATAGGCCGATGACAGGAAAGTGTGATTTCAGAAGAAGAAAGGCCAGGGAACAGGGGTGAACCTGAACACGTTTCTAACTGGAACACGGCCTCTGCCATAGGCAGCAGTCAGTTGATGGTATTTACTGAGTGCTTACTGTACGCAGAGCACCGTACTAAGCACTCAAAGCGCAGTGAGCCGGCATTGCACTGGGGGAGGGAGGTGGGGTAGATGGCGATGAAGTTGGCCAAGAATGCTTGGGCAGAAGGCATATCAGGTGGTGCCCAGGTGCTCCCCCTGCACGAGTCCTGGTAGAAAGGTCACTGCCCTCCCTGAAAGCTGCCGCAAACAATTTCCGGGCCAGAATGGTCAGACCGGAAGTTTTTCTTCACCAGAGCCGAGGTCCGACCCGCTCTGGGTTCTTGCACTCACTGCCTGAGGCAGGTGTGGAACCTTCCAGGTTCCAGCAGCATGGTGGTGGCTACAGAAGGTTCAACCTCATGTAGGTGGCAAGGTCATTCAAGTCCTGACCGAAACCAGGCGGGAGAAGCGGGTCCCTTTGACTTCTGCAGAGCCTGGGGGCTGCTTTGTAGGGAGAGAGAGGCAGCCGCACTTCACTTTGTAGGGCTGAATGCGAAGTTGAGCTCAGCTCCTTGGTCAAGCGATCGTATTTATTGGGAACCTATCGTGTGCAGAGCACCGTAAGAAGCGCTTGGGAGAATACAGTATAACAATAGACACATTCCCTGCTCACAACGAGCTTACGGTTTAGAAGGGAGACAGCTCTTAATATAAATGTATAAAACACAGTCATGTGCATAAGTGCTGTGAGGCTGGGAGAGGGGTTGAATAAAGAGAGCAAGTCAGGGTGATGCCGAAGGGAGTGGGAGAAGAGGAAAGGAGGGCTTAGTTAGGGAAGGCCTCTTGGAGGAGATGTGCCTTTAATAACTCTTCGAAGATGGAGAGAGTAATTTTCAGGTGAGGCGGGAGTTCCAGGACAGAGACAGGACGTGTGGGCGAGAAGTCGTCGGCGAGAAAGATGAGATTAAGTTACAGCGAGAAGGTTGGCAGTAGAGGAATGAAGAACGTGGGCTGGATTGTATTAGGAGAGAAGTGAGTTGAGGTAGGAGGGGGCAAGGTGATTGAGTGCTTTAAAGCCAGTGGTGAGGAATTTCTGTTTGATGCAGAGGTGGATGGGCAACCACTAGAGATTCTTGAGGAGCGGAGGGAAATATGACCTGAAAGGTTTTGATCCAGGCAGCAGAGTGAAGTATGGACCGGAGTGGGGAGACACAGGAAGCAGGGAGATCAGCAAGGAGGCTCATAAAATAATCAAGGTGGGTTAGGATACGTGATTGATGTATTAGCGTATTTTGGCTTTTCCTCTGTTTCCTCCCATTGGGCTCCTTGGCGTTTGATTAAAGAGAGCATCTCAAGAAATGTAAAAGAGTTTGAGGTTCCCTAAAGGCATTATAGAGGACTCAATTTAGTTGATGATGAAAGATATTGAAAAAAATGATTATAAAGTGGCATCTGAGCTCTGGAAAGAGGAGCAGGACATCTAGGTCCCAGGTACCTGGGGAAGCTGCCTTCCGAGGGAGCCCGTCTCACGGGGGCGGGAACCCCCTACCCCCCCGAGGACTCCAAGGTGTGTCTTGCCAACTTTGGGGCTGTAGAGAGGAGTGGGTGCCCCCAGGGCGGGCATGGGCAAGCTTGAAGTCAGAAGCAGTCAAAGTTCACCTCTCCTCCACCCTACTTCACCTCTGCAGCCAAGGTGGCAAGAGGCAGGGCCGGGTTCTGCGCCTTTCTCTTCCGAAGTGGACTGTGAGCCCCATGTGGGACGGGGACTCTGTCCAACCTGATTAACCCTTGTATCTATCCCAGCATTTAGTACAGTGCCCGGCACATAGTAAGAGCATAACAGACACCGTACTAAAAAAAAAAAAAGGTGGGAGGGGGGTATGCTGCCAAACTAAAGAAGTAGTACCCTAGCTCCCAGAGCAAAGCACAAGGGAAAACAAAACAGGCCTCCTGATGCTCTCTTGTCTGTTAGCCAAAACAACCTCTCCAGGGCTCATTTTAACTTACTGACTGTTTTGGGCCCGCAGGGAAATAAGTCTGGAAGGTGAAGTGTTCCTCAATACAAATGAACTGGTGTTTGTAAGCGTCCATCCCATCCAGGTAGTCAGTCGGTCAGTCAATCAGTGGTATTTACGGAGCCCTTACTATGTGGAGAGCACTGTTCTAAACACTTGGGAGAGTAACGATGCAGCAGAATTAGCAGTCACGTTCCCTAGTCCAACTTTTGAGAAGCAGCGTGGCGCAGTGGAAAGAGCACGGGCTTTGGAGTCAGGGCTCATGAGTTCGAATCCCAGCTCTGCCACTTGTCAGCTGTGTGACTGTGGGCAAGTCACTTCACTTCTCTGGGCCTCAGTTCCCTCATCTGTAAAATGGGGATTAAGACTGTGAGCCCCACGTGGGACAACCTGATTCCCCTGTGTTTACCCCAGCGCTTAGAACAGTGCTCGGCACATAGTAAGCGCTTAACAAATACCAACATTATTATTATTATTATTAACTTTCTGCCCTAATTCTATGTCAGGAGAAGCCAGAGTCATGATTCAGCGGGGCCAAACAAATTCCTCAGGAGTCTGAAAGAGCAGGCTTTAGGCCATCCCTCACCTTGATTAAAAGATTATACACCAAGAATACTTACCAAGTGCCAACCTAGGAGGTGGGCATGTGGAATTTGGGGATGGCGCCAAAGGGAGTTCCTCAGGAGTCGATCATTCTCAGCTTGGCAAGCAGGGGGAGACGAGATCTGGAAATTGAGTGTGCTTGATCCCAAACTTCCCAGGAACGTCCTTTGATGTCCAGGCCTTGCTCAAGAACTGGGGGAGTTCAGGTGGGCTTCATTTGTAGTCCCTGGCGGGGGCAGCCCCAATCTCCCTGTCCTACGCACCGGTTCCTACCCTCTAAGGAGACGGGAGGGGACAGAGCTTCCTCATGTAACGGAGCAGAAGTTCCTGAGATAAAGTTCCTGTTTTCTTTTGCTTCGTGCATTTTATTGATATTTTTTTTGACAGCTTTGTAGATGTAGCTTTGAAAGGAAACAAGTCCAGTCCTTGTCCAGAGCTATGCGGGCAGCTTGAAACATTCTGATTCAGGGCAAGGTTGCAGACACATCTTGGGCAAATCCTAAAGGTAGCAACCTTTTGCTGGCATTTTTAAACCAGAGGTGCTAAAACATGACCCCATTGCCTCTTCATCTGCAAAGGAATTCTTGAATTTGACACGTTCTGATAGACTCTTCTAGGTGATCAGCACCTGGAGCAGAAATGAAAATGGTGTCGGGCAGCAGGGAAGCCTGGGGCATCTTCAGTATCAACAGTCAACCCTTAAAAGGAAATCCCGCTGTCACCCATAGTGCCATCTTTGAAACCCAAAGAGGAGAGAGACAGAGACAGACACTCATTTACCAAGTTTGGTAAAACGTTTGGAATCTCTAGTTTTCCTGCAGGGAAGAGGATGACTGCTTAGGGGTCTCCTTGGGTTTTTCCACCACAAAAAAAAAGCCGCATGATTTCCAGAGTAGCTGCTAACTTCCAAAACAAAGGCAGTACATCAGTAGCTATAGGGAACCCCTGGCAGTGCTCCCAGAATGGAGCTTCAGGCTACAATATGGAATGGCAGATATTGTCTCTGGTGCAAGGGAAATTCAAGAGAAGTTCAGGGAAAGGGTATCAAGAAGTCTACCAAGCATTGGCAATCCCTGGTAGGGTAACATGCTTAGATATTCTGTGTGGCAAAACCAGTCTCTCATAGTGCCAGGTTTCTGCCTCATTTCACCTAAACAACTTGAGCTACTCCTCTGGGTGCCCACCGGGATCCCGTGCCCCATGACACCCAGTAATGTCTCGCTTCCCTGGGATGGCAGGACCACTGCACGGATTGCAGAGCCCAGGAGCAGTGGCTGCAGGGCAGCAGAGCATTGTGAGAAGGGACAAGGAAATGGGTAACTTCCTCTTTCTCCATTCATCCCACAGAATTTGCAGGGCAAGGGCAAAACTTCAGGAGTTTTCAGGGCAATCAGCAGGAATGAGTAAACCGTGAGATTTAAAGGGAAGACAGGAGGGCCAGTCCACAGCGGCATATCAGAAGGGAGAGGTGAGGCAGGGAGACAGAGCAGAGCCTGTGAAGACTTTGGAGAGGCAGGATAAGTTTAAAAAAAAAAAAGGCAGGCTTAAAAAAGGGAAGATTTCTCCAGGGGTGTTCCATAAATCCAGAGATTTCTTTGAATTGAGTTGGATAGGGGTAGAAGTCAAATGAAAAGGGGTCAGGTTAGAGCTCTAAAAATATTTCGGCTCTTCAAGTTTGGGGACATGGAATCTCCATGTCCAGCAAAGGATGTGGGAATAACCAGGAACGGGGATTTCAGCCGACTCAAAGTCAGAGGAAAGCCAGTTTGGTTCTCCAGGAAAATTGAAAGGCAGATTCTACCCTATAATAATGTAGCCTAGTCAAAAGAACCCTGAAAGTTCTAATCCCAGCTCTGCAGCTTGCCTGCTGACTGACCTTTGGCAGGTCATTTAATAGTCGGTGCTTCGGTTACCTCATCTCTAAAATGGGGATGAATTAAAGACCTATTCTCCCTCTTACTGAGACTGAGCCCCATGGGGAACAGGAACTATGTCCAACATGGTGATCTTGTTTCTATCCCATCACCTATCATCTTCACCATCATCATCGTCACTGGAATCTGAGCGCTTACTATGTGCAGAGCACAGTACTAAGCGCTTGGGAGACCTCAGTACAGTAGAATTGGTAGACATATTCCCGACCCTCAACGAGCTCACAGTCTAGAGGGAGAGCCAGACAGTTGTATACAAAGATAACTTGTAATATGTAATTTATAGATATGTACCTAAGTGCTGTGGGCCTGAGGGTGGGGTGAATTTCAAATGCCCAAAGGTCACCGATCCAAATGTAAGTACTCCACAACTTAGTGCAGTGCTTGGTACACAGTAAACCCTTAAATATTATTATTATTATCATTATTTTGTATCTGGTGGGCAAAAATCTGTTGAGAAGGGAAGAACCTTCCAAGGGACATGGAACTCTTCAAAGAGCCTGTTAGTCACATGAGTCTGAGAGTGCCATATTTCCTTAGACCTTTAGCCCTCATGAAATGTGTATGGCCGTGGACGGGGCTAATGCTGTTTGCAGGGCATGTTTAGTAGAAATTTTCAGACTAAACTGAAGGTTTAAATGCCTCCGCCATTCATTTTGACACTTGTTGCTCAGTCAGCGTGATGTCCCCGCATTTCAAAGGACAAGTGTTGCTTGTCATTTCACAGAGAAAAGATGTCCACAAATTATCCTGTCTTGGGATCTGTCATCTCTCTGCTCATATTCCCTGTCATTACTGGTAAGTGGATCTTTCAAGATCCATTTCATGTTGACGATAAACTACTCCTACCCGAAGCTTGAGAGAATGAATTGCAATTTCGGTCTGTTTGCGTCGGAAATCAATGTAACCGACTAAAGTGTCTTTGCACCATTTCTTATATGAATTCTGTCCATTTTACCACCTTGTCCTTCCATGTCAGGGGCCTTTTGGACCTCTTTCCCTCCTCATCAGTGTCAGCTTCACTGCATTTTTATGCCATCCAAAGATTTTCATTCAGGGATCTCGTGCTCCGGTAAAGTCCGTTCATTAAAACACAATGTCAGATTTTCCATCGTCACCTGTACCAGATATGAAAGTCCTTTTATCCCTTCCCGCATGCCCAGGCTAATGTATCCACATTTGAGACTATATGCGTGCCTACTGGGTTTGTGTTTTTTCATCTCGCCTCGAGGCCTGTTCTCGTTCCATGAAAAAACTCAACCCTAACTGTCGTTAACTTTAAAATGGATGAGCATTTATGAATGCTCACAGTATTCAATGTTATTTCAATGTACTGGAGACTCAAGCAGAACACGCTGTTTCCACGAAGGGACAGGACAGACGTCGTGAACTCATGGGACAGGAGGCTACCTCCCCCCGCACTCCCTGCCCAAATGACTGTACCTTTGGATTTTTCCCAGATTTCCCAGGGAAATATTTGGAAGAAGAAAGTAAAAGCTCCACTTCCGGGATTGCAGGAGACATCGGGGACGACTTTAACGACGGCAGAGCACCCACGATCGCTCAGCTTCTCCAGGAGAAAACGCTCTATTCCTTCTCCGAGTGGCCCAAGGTACTTTGCCCTCCAGATCTCATAAACAGTCAGTCCAGGCTATGTTTTGAGTGCTTACTGTGTGCAGAGCACTGTTACTAAGTGCTTGGGAGAGTACAGTACAACAGAGTTGGTAGACACATTCCCTGCCCACAATGAGATTACAGTCTAGAGACAGTCTACATTTTATATTGCCCTCCTTCCGCCGTCCTGCACCCCAAAGCAATCACAGTTCAGAATAAGTCAACCTGTGTCCCATCAGCGTTCAGCAGAGTTCCCCCAGACCTGGAGCAAGTTTTCAGGAGTAGCTGAAAAGATGTCACGTGACATTGCCCCCCAAAAAAGCACACACTCTTTTGGCCAGGTCAGGATGCATCCACGGTTGCCGGGGTTCACAGGGGGCCCACCGCGCTTATCCTGTGTCCACCCCACCCTCAGCATCTGGCAGCTTCCTGAAATCTCCTCCCCAGTCTAACTAGAGGCTGCTGACCTCCCCCAGAGACAGTGCTCTATAAAGGGTTTCATGGCTTAAACCTACCCACTAGTGTTTTTTGGGGGTTTTTTTTAAGGAATAATCTCTGCATTGCATAATCAGTATTTCCATGTGAGTGTGTGTAGTGGCCTTTATGATTCTGCTCTTTTAAAAAGGCCTTAAAGGACTCCAGTTTTAAAGTGATGTGGGTTGGAGCGGGGAGATGTTTGAAAATGGGGAGTAGTCAAAGTGCAGGGGCACATTTGCAGAGGTAAATCTTCCTGTTAAAGAAGTCACTGCGAACCTATACTTAAAGCTTAATCAAAACCACAGCTTGGATCATTAATAATTGGTTGAGCGCTTACTTTGTGCCCGGTACTATACCTAACGCTGGGATAGAGACAAGCTAATCAGGTTGGACACAGTCCTTGTCCCACATGGGGCCCACAGTCTTAATCCTCATTTTACAGATGAGGAAATTGAGGCACAGAGAAGTGAAGTGACAAGTGGTGGAGCCTGCAAACCTGAATTTAATCAAAACCCAGCTTGAGTCGTTAATCGTGGCATTTGTTAAGCGCTTATTCTTTGCCAAGCAACGTACTAAGAGATGGGGTAGACGCAAGATAAACAGGTTGGACACAGTCCCTGCCCCACCTGGGGCTCACAGTCTTAATCCCCATTTTACTGATGAGGGAACCGAGGCACAGAGAAGTGAAGTCACTTGCCCAAGATCTCACA